>NW_006921694.1:8563290-8563971 GCF_000298275.1 Orycteropus afer afer | reverse complement strand
TGGGGTAATATTGGCATGGGGTAAAGTTGACCCTAAAAGAATCAGGTAGAGTAGCTTGGATATGGTAGGACTGGGAACTGGAAAAACAATTTATGTACAGTGAAATAAACAAAACTAAAGTGACATGAGTCAGTGCATGTTTTGTTTTTTTTGCAGTGTTCCCTCCTCTCCCCTGCTACCCCTGGCAACCAACAAAGGAAGTTTCCCTCCAGATATAAAGCTTTCCTTTACCCTCCACAACAATGAACTAATAACTGTATTTGTCCTTCTGTGATTGACTTATTTCACTCAGCATAATGTCCTCCAAATTCATCTGTATCATGCAGGGTTTTGCAGACTCTACATTATTGTTTAGTGCTGCATGGCATTCCATTGTGGGTATGTACCATCGTTTGGTCATCTGCTCTTCTGCTGATGTAGGTTGTTTCCATTTTTTTGCTATTGTAAATAATGCTGTGATGAATATAAGTGTGCGTATATCTGTTCCTGTCCTGGCTCTTACCTCTCTAGGATATATACCTGGTAATAGGATTGCTGGGTCAAATGGTATCTACAATTCCAGCTTTCTAAGGGATCACTGTACTATACTTGACCAGGAGGCTGTCGTTCGAACAGAACAAGGGGACACTACATGGTTTAAAATCAAGAAGGGAGTGCGTCAGGGTTGTATCCTTTCTCCAC
>NW_006921694.1:8559066-8561725 GCF_000298275.1 Orycteropus afer afer | reverse complement strand
CGAGTCTGACTTGACGGCACACAACAACAAATATTTGTGTTAGGCCTCTTTTTTATTTTGATGTGAAAGTTTATCATTTTTCCTTGAGGTTACTCTGTGATTTATAGTTTTCTTCCCAAGTTTAGAACAGTCCATTCTATCTTGTAGTTGTCTTGACTTCCCTACCGTCTAGAAGTTCTGTAATGACACAGTTTTTTCCCTCTTTTTTGTTTGTAGTTGTCCTCATTTGTCAGTTGATGTCCTACCTAGTTCCCTGTTTACAATCTTGTGGGGTTGTTTACTTTGGATACTTTCATAGCTGCGTTGGTTTCTGGGTTATATCATCATGTGTATTAATGGTCAGTTGTTGTTTGTTGTTGTTGCTTCTCTGTCCGTCCAGAGGGCTCCCTTTAGCATTTCTTGTAAGGTTGGTTTGGTTTTAACAAAGTCCTTTAATTTCTATTTATCTGGAAATATACTAATTTCACCATTGTATTTGAGGGACAATTTTGCTGGGTACATAATTCTTGGTTGGAAAATTTTCTCTTTCAGTGTTTTATACATAACATCTCATTGTCTTCTCACCTGCATGGTTTCTGTTGAGAAATCTGAGCTTAGTCTTATGGGTTGCCCCTTGTAGGTAACTTTTTGTTTTTCCTGTGCTGCTTTCAGAATTCTTTCTTTGTCTTTTGTTTTGGTGAGTTTGATGATGATATATATTGGTGTTTTTCTTTTGGGGTCTATCCTGTGTGGGGTTCATTGGACTTCCTTGAATAGATATATTCTCATCTTTCATCATACCAAGAAAATTCTCTTCCAACAAATCTTCGACAATTTTTTTCTGCGGATTTATTTGTCTCTTCCTGTTCTGGAATTCTGATTACACGTAGATTATTCCTTTTGATGGTATCCCACATGAAACTTAGGCTTTCTTCATTTTGTTTTGCTCTTTTTTCTGATAGATCCCTTTCCAAAGAAGTATTGAGGTATTTGCCTTCATTCTCACTAATTCTGTCTTCCATTGATTCAATTCTACTCCTTTGGCCGTTCAATGTCTTATCTATTTCTGAAAATTTAGTATTAATCTTCTGGATTTCAGTGTGTAGGTTTTGTATCATTTCTAATTTTTCATTTATTTTGTCATTTTGTTCTTGTATTGCCTTTCGAAATTGTATGGTTTTCTCTGTGTTTTCCTCAATTTTGTCAGTGTTTTCCTTGATCTGCCTCTTAATTCATTGAAGATACCTTAGTATAATTCTTTTGAATTCCTTATCAGGGAGTCCCAATGCTGAGTCTTCTTCAGGGATGTGTTTTGGGTCTGTATCCTGGTCCCTTGTTTTACCTGCTTTATCTTGCTTCTTTGAGTGGACTGTGATGCTCTGTTGTCTCTGAGGCATTGTGACGTGTTTGTGTTTATATTTAATTGGTGATTGTATGCTGGAGTGACTTGCCCATGATTTTCATTTTCTTTGTTTTGTTTGTATGTTATCTACATAAGCAGGGTACTGTGCTGTGTGCTTCTGTTCACTAGTTGACAGCACTTGAACACTCACCACCTATCTCCTTTCCTGTTGTCAGCTTCTCATATGTCCCTGCTGACCTTGGCAAACAGAGCCTATTCTTAGGTCCCTGGAATCTGAATGAGAATGCTATTACTTTAAAATCCAAAATGGCTACTACTTGTAAAGATTCAAAATGGCTGAGCCCTCAGTTACTTTAAATATCTAAAATGTCCGCTGCTTGTAAACATTCAGAATGGCTGCATGCTCAATCACTTTAAATATCCAAAATGGCCACTGCTTATAAACATTCAAAATGGCCACGCCCTCAGTTACTTTAAATATGCAAAATGGCCACTGCTTATAAAGATTCAAAATGACTGTGCCCTCGGTCATTTTAAGTATCCAAACTGGCTGCCGTGTGTAAACAATCAAAATGGCTGCGTCCTCCAGACAGCAGAAAGTCCACAGCTCAGGTTGTCTCCCTCCTTGCTGTTTCCCTTCCTAGTCATAGGCCACCAGTGCAGTCGTCCCTGCAGCCCTTGGTGACCAGGGTTGATCGTTAGGTCAGTTCTCAGATCCCAACACCATTTGGAAATATTCAGGCTGTTGATTCCGTCAGAGTAGCTCCAACTATCTCTGTACTCACTATTTTCATTCACGTTTTTCCACTAGTTGGTGCCTAATTCACTTCTGTATAGTTCCTTTCAAAGCTCAGGGCACCAGGATTATCTTCTATATGTCTGTCAATTGGTTTCTCCTTTCTTTGTTGAAGCGGGTCTGTGTCACTTTTCTTCCTAGTCCTCCATCTTACTGGAAGTCTGGAGGAGAATATTTTAACTAGGGAATGGGAATCTTTGTAGACAGTCTTAGCCAAGGGCTGAAATTCCTCAGATAAAGTGGATTTGCATGGTGGATTTTTACAGGTCAGGTACTAACCCATATACTGCTTAATTGATACTTATTTTTTTAAAAAAAACCCAGTAATATCATTAGGAAATATTTAAATGTCTGTAGAGCACATGGAACAGTTTTAAAAATGATGTTACTTTTATGCTTTTGGAAGTCTTCATTAAATTTTCTTTTAAATAATATAATTTGTGGGATCTTTTTCAAAGGTAAATATTATACCATTTAGCATAAGCTAAAATATTGTAAAATAAAAACCCTTAAAAGAAAGC
>NW_006921694.1:8556335-8558801 GCF_000298275.1 Orycteropus afer afer | reverse complement strand
TTTCTAATCCAATATGTGGGCGCTCTGGTAGCATAGTGCCTAAGGCACTTGACTGCTAACCAGAAGGCTGGCAGTTCAAACTCCCCAGCCACTCCTTGGAAGGAAGGTTGGGCAATCTGCCTTCCTTAGTGAAACGCAAGGAGGGGTCACTATGAGTTGGGTCCGACTCCATGGCACATAACAACAACAACAACAAATCCAGTATGTATTGTGAATACCTAAAATCTCAGAATAAGGATTTTTTAAAACTTGTTTCAGTGTGGTAAAAATACATGTAACAAAACATTGACCAATTCAACATTTTGTATATGTACAGTTCAGTGACATTGGTTACATTCATCTGTGGTACAGCCATCACCATTACCCAAATTATTCCATGACTGTTAACAGAAACTCAGTACCCTTCCACAGTGACTTCCCCTTTTCCCCTTGTGTCTGCCCCTGGTAGCCACTAATAAATTTTGGTTTCTATATATTTGCCTGTTTTAGGTATTTCATATAAGTGGGATAATACAATATTTATTCATTTCTGAATAAATATTTCACTCTCCGTCTACTATGTTTATGGGCTCAAACATAGCAAGGATGACACAGGACCAGGCAGTTTTTCATTCTGTATGGAGTTGCCATGAGTTGGAACCAACTCAATGACACCTAACAACAACTATTTTCATGGTTTATCTACTTGTAGTGTATATAAGGTATTCATATTTCTATACAACTGAGTAATGTATGAGTGTAAGTATATATCATATTTTGTTTATCCATTCCTCGATTGATCAACATTTCAGTTGTTTCCACATTTTGTCTGTTGTGAATAGTGCTGCATTGAGCATTGGTTTACAAGTTCCTGCTGGTGTTTCTGCTTTCAGTTTTTTGGGTATATATCTAGGATTGGGATTGCTGAGTCATATAGTAATTCTGTGTTTAACTTTCCAAGTAACTGCCAAATTGTTTTCCATGGCAGCTGTACCATTTTGCATTCCCACTAGCAGAGTGTGAGGGTTCTACTTTCTCCACATCCTCACCAACACTTATTTTCTGCTTTTTTTCTTTTCTTCTTTTTTTTAATGCATTGTATTGAAATGTAATTTAAGTACAGTGAAATACACAAAACTAAAGTGACATGGTTCAATGCATTTTTTTTGTAGTGTTCCCTCCCTAACCATCCATACCTGGCAACCAACAAAGAAAGTTTCCCTCCTTTCCTTACCCTCCACAACAATGAACTAATACTATATTTGTCCTTCTGTGATTGACTTATTTCACTCAGCATAATGTCCTCCAAGTTCATCCATATATATATGCAGTGTTTTGCAGACTCTACATTATTCTTTAGTGCTGCATAGCATTCCAATTCTTCTTTTTTTTTTTTTTAATCATAGTCATCTTATTGCAGGTGAAGTTATTACTAATTGTGGTTTTGATTTGCATGTCCATAATGACTAATGACATTGAGCATCTTGTCATGTGCTTGTTGGCCACTTGTATTTCTTCTTTTGTGAAATTTCAAGTCCTTTGCCCATTTTTTGATTGGATTGTTTGACTTTTTGTGGTACGTTGTAAGAGTACTTATTAAATTCTTATCAAATACATGGTTTCCAAATGATCTGTCTATAAGTTGTTACTTTACTTTGTTAATAAAGTCCTTTGATGCACAAAAGTTTTCAACTTTGATGAAGTCCATTTTATTTCTTTTGTCTTTTGCTGTTCATGCTTTTGTTGTCACATCCAAGAATTAATTGTTAAGAATAAGGAATTTGTAAATACAAATGCTACAGGTACTCCTTCTCAGTTTTTGCAAACTGATACTAGATATTTAAGTACATTTTTTCTTAAACTTGATTTATATCTCAGTTAAAGCAGTATTTTTATAAATATTTTCTGGATATTCAAAATATATTCCTTTGATTATTTTCTCTAATTGGAGATAAGCTGAAAGGTTATTTGGATTTTGGTATGACACAGCTCCTTTAACATTTAGGAGTAGTGGTGGGGGGGGGATGGAGGAAGAGGGAAAATTACAGGAGTCAGGAAGAAGAAATAGGGGTTTTAAAAAATTAAATAGTAGTTTCATAGTGGATAGAAGAAAGTTTCTTGATCCTCAAACCTGGTTAATGAGGATGGCAAATCAGGAAAATTCAGCTCCTGAATTTACTTACTTTTTAGTGCTAATTAGTCTGCCTTTACTAGATAGTTCCTACTTTTCTAATCCAGTATGTTTTACGAAAATACAACCTTAAGGTAAAGAGTTTTAAATACAATAAAATCTGCAAAAGCCAGAACCTGTGTAAAGCAGAAACCTATCAGACAAGGAAAATTCAAATATTTTCTAGTAAAACTAGTGATAGAAAAGTGGTACAACTGCAGTCCCTCAAAGGTGGAAAACTTGTGAGACCTGGAAAAACAAGGCAGTCCCATGGATTGCTGGCTGGACAGGTTTTTCTGTAAAAAAATAAAAATAAA
>NW_006921694.1:8548641-8556231 GCF_000298275.1 Orycteropus afer afer | reverse complement strand
AAATACAGTCTCACTTGAAGTTGGTTTTATATTTATAAAGGGAGAAGCTATGTATATGTGCAAGTGTCATTTATGTAGTAAATACTAAATTTTACCCATTACATTTATAATATGAATTTGATATTTTTTAAAAAATACCTAACACATCTTATCTATTTCACTATAACTAGGACTAACTTTAAATTGTGTTGTTGTTGTTGTTATGTGCCTTCGAGTCGGCCCTGACTCATTGCGACCCCTCCTTGGGTTTCCCAGGCAGTATCACTACGGAAGTAGATCGACCCATCTTTCTTCCGAGGAATGGCTGGTGGGTCTGTAGAGTATACCTATTTCAAATGGAGATGATAGTTTTTGGTGGCATTTTATGGGAATGTGACTGATAAATGTGGCTTTTTATTTAAAGGAATGACTAGCTGAATGAAATAATGAGGATTTCTGGATTCAATTAAAAAGTAAACTTAAATAAAGTTAATTCTTACTTTGTTGAAGTTGATTCCTGCCTGTTACCCTCTAAATTTTGGGGAAAAGTTTTGAGAAGTCAGAATTTCACCAATATGCTTTAAAGTTAATTTACAAAGTAATCTTAAGACGACTCCAATTAATGCAGTTTTTGGTTGTTGTTGTTATGTGCCATCGAGTCAGATCTGACTCATAGAGACCTCTCCTTGGTTTCCAAGGGGGTGTCACTATGGAAATAGATTGCCCAACCTTTCTTCTGAGGGAGTGGCTGGTGGGTTTGAGCTGCCAGCTTTCTGGTTAGCAATTAAGTGCCTTAGGCATTATTCTAAAGCAAATAGAATGTATAGATTAATTTTAGGCAGATTAAATGTGTTTTGGATAGTTTCTACTTTGCAGAGCACTCAGTGACTAAAAATACCCTTGACCTACTCTACTACAAACAAGATTCATTTATTAGAAACCTGGAACCCCACCTTTTGGGGTTTTGGAGTCATTGTCCTTTCCACTAAAGTGACAGTCTCTGGCCATGAAGTAGTGGAAACATGTGCTCCTTACCTTAGGACCAAAGAAGTGACTATTGCAACTTCTGCAAACATTAACAGATAAACTTCCCCTTCTCTAGTTTTATAGGTAGGCAACTTTTTGTGGTCTGAGAGCACATTAATTTTGTAAACAAATTGTTGCCACTATATTGAAATATTGGGGGAGGGGAAGAGTAGCTCTGAAAGGAAAATTATTACACTGAGGCTAAAGTAAGCTTGAGAGACAGATGGGAGGTATCACACATTTTACCCTACATATTAGGAGTTCTGATAGCATAGTGCCTAAGGCACTTGACTGCTAACCAGAAGGCTGGAGGTTCAAACCCATCAGCCACTCCTCAGAAGGAAGGTTGGGCAATCCTACTTCCATAGTGATACTGCCTCGGAAACCCAAGGAGGGGTTGCTATGAGTCGGGGCCGACTCGACAGCAAATAATAACAACAACAACAACCCTACATATTAATTGTGGAATAACCTTTGAATAAGTTTTCAAATCTCCCAGGTTCTTCATTTCTTCATAGAGTTGCTACGGGGATTCCTTCCCCTTCCCTCTTCCCTCCTTTCCTTTTTTCCTACCTCCCACCTTTTTTACCTCCATTTCTCCTTCCTCCCTTTCTTCCTTTTCATTAACCCTTCTTAGGCGGCACATAACAACAACAAACAATAAATCAGAGAAGTACTAGGGATGAGAAGATAGTAATTACAGTTTCCAATTCTAAAAGAAGAATTAATATTATACACTGTCATAATTACTGCTTTTTATTACTTGTGTAACTTCTATAACAAAGTCATAATGGTGATACAAAAAGAGATGGGAAGGAGCGTTCAGAGGAAAGGATGGTGGTCAGGAAAGGTTTCATAGTGAAGAAATACTGGATCAGGCTCTTCAAGTAGAAAGAGCTCATTTTCCTAATTTAACAGGAGGGGAGGATTTTAGCCACTGACAATTGTGTAAAGGCAAGTAGTGAACATTTGGGGAACTGTTCAGTATGGTTTCAATGAGAATGTGTGAGGTGGGTTGAGGTAGGAGATGAGTTGTAGAAAGAGGCATTTGCTTAGTTTTTGGCAGACCAAGTATTCTATAGGTATGGAAATCCAAGTATCCAGGAAACAACTTGAACAGATTAAAGCTTTAGAATGCTCTTTGACCTCATTATGAAGGGGGAGGAGGGCTATGAGAAAGGAAGATTAGTTCAAATACTATTATAGTAACCTGGGAGAAAGAAAGTGAGGGCATTGCCAAGGAAGATAGATGGATATAGATGGATATGAGACAGTGACTGTTGGATCCAAAATACTTAAGTGACTTATTGAATATTAGACATCAGTTTCCTTATAGGTACCTTACAAGAGTAAGATGACCATCAGGTTTTTGGTTTGACCACCTGAATGGATACGGTGTCATTAACTAAGAGGAGAACAGAGAGGCATGTGAAGCTTAAGTTGTCTGGGAGTTATTGAGGTAGATGTGCCCAGTAAACAGTGGAATAACTACATCTGGAGCTTTTAGTAAATTCTGTGTTGGAGATAGAGATTTGATAGAATGAATATTGACTATTTTCTATTCACCTGGCATAGCAGATCTGAAGAAAATATGTAGAATGAGAAGAGGACCAACACAGTAACCTTAGGGAATGCCAGCATTTTAGGAATAGGTAGACGAATGTGCAGGAAAACACAGGAGTGGTTTAAGATACATTTCTAAGTCTGAGGGAGTTATCACCAGAATCGAATACTCTAGAGAAGTAAACTTAGACCAGGATTGCAAAGTAATCACTTTTGACACTGCAGCAAGAACAATTTAGGTAGAATTGTGTGGAAGATTTATTATGGAAAGGTGAGGAAAAGCAAAGTAATAGTTACGTGCACTAGTTAGGATTTGATTAGGTTACATATAACTCTAAGTAGTAACAGGTAAAATTCAAAGGCTGAACTAGCCGCTTCATGAAGTTATCAGGAATCGACACCCCTTCTACCATTTTTATTCTGACATCCGTAAGGTGGTCTCATTCTCATCTGAGATGGAGGCTGAAACTCTAGCTATCACATCTTCCTTACAGGCTGGTAGCAGAGTAAAGAGACATGGAAGAGTGTGCCCCTTTGTTTAAGTCTTTCAACTTCCATGTGTATCTTTTTGCCCCAAATTCTGGCAATAAACACATTCACCTGCAAGGAAGATAGGGTATTTTGTCTTTTAGTCGGGGATAATGTATCTGGCTAAATATTTGGTTTCTTATTAGTAGGGGAGAGAGCCTGGAGGCAACTAGCAGTCTCTGCCATGAAAGGGTTAAAATTGTGTGTGTTTATGTATTTGAGGGTGGGGTAGCGAATAGACTGTTATTACAAGTAAGGCTCTATACATGTGGTTAATCTGCTGCTTGGGGGTTTCATGGTATTTCTCCTGAACATTACTGTGGATAATCAAGAGGGAACTGTTAAAAGATAGTGAAATAGATTGTGCACCTGATGGTGCTTTGATCTTCTGATCATTCTGCTTTCAAGTAAATATAATTTGTAGATATTTAGGACAGCCGATTAAGGGTAGCAGACCTTTACTAAAATATTTTACTTACATTCTATAAATTATATTTTGATATGCCAAGAAAGCAGTAAAATGGCACAGTAATCTGACTTAGTACCATGAACCTATTATAACACATGTTCTATTTAGTTGGCTTTGAAATTGTCAATATTGGTGTAATTTATCCCTTTCTAATATTTGGCAATAAAGTGTTTTTTAAATTACCGGGTAGATTAAGAGGATTAAATTAATACAGGATGTAGAAATTCTGTACTCTTTGAAGAGCTAACATCTGGAGGAATTTGGAAGGAGAAAATGTCTTTAGGAGGCGAGGCCAGTGGTGTGGTTCAGTGGCAGAAATCTCGCCTTCCATGTGAAGACCACCCATGTACCTCAAGTAACTTGCTTGTCACTGGAGGCTTACATGTTGGTGTGATGTCAAACAGGTTTCAGCAAAGCTTCTAGACTAAGATGAACTAGGAAGAAGGTCTGGTGATCTACTTGCAAAAAATTAGCCAGCAAAAACCTTGTGGATCACAACCAGTCCGATCCCATTTTGCACGGGCTTGTCATGAGTTGGGGGCTGACTTGATGGCAGCTAACAGCTACAGAATGTCTTTAGAAATTACACATTCTTTCCTACAGTGTTTTATAGTGATATATCTCCTACCATGTATTGTTTGGAACTCTGCTTGCTCTGATTTACCCGCTGAACAAGCTGTATGTATGTTCATGGAGTGAGTTGAATAATCTTTAGCTGGCAGGGCTGGACCTGTCCTATGGCTGTAGATGTTGTTATGTTGTTATTTGCTGTTGAGTCGGCCCCGACTCATAGCGACCCTCCTTGGGTTTCCGAGGCAGTATCACTACAGAAGTAGGATTGCCCAACCTTCCTTCCGAGGAGTGGCTGGTGGGTTTGAACCGCCAGCCTTCTGGTTAGCAGTCAAGTGCCTTAGGCACTATGCTACCAGAGCTCCAGGTTTAATCATATCGTTTTTGGTTTGGAAACTTTGGAACATTGGTCCACACTGATCTATAGGGAACCATTGGTTGGTTTGGAAACTTGGGAACATTGGTCCACACTGAACTATAGGGAACCATTGGTTGCTTTCAAGTTGATTCTGACTCATGACAACATCATTTGTGTTAGAATAGAACCGTGCTTCAAAGGGTTTTCGGTGGTAATTTTTCAGTATTAGACCTCTAAGTCTTTCTTCCCATGTGCTTCTGGTAGACTTGAACCTCTAACCTTTTGGTTAGCAGCTGAGCATGTAAACTCTTTTTGCAACCTGGGAATTCCATGGAAACCACACAAACTTATGGAAAAACAGAGTTTATTGTCTTGATGATTAAATGGAAGGGGCCGGGCAGAATGGTAGTCACCTTAGGTTCAACTTCAACAGATAAAATTACCACTTCTTGTTCCTTTACTTGGTTACAAAGGAATAGTTTATGGCTAGTGTAATTATTTAAAGAGAAGATATTGATTCATGATGTTAGGCAGTATTTTTCTAGATATAATGGACAAAGCTGTAAGAATTTATGGAAGCAAACTGCCCCATCTTCCACCCGCAAGCCCTGGTGGGTTCAAACAGCCTTGGAAATGTAATGGGAATCACTTGAGTTGGAATCAACTGGATAGCAGTGTTTGGCATGGTTATAATAAAGGTGTTTGGTATATTGAGTTAGAATTTCTGTCTTACAACTTCAACCCATTGGTTTTAGTTCTGCCCTCCTTAAAACCAAATTCACTGTCGTCACATCTATTTGACTCATAGAGGCCCCTCTTTGGGTTTCCAAGGCGGTATCTCTATGGGAATAGATTGCCCAATCTTCCTTCTGAGGAGTGGCAGTGAGGTTGGTTTTTTGCTTTGGTGTTAAGCCATATTTGTGTAACCTGTACCAGTTTTTGGATTCAAGCACAAGATTTTAAATTTTGTTTTGTTAAATTAATGTAATTAGATTTAGTGTAGTGTTTTAGAGGGCTTTATTCTTTTGGGGTACTACTTCAGGAATCTAAGTATATTAGTCATCTCTTTGTTTTATTTTCAAATTTGACGATTATAATGTGATTTCTTATCTAAAATCAAGCAGTTACTCTGGTTATTTCCAGCCAGGAAAATCTGAGATTGTCTCAGTACGACAGTATATATCTGGACTTCAGGCAGTCTAGACCTCTTAGCTTACTTCTTTCTATTGAATTGAGAGATCTACAAGTGGTAAATCTTTCTTGGTGCAATAGATTGGAAGTTGACTATCTGGAAATTTATTTGGTAGAGATTCTTTTTGTGTTTAATCCTATGCCTCTGCCTTGTATTTTTTTCTTTTAATTTTATCTGTTCTGTTTCTTCTTACATGAGGATAAATTTCAAAATTTTATTTGAGATTCAATAATTACTTGAAGAATCAGACTAGTTCTAAATTTGAGAAGTACAGACTTCATTTTCTAGTAATTAAAAACATTTTTTTTGGGTGGGTTTTTGTTTATGTTTTTGGCTACTGAATAAGTTTCTGTATTCCAAAGATTTTCATGGTAACCTAAATTTTAATTAGGGGATGCCATAGGGAGTGCCATATTGATTAATATTTTTTTTCTATTATAAATATATATTAAAAAAACCTCACTGCCATTGAGTCGGATCCGACTCATAGTGACCCCTCCTTGGGTTTTCGAGGCAGTATCACTATGGAAGTAGATTGCCCAGTCTTCCTTCTGAGGAGTGGCTGGTGGGTTTGAACCACCAGTCTTCTGGTCAAATGCCTTAGGCTCTACACCACCAGAGCTCCCTATAAATGTACATGAAAAGGCTTATTTTAATATAAAGTGAAAAATAATGAAGAGTCATGCATGAAAAAATTCTTAATAAAATTACTATAAATTGCTACTAAATAATAATATTTAACTTTCATCTGTGAAAGCACTTTATAAGCTACACCATACCAAAAGCCAAACCAAACTCACTGCCATTGAGTCAATTCTTACTCTTAGCGACCCCCCTTTGGTTTCTGAGGTGGTAAATCTTTACGAAAGTAGATTGCCCAGTCTTCTTCCCTGGAATGGCTGGTGGGTTTGAACCATCAACGTTCTGGTTAGCAATCAAATGCCTTAGGCACTTTACCACTAGAGCTCTTTATCATAAGCTATAACTTGCTGCTGTCAAGTTGGATCCAACTCATAGTGACCCCTCCTTGGGTTTCTGAGGCAGTATCACTATGGAAGTAGATTGCCCCATCTTCCTTCTGAGGAGTGCTATAAAGCCCTATAAATGTAAATTATTATTATTTTATATTTAGGATAATAGAATAAAGTATTTCTATTGCATATTGACATGTAGATAACGGTCTCAATGATGGAATATTTTATAAAGCCATTTTATTACTTTCAAGTAAATAAAAATTTTTATTTTGGCCACAAGTGTTGTATATAAGTAGAGGTAATTCTTTCATGCTATTACCCTTTCTCTGTGCTATCCTTTTCTCCATGCTATCTCATTTCCTTCAATGCCTGGTTAAGTGCTATTGCCTCTGTCAGTGAAAGCCTTTTTCATAGTGGTCACTCCTGTGGTCTTCCTCAATTCTTGATGTTTTTATTGCCTGCATACCCGTCATATGTTACTTTGTATTATTGCTGTTATTTTAAATTATATTTCTTGTCCCATTAATAAGTCCAAAAATTACCTCAAAGCAAGATCTGTGTCTTCATGTTGTTTTTGTCTAAGACTTAGAACAGCAACATGAGCTTAATAACTGTTGATGGTGATTGACATAATAAATGTTTATTTGTAAAGTTTTTCAGGATATCTGAAAATAGTTTTTGTTTCTAACATTAGATAGTTGTAATTATCTTTAAGCTACTAGCTGGTTAAACTCTTGATCGATGTAAAGGTATATCCCTGAGCATATTGCCACAAATTCTGCACTAGGAGTTCTAAATTAATGGTGTCTCATTGGTTCTCAGTATTTACACAAAATAGATAATTAAGAGTCGTCTAATGATGAGGGAGCTCTGGTAGCATAGTGGCTAAGACACTTGCCTGCTAACCAGATGGCTGGTGGTTCAAACCCCC
>NW_006921694.1:8546212-8547926 GCF_000298275.1 Orycteropus afer afer | reverse complement strand
GCCTTGGAAACCCTATGGGGCAGTTCTGCTTTGTCCTATATATGAGTCAGAATTAACTCGAAGACAGTGGGTTTGGTTCCTTCTGTGGTCTTAGAGTTCTGGATCCTGGGTCTACACGTGCATTCTTGTGAAGCATTTCTTTGCTGCTTTGCCTATGCCCTAAGGAGCTCTGGCCAGAGACATTGCTGGGATTGCTATGATAAAAACGCTTCCATAATTCCTTGGGGGGAAGTAGGAAATGGTTTATAAGCATCAGCCTCACTTAATGGTTCATATTCATGTAGATACTTAAAAACATGAATGATGAGGTGTAGGTATAACAAAAGACATCATTTAATGTGTCATAGCTGTATAGCCTAGGAATTTAGCTGGAGTTAAGGAAGGAAGAGAGGAAACAAAAAAAGGTGTGAGGAGGAATAGGGAATGTAAGGTGAATGGGCAAGGAGAGTAAGGGCAAAGCAAAGTAGACCTAGATGGCATTGCTGTTAATTAGAAAAGAGAATTAACAGGGAGAATTAAGAAAAATAAGAGTGGAAAAGCAGACAGAAATTCTGAGCATTTTATTTTGAGTACTTGGTAGTCAAAGGAAAAACATTAGAACACTTTAAAAAGCGATTTCAACTCTTATTTTCTAGGAATATGCAATTTATATTATTTAGAAAAAAAATTTTTTTTTTTTGGTTGTATTGGAACTTCTTGTTAAACTTTGTGTTTGAGTGTAATGTTACATGTAGGTAATGATTTGCAATAAACTTGGAGAAAAGGAGCTCTGGTGGTGCAGTGGTTAAAGCATTCAGCTGCTAAGCGGTGTGAACTCATGACTAATTTTAAAATAAGTTTTTTGATTTTAGGAAGTTTGGAAAATACAAATAAGTGTAGAGAAGAATGTAGGCAAGTCTGCTACCCATTATAATTAATTCTAAATATTTTATTCTGTATACATCCGTTGTTTTATGTTGTACATGTACAAATGGTATACCATACTTTAATGAGGCTCATATGTTGGACAGATAAATTATTTCCTTTTTTTTTTTGCTATCAGTAAACTTTGTCCTGAAAATCCTTTATGTAAATGCTTTCATATAGTTTTTCTCTAGAATAAATTCCTAGAGGTATAATTGTACTACCAAAGGGTATGTACATATTTTAAAATTTTCAGAACTCTCAGTTAAGGTCACTTTTGCTTATCTAAAATTATTCCTTTGGGAAATAATTTACAAAGAAAAATTTCTTTTCTGCCTTTGAATTTTCTGTACAAATGTTAGAAACTCTGAATAAACATAAGATAATGTTTAACAAGACCTTCATTAAAAATATTAATTTCAGATGAACATCCCAAGACAACCCTATAAAAATATTTAATCTAATTTGACTGATTTTAGTAAACTCTATTTCATTCACTTATTTTCTGGTGGAATGGCTATTATGAAAATAAGTTAGGGAAATAAGCAAAATTGAGTATTAAGAAATATGAAATCAATGATTTATGTATTAGAACATCTATTTAACATGGCTAATTTCAAAAATAAAATTATAATGAAGCTTTGTCATTATATTTAGTTTCTTTTTTTAAAAAGGAAATTTTAAGTTCAAATGAAGATAATCTGGCTGGATAAAATTTTATAGCCTAATCATTTTTTAGCTGCTTAAGAAAATTTGGTTTGAGTCATTGTGCTTTGGCCATTTGTATTTGGATGCTCAAAGAAATATTAAT
>NW_006921694.1:8543860-8545437 GCF_000298275.1 Orycteropus afer afer | reverse complement strand
AGTCTCAGCGGTTCCACCAGGCTCTATCAGACCAGCGAACCTGGTTGGCCCCCCCCTTTCTTTCCTCCAAAAGATTTTGAGTTTTTTTTTTTTTTTTTTTTAAATTGTGATTTGGGTGAAAATTTACAGAGCAAATATACTTTCCATACACAGCAGTTCACATACACTTTGTCTCATGACAATGACCACAATTTAGCACAATGCAGCATCTCCCCTCCCACTTCCTCCCCATAGTTACCTCTTCCCTGTGTCCATCTCTCCATGCACTCCTACCCTCTGAGCTGTCTCCCTCTGACTGAGCAGCCCTTATTCTCTCCAAGGAGTGTATGTACCTCAGCTATAAGCTCAACTGATACGCCTGTCTGTTGTTTGGCTGGAAGCCACAGGTGTGCATTCAATTCCAGACCTGAAGGGCAGCTAGGGGCCATAGTCTCAGTTGTTGCACCAGGCTCCCTCGGGCCAGCAAACCTGTTCCCTGATTTTTTCTTTTTTTTTTCCCCAAATGATTTTGAGTTTTCTTCCACATTGTTCTCCTTGTCTATCCAGGACCTTCTACAAAGATCCTCTTCCAAGTGATTGACAGTAGTAGCTGGGCACCATCTATTTCTTATGGTCTCATAGTCATATAGGCTTCAGATCAGATGGTGTACCAGTTGCTAGGACTAATTGTTTCCATGAAGTTTTGGTTTTCTTCATTCTTCTTGGCTCTGGATGAGGAGAGACCCATCGTTGGATCTAGATGGCAGCTTGCAAGCTTTTAAGATCCCAGTCGCTACTTGCCACAGTATAAGGTGGAACAATGTTTTGTGTAGTATGTTATGCCAATTGAGCTTGATGTCCTCTGCGACTATGGTCCCGAGCCCACAGGTTCAACTACTCAGCCCCTCTGGGTAGCTGGCTGTGACTAAGCAGTGACTACAGCCTTGCTCTTTGTCAGCCCCATTATAGACCTGGGAATTCAGATCATACACATAAAGTTATTGGACCACTTTATGCCAACCCTATACCTGTTCTTGGGTGCAGTCTCCACTTTATATACATACCTAGTATTTCAGCCTGTCCACCCATCTATCCACCCATATACCTGTGCTTGCCTTCACTGACCACGTCGTACTATATGCGCAAAAGTGTTCATCTTTGTTGTCTGTACTTCCGTGTACCTCTGTATGTCTTTCTCTTTCACAATGCCCACTATATTGATCACTCCCATTTGGTACATTGCTCTTTTCTTTACCCAAATCAAAACTTACGTCTATCTAACAATATTCCCTACCCACCCCTCCCACCCCTGATAACCAACAAAGAAAATGGTCTTCCATAGATAAAAGTTTCCTTGACTATTACAATTAACGGACTAATGCAATATTTGTCCTTTTGTGATTGACTTATTTCACTCAGCATAATGTCCTCCAAAGTTCATCCACGTTATTTGGTGTTTTGCAGATTCTACATTATTCTTTAGGGTTGCATAGTGTTCCATTGTGTGTATGTACCATAGTTTGGATATCCATTCCTCAGTTGATGGACACCTAGGTTGTTTTCCATCTTTTGGCTATTGTAAATAGTGCTGCAATGAA
>NW_006921694.1:8527811-8529050 GCF_000298275.1 Orycteropus afer afer | reverse complement strand
AGCTGAATTGGACGGTTTTGGCCATTGTGAATCATACAACCATATGATCTGCTATGCCGGGAATGACAGTTTGAGGAGGAGTGGCGTAGCATTCATTACCACAAAGGATCTTTCTAGATCTGCCCTTACATACAATCCTGTCAGTGATAGACCTACAAGGAACACCCATTAATAGGATTATTACTCAAATTTATGCACCAACCACCAATGTCAAAGGTGAAGAAATTGAAGGTTTTTCTCAACTTTTGCAGTCTAATATTGACTGAAAATCCAACCAGGATGTGTTAATTATTACTGGGGCCTGGAATGCAAAAGTTGGAAATAAAGAAGAATCGCATGGTAGAATTTTGCAAGACCAGTGTGTTATTCATTGCAAACACCTTTTTTCAATAACACAAATGGTGGCTGTACACATGGACTTCAACAGATGGATCACACAGTATTCATTTTGACTACATCTGTGACAAGAGGTGATGGAAAAGCTCCATATGTTTAGCCATAACCAGGCTAATTGTGGAACAGACCATCAACCGCTCATATGCAAGTTCAACTTGAAATTAAAGACAATTAAAACATGTCCAAGAGAGCCAAAATATGATCTTGAATATATCCCTCCTGAATTTAGAGATAATGTAAAGAATAGATTTGATACATTGAACACCAGTGACCGAAAACCAGAAGAATTGTGGGATTATATGAAGAACATTATCCATGAAGAAAGCAAGAGGTCACTAAAATGATGAGAAAAGAAGAGAAGACCAAAATGGATGACAGAAGAGACTCTGAAACTTGTCCTTGAGTGGAGAGTACGTAGAGCAAATGGAAGAAATGACAATATAAAAGAGCTGAATGGAAGATTTAAAAGAGTAGCTCGAGAAGACAAAGCCAATTGCTATAATGAAATGTGCAAATACCTGGAGTTAGAAAACCAAAAGGGAAGAACACGCTCAGCTTTTCTCAAGCTTAAAGAATTGAGGAAAAAATTTATGCCTTCATTTGCAATATTGAAAGATTCTATGGGAAAAAATATTGAATGATACAGGAAACATCAAAAGAAGATGGCAGGAATACACAGAGTCACTGTACCAAAAAAACTGGCTGATTTTCATCCATTTCAGGAGTTGACATATGAACTAGAATCAGTTATTGAAGGAGGAAGTCGAAGTTGCAGTGAAGGAATTGGTGAAGAACAAAGCTCCAGGAATTGATGGAATATCCATTGAGATATTTGAACAAATG
>NW_006921694.1:8525879-8527126 GCF_000298275.1 Orycteropus afer afer | reverse complement strand
AGCATCACCATGAATGGAGAAAAGATTGAGGTTGTCAAAGAATTCTTATTGCTTGGTTCTACAACCGAGGCCAGTGGAAGTAGCGGTCAGGACATTAGACGATGTGTAGCTGTGAAGGAACTCTTTCAAGTTCTGAGGAACAAGGATGTCTTCTTGAGGACTATGGTGCACCTGACACAGGCCATGGTATTTCCAGTCGCCTTGTATGCATGTGAGAGCTGGACGGTGAATAAGGAAGACTGAAGAAGGGTTGATGCTTTTGAGTTGTGGTGCTGGCTAAGAATGCTGAAAGTACCATGGACTGGTAAAAGAACTAACAGATCTGTCCTGGCAGAAGTGCAGCTGAAATGCTCCTTGGAAGTGAGAACGACCAGACTTTGTCTCACCTACTTTGGTCATGTTGTCAAAAGAGACCATTCCCTGGTGAGGGATGTCATGGTTGGCAAGGTGGAGGGTCGACAAAAGAGGGGAAGGCCTTTAACGAGATGGATTGACACGGTGGCTGAGACAGTGGGCTCAAGTGTGGCAAGGATCATGGAGGTGGCATGGGATCAGGCGGTGTTTCGTTCTGCTGTGCATGGGTTTGCTGTGAGTCGGAAACAACAACTGATTTGCATATTTTTGAGAGCACTATATCAGAGTTGTTAAAACCAGCTACCATTGTTAAAAGTTAGTACAGTAGCTTTTACTATAGAGATAGTTTAGCCATACCTTGTATGTATGAACCCATGGGTGTCTACTGAATGTCCCCACTGTTCATTGAGATCTTTGTACTCTAGTGGTCTGAATTCTTATGTCCCCCAGCCTTGTGTGAGCAATGGCTCTTTGTCTGGCTTTATGGAGTTTCACCCTTCACATGTACAAACAAACCTTTGTGCAAATTGTTATAGCTCTTCTTGTGCACATCTCCTTCCTATATTGTATTCTGCCCTTCCATCGCTTGATCTCCTCAACTCAAGAGAACATTACCATATACTTTGCTTTCTTTCTCCTTGCTATATTTTCTGGAATGTGCCTTTGGAGAGACAGAAATCCAGTTTGATGGTAGAACTCATTTAGTTTGTTTTTCTGTTCTCAAGTGTTAGAGGTGTACGCTGTCCATTCTCCAGTGTCAAAAAATGTTGTTTCATATTTATATCCAGGTTTCTATTTGTTTACAACAGCAGGCAAGTCCAGTCCCACTTACTCCTTTATGGTATCACTGGTAATAATTTTATGTTAAAACTTTACAATAGGAAAAAAAAAAA
>NW_006921694.1:8523005-8524729 GCF_000298275.1 Orycteropus afer afer | reverse complement strand
CCATTCCATGGAAGCAAGACTGGGCAGTCTACTTCTGCAAAGATTTACCGCCTCGGAAACCCAGTGGGGATTGCTGTGAGTCAGGATTTACTTGATGGTAGTGGGTTATTAATGTTAGGGAACTTTTAAAAGACAATGTTAGAAACAGATTTCTAATTTTTCACACCTCCTTAACACGAGGTTGTACGCTTCTTTGAAAATTTGATCAGGCTGATCTAGTTTCACTGTTAATAACTACTTACAATCCCATGAGTAGCCTCTCAGTAGCTGCTAAATGCTCATTGCTACTCTTTAGCTAGCTGTGATCCAGCTAACTATTGGCATTTTATCACCCAGGAGTCATACTTGGACACTGATATGTATCCTTGATTAATACTGGAATTACACAGAGGCTCAGGAATAAGAGACATCTCTTTTCAAGATCTACCATGACTCTAACAGACCCTTAGGAGAGCCTAATCTGTTGTAAGTCCTCTATATCCAAGACTTCTCTGGTCATTGACATTGCGATATGAGGACCAAAGACAGAGCTATTAATTTGAAGCCTGTCCTTTCAAAGTTGGCTTTAATTCATTAGAACATAGAGAAGTTTACCACCATAAAAAATAACAAACACATTGCACCTACTTTTACAAATAACAGTGTCATTTAGGTTGGCTGATATATGCTATTTGCTGTGCTTTATTCAAAAGTCATAGAATTCAAGAATAAGAAAAGTACTTCCTTTATTAGAACTATTAAACTTAAAGCCAAACTCAGTGTCCTTAGTCGATTTTGACTCATAGTCATCCTGTAGGACAGAGTAGAACTACCTCATAGGATTTCCAAGGTTCTATGTAAGTCTTTACAGAAGCAGACTGCCTTCTTCTTGTGGAGCAGCTGGTAGGTTTCAACTACTGACCTTTTGTTAGCCACCAAATGCCTTAACCACTACAGCAACAGAGCTCCCTATTAAAACTATTAATGACCAATAATGTTAATATAATTATGGGTGAAATCCTATAAATAAAGTTAGCCTCAACATTCCAGCTAATTGCATATGCTTCTGATCTGAGGAGTGGTCATCTGATTTCTCTTGGGTTATATTTGACCCCTTAATGAAATATAAATATATTTCTTGGGAAGGTTAATACATTATTTATCATGTCATTGATACTTTGGCAAGTTGGCTAGGTAGTCTCCTAAAAAGGAAGTAAGATGTAGTCTAATTAAAATTCTGTTTGAGGCAGAAAGGAAAATATATTAGCTTACATGAAATGTTTCTCAAAAGGGTAACCATCCAATAAAAAACCCGGAAAGCCAGACTAGTTACTGTTGAGTCCGTTCTGACTCATGGTGACCTCATCTGTGTCATAGTAGAAATGGATTACAAAGAGTTTGCAGTGCTGTGAGTTTTAGGAAGCATATCACCAATGCCTTCTGAGGTACCTCTGGGTTTTAAACTATAAACCTTTTGGTTTATAGTTTAAAGTATTATCATTATTTGTACCACTCAGGAACTCCTTGCCATCCAATAAGGGACCATTATAGCCAGAATGCTCCTTAGAAGTGAGGATGGTGAGGTTCCGGCAAGATGACAGACTAGGCAGAAAGACTGCACAAACCCTCTCCAACAAAGAAAAGGGAAACCAATTAACACAGACACAGAAGATAATGTTGGACCCGTGAGCTTTGAAGGGAAGGATATAGAAGTGGACTAAACCCCAACTGGCAGAAGAATTTGC
>NW_006921694.1:8518567-8519134 GCF_000298275.1 Orycteropus afer afer | reverse complement strand
GAGAACCCAGAAATAGATCCATCGACCTATAGTCAGCTGATCTTTGACAAAGGGCCAAAATCCATTAAATGTGGAAGAGAATGTTTAATAAATGGTGCTGGCAAAACTGGAGATCCATTTGCAGAAAAATGAAACACCATACACAAAAACAAACTCCAGATGGATCAAAGACTTAAATGTGAAACCTAAAACTATACAGTTCCTCAAGGAAAATCTAGGGCCAAATTTAAGGGCCCTAATATCTGGCATAAATAGACTATGAACCATAACTCAAAATGCACAAACTGCAAAAGAGAAACCAGATGATTGGGACCTCTAAAAATTAAATTTTTATGTGCTTCTCCAAAGACTTCTCCAAAAGAGTCAAAAGAGAAGCTACAGATTGGGAAAAAAAATATTTGGTAATAACATGTCTGACCAGGGACTCATCTCTAGAATTTATGGAAAACTCCAACATCTCAATAAGAAAAAGACTAACAATCCAATTATAAATGGGCAGAAGACATGAATAGACACTTCACTAAGGACGATATTCAAGCAGCCAACAAACATATGAAGAAATGCTTA
>NW_006921694.1:8491961-8517264 GCF_000298275.1 Orycteropus afer afer | reverse complement strand
TGGAAACAATTAGTCCTAACGACTGGTACACCATCTGATCTGCAACCTGTACAACTATATGAGACCAGAAGAACTAGATGGTGCCCGGCTACCACTGTCATCCACTTCCGAAGGGGATCTGTTTAGGAGATCCTTGATAGGGAGAACAATGTGGAACAAAACTCAAAATCATTTGGAGAAAATAAAAGAAAAGGTGGGGACCAGGTTTGCTGGTCCAATAGAGCCTGTTTGAACCATTGAAATTATGGCCCCTATCTGCCCTTCAGGTCTGGAATTGAACTCACACCTGTGGTTTCCAGCCAAACAAAATACAGGCATATGATTTGAACATTTACCTCAAGTAGGTACACTCTTTGGAGAGAACAGTCATGGGAGAAAGAAGAGCTGCTTATGCACAGGGAGACAGCTGAGGGGGCAGGAGTGTATGGAGGGATGGACACTGGGAAGAGGTAAGTATGGGGAGGAAGTGGCAGCGGAGCTGTTGTATTGTGGTAAACTGTGGTCAATAATGTGAGACAAAGTATATGTGAACTCCTGTATGGAAAGTGAATTTGCTCTGTAAATCTTCACCTAAATCACAATTAAAAAAAAAAAAAAAAGCTTTAAAAAAAAAAAGAAGTGAGGATGGTTAGACTTTGCCTCTTTTACTTAGGTCATGTTGTCAGGATACCATACTTGGTAAAATAGAGGGTCAGCAAAAAGGAGTAAGACCCTTAACAAGATGGATTGACAAAGTGGCTGCAACCGTGTGGTGAAGTATAGCTACAACTGTGAGGATGGCACAGCACCATGCAGTGTTTCTTTCTTTTGTACATAAGGCTGCTATGAGTTGGAACTGAGGTTGTGACACCTAGCAACAACAACAGTAAGACAATGTCAAGCAAATTAAAGGTAACGAGGGACCAAAAAAAGGTATTTATAATGCATAGTAATCAGTTCTTCGTGAACGGTAAGCAAAATTTGGGTAGAGGTAGGACTGGGGAATACTTCCCAGAAAAAGATGGCTTCTGGACTAAGTGTCCAGGAAGGTAGGTGAGTTAGCCACAGGAAGACTCGACTACAAATCCCAAGGCCCAGAATTAGGAGTCCTTGAGAAACTGCTAATATTTCAGTAAAACCAGAAATATAGAGAAGATGAGGACATGGTGAGAAATGAAGCTGAAGAGATAAGCAGGGTCAGATTTTATTGGACTCTGTAGTTTATGGGGGAGCTCTGGTAGCATAGTGCCTAAAGCACTTAAATGCTAACTAGAAAGCTGGAGGTTCAAACCCACCAGCCACTCACTCCTCGGAAGGAAGGTTAGGCAATCTACGTCCGTAGTGATACTGCCTTGGAAACCCAAGGAAGGGTCGCTATGAATCAGGTCTGATTTGATGGCACATAACAACAACAACTGTAGTTTGTGCTTAGCATATTGGGCTTGATTCTGTGAGCAGAAGAGAATCTTCAGAATTTCAATAAGGAAATACCTGACCACATTAGACCTGTGAGACACACTTTGGAAGAGGGAACCAATATTTATATTGTGCTTTAACATATAAAGCATTTTCTATAATTATCTACATTCATTCTCACAGTGAGGTGCATGGAGTGGTGTACAGAGCAGTTGTTATTTTCTCCCATTTTATGGACAAACTGAAATTCTGCACATTTTAGATAATTGACTATGGACACACAGCTACTAAATGCTTTTGCCAGGACTTGAGACTAGCTCTTTTCTTTTTTCAGTAGGTGTTACTCCACTGTAAACACTATTTACTACTTAAGAATTAAAGTACACCTTGGAGTGGGCAATGTAAAAGCTTGTTGATCACATCATATTTTATTCTAATAACCATATGTATCTTCATTGCAAGCTCATATGGTTTTTACTCTTTAGAGAGGAAATTACAGTTTTGGAGTTTGTATAATATGCTTCTAACCATTTTTCAAAGGTATGTTATGTAAGGTACATTGTTGCTGTTTTTAGGGCCATTCATTGAGTCAGCTCTGCCTCATAGCAACCCTCTGCATAACAGAATGAAACATTGCCCGCTCCTGTGCCATCTTCATAGTCCTTGCTATGCTGGAGCCAATCATTGCAACCTCTGGGGCAATCTGTTTTGTTGAGGGTATTCCCCTTTGTCGCCAATTCTCTACTTTACCAAGTGTGATAGTTAAAGTTGTATATCAACTTGGGTGGGCCATGGTTTTGAGTGACTTGGCAGCTGGATATGGTTATTCCCCATGATTAGATTGGATTGGTATAATCAACTCCATGGTAAATTCTGTTGTGAGCAGCTAATTATTGGTCTTTGGGGTGTGGCCTGCTTCCAGTATGTATGGAGAAGCTTTAAGAAAGGATTCTAGCTTTTTGGCACATTTGGTTCTTGCATTTGGCAAGTTCCTGGACTTAAACCAGTGGCCTGCTGTGTTGCCTGCTGGGTTTAGGATTGTGCCATTTTATCAGCTAATCTTGGGTTCTTCAGCCCAGCAGTCAGTAGCTGCGTGTGTCAGAAGAAGCCTGCAGCTCCAGTGAGCCTGGTACAAGAGGCAAAGCTAAAGCCTAAGGTCGAAGGGCCTTCACCCAGCCCCTAGAGCCAGCACTCTGAATTTGGACTTCTAGCCTCCAAAACTGTAAGAAAACACATTCTTGTTTGCTAAAGCCATCTACTTGTGGTATTTCTGTTACAGCAGCACTAGAGAACCAAGACACCAAGCATGATATCCTTTGCAAAGGACTGGTCCCTCCCTTCTGTCATGCCCAAGTAGGTGAGACAAAGTCTCATGTCAGAAAGGACCATTCCCTAGAGAAGGATATTATGCTCAGTGAAGTAGAGGATCAGTGGAGAAGGGGAAAACCATCAACGGGGTAGATTGACACAGTACTCCTTCCAGGACAGATTTGTTTGTTCCTTTGGTAGTCCATGTTATTTTGAACATTCTTTCCAGTACCACAATTCAGAGGCATAATTTCTTCTTTCATCTACCTATTTATTGTCCAGTGTATTATGTTAGTTTAATTTGAAGAGTAGAATTGGGAGCTCTGGTGGTGTAGTGCCTAAGGCAGTTGACTGCTAACCAGAAGGCTGGCAGTTCAAACCCACCAGCCATTCCTCGGAAGGAAGGTTGGACAATCTACTTCCATAGTGATACTGCCTCGGAAACCCAAGGAGGGGTCACTGTGAGTAGAATTTGGAGCACCTATTTTTTTGATCCTATTATTTTACCTTATATACCCACCACATTTGTACATATGTTACTGTCTTAGTATAAAACATGGATCATCATTGGGTAGAGATCATGAATTACCCAAAAGAATTTTAAAATTCTAAATGAAGTCCCATTAACTTAAAGGCTTTATTTCTGTTGGAAATTCTTTTTCTTTTTCCTTGCTGTATGTAAGAAAATGGCAAATGCTAACAAAATCATTCATCATCACTGAGGTTTTGGATGGATGTGTGTTACCCAGCAGTTAGTCTTTTGGGATTTTGAATTTCAGTACTGCTTTTTGGAATATTAAAAGGATAGCTTGTAGAAGATAGGTTCTTTAACAGCTATTAAACTAACAGCTGAACATGGGATATGGTCAGGTTAAAACTAAACTCACTGCCATTGAGTCATCTTCAACTCGTAGTGAACCCTCCTTGGGTTTCAGTGGCGGTCACTACAGCAGTAGATTGCCCAGCCTTCCTTCCGAGGAGTGGCTGTTGGCTTTGAACCATCAGCCCTCTGGTTAGCAATCAAATGCCTTAGGCACTATGCCACTAAGACATAGCTATTTATTTATAGTTGGATTTTTTTGTGGTATAGGCACTTATCTAGTGAAATTTATGCATAGGTCTTAACTCTCTATACCTTACAGGAATATTGTAGGCATAATTAATCCTTTAAGTGTCAAACATTATCATAAATATACCTGTGAAGTTTTGCAAATATTAAATCATATTATTATAATTACCATGTATAATGTAATGGAAACTTTTTTTTTTTTTAAGTTGTTAGGTAAAGAATGGTCTATATGTGATCAAATTAACAACAGACACTCAAAAAGAAAGATGAGAAGCTTAGGGGGGAGGGGAGGGCAGTGAATTTGTGTAATGATGGTGAAATAGTTTGAAAGAGGTTGTTGAAGAATGTGGCCCAACTTGAAGAATATAACCAATGCCACTGAATTGTGCATGTAGAAATTATTGAAGTTGTATATTTTCATCAAAATAAATAAAATAAAAAAAAATTACCGATGTTCATCAAAGACATCAAAGACATAGGGGACACTGCATGGTTTAAAATCAAGCAGGGAGTGCGTCAGGGTTGTATTCTTTCCCCATACTTATTCAATCTATATGCTGAGCAGATCCAAGAAGCTGGACTATATGAAGAAAAACGTGGCATCAGGATTGGAGGAAGAATCATTAACAACCTGAGATATGCAGATGATACAACTTTGCTTGCTGAAAGTGAGGATGAGTTGAGGCACTTACTGATGAAGATTGAAGAATACAGTATGCAGTATAGATTACGTCTCAATATAAAAAAAACAAAAATCCTCACAACTGGATCAGTAAGCAGCATCATGATAAATGGAGAGAAGATTGAGGTTGTCAAAGTTAATTCACATTGCTCGTTTCTACAATCGATGCCAATGGAAGCAGCAGTCAGGACATTAGATGACTCGTAGCACTGGGCAGGTCAGCCATGAAGGAACTCTTTCAAGTGCTGAGGAACAAGGATACCTCCTTGAGGACTAAGGTGCAGCTGACACAAGCCATGATATTTTCAGTTGCCTCGTATGCATGTGAGAGCTGGACAATGAGTAAGGAAGACCGAAGGAGAGTTGATGCTTTTGAGTTGTGGTGCTGGCGAAGATGCTGAAAGTACCATGGACTGCTAAAAGAACTAACAGATCTGTCCTGGAGGAAGTGCAGCTGAAATCTCCTTAGAAGCAAGAATGGCCAGATTTCATCTCACCTACTTTGGTCCTGTTGTCAGAAGGGACCATTCCCTGGAGAAGGATGCCATGCTTGGTAAGGTGGAGGGTCGACGAAAGAGGGGAAGGTCCTCAACGAGATGGATTGACATGGTGGCTGCGACAGTGGGCTCAAGTATTGCAAAGATAATGGAGCTGGTGCGGGATCAGATGGTGTTTCATTCTACTGTGCGTGGGGTCGCTATGAGTCTGAAACGACTCGATGGCACTTCGACGACAACTACAACAACAACAAATCAAAGACATTCTGATATAACTAGTCTAGGTGTAGCCTGGGCAGTGAAATTTTTTAAAAGTCCTTGTGAAGGAAATGCTTGATGAAACCTGCTCACAAGTTTTAAAAATACCTTTTCTATGATATAAATGATCATATTGACTTTAACTGTTCTATAAATTTTTTAGGTTTTCAAAATCAGGCTATCATAGTGGATTTTTGTGACATAATTGTTTTATATAAATGTATTTATATACAGAAAGACCTACGCTTGTATTAACATACACACACATATACTTATGTAGATAGTTAGGAGTTAGCTCTGAACTATATGCAGTATTCACCTTTTATTTTTGTGTTTCTTGGTAAACTTGTTTACAAATTATAATAATATTGTTTTTACTTCATTTTGTATATCTTGCCTGTATTATGTTGTTTTTGTTGTTAGGTACCAACAGGTTGGCTCTGACTCGTAGTGTCCCTGTGTACAGCACAATGAAACACTGCCTGTTCTGAGCCATCCTCACAGTCCTTGCTATGCTTGAGCCCATTGTTGCAGCCACTGTGTCAATCCATCTTGTTGATGGTCTTTCCCTTCTCCACTGATCCTCTACTTCATTGAGCATAATATCCTCTAGGGAATGGTCCTTTCTGACAACATGAGCAATGTAGATGAGACAAATCTGAGCATTCTCACTTCTGAGGAGCATTCTGGCTGCACTTCTTCTGGGACAGATTTGTTCATTCTTCTAGCAGTCCACAGTATTTTCAGTATTCTCTGCTGGCATCACAATTCAAAGGTATCAGTTTGTCTTTGGTCTTCCTTATTCATTGTCCAGCTTTCACTTGCATATGAGCTTTTTGAAAATACCATGTCTTAGGTATGGGTTAGGTTCCTGCTATAGGGGCAAGGAGGGTAGCATCTTTTGACCTCTTCTAACTACACAAGAGGAAAATAGAATTGCCATCAGCAGTTCAAGGCCTGTTCCTATGAGGCCAGACATACTGCCACCCTCCAACCCTCTTATCAGCCTTGATACCAACCATCCCTCCTGCAGCATCCACCACTTCTTTGCTGGATTCAGTAATTCACTGTAGTGGCCACACAGAATTTACAGATTATGGGTTTTATTAGGGAAGTAACAGGCTACAATTCAAGTGCTGGAGCATGCTCAGGATACAGTTCTTCAATCAGGACTCCCCTCTGCTGTGCCCTTAGACGTGTTTTTCTGGCCCTTGGCCTCTCGGCCTGGCCTCTCTGCCTCTGTGGCCCAGGTAAGGCTCCTGCTCTGTCTGTCTTTTGGTTCTACTGCTGCTGTCTCTCAGCCAGATGTTTTTCTCAGCCAGGCATCTGTCTCTCAGCTGGGCATCTCTCTCTCAGCCATGCATCTCTCTCAGCCAGCAGTCAGATTCCCTCTGCTCATTTTGACTTTGACAGAGGGGTAAAACCAACTAACCCCATCATCAGACTTCTACACACCTGAGAGAGTGAACTTTCCCAGACGATTACTTTGTACTGCTCCAACAGAAATACTCCAGGTGGATGACTTTAACAATCAGGAGTTTAAATTGCATGGTCCCACCTAGTAATCCTGTGGGAGTTACAAAGCCTTTGGCTAGAAAAGCCATACCATGTAATTCACTATGCCACTGTACCCTTAGTCTTCAAAGTGAAATCTTTGCTTTTTAACCCTTTGAAGAGATCCCTTGCAGCAGATTTGCCCAATGCATTATGACATCTGATTTCTTGACTGCTGCTGCCATGGGTGTTGATTGTAGAGCCAGGTAAAATTAAATCTTTGACAACTTCAGTCATTTCTCCATTTGTTGTGATGTTGCTTATTGGTCCAGTTGTGAGGATTTTTGTTTTCTTTATGTTGAGGTGTAATCCATACTGCAGACTGTATTCTTTGATCTCAATCAGTAAGTGCTTCAAGGCCTCTTCGCTTTCAGCAAGGAAGGTTGTGTCATCATCATATTGAAAGTTGTTAATGAGTCTTCCTCCAATCTTGATGCCCATTCTTCACATAGTCCAGCTTCTCAGATTATTTGCTCAGCATACAGATTAAATAAGTATGGTGAAAGGATTCAACCCTGATGCACACTCTTCCTGATTTTAAACCACACAGTATTCCCTTGTTCTATTCAAACGACAGCCTTTTGGTCTTTTACAGGTTGCTCATGAGTGTTATGTAATCTTGCCCGTGATTTCTTATTTTCAACCATTTCTTACAGGGGAAGACATTCAATCTCAATTTTTATAGCTAAATTATGGAAAGAGTTGAGTGAACTAAGCTTTTTTTCCCCCTTTCACAGACTTAAAGTCCCTTCATTTATGCAGATAGTTGAGAGTTTGCTGTAATTAGAACTCTTAAGTGACAATCTCTGTTGTAGATGCCTAATTAGTAGTAGTCTATACTATTAGATGACACCTATTGGCAAGCATGTAATAGATTTCTTTCACCTGGATAGAACATGCAAATTTCTTTTTTTGTTAGAATTTGTAATTTTCACAAGGCAAATTTGAAATAATTTTATTTGATGGTGTGATCATGACATTTTCTTTGATTTGGAAAGAAATTACTAAGTGCTTATTGAATGACTATATCTAAATTCTGAATTATATAATTATCTGGTGTCAAATATTTTACTGGAAATCTAGACTGTTCGGACTTTGTCTTTTTCACCTATTCATTGACCTTTTTCCTGGCTAAGGTTTTTTTTTCCTGAAAAGCTGTACTAATTTACACTTTCATATTTACCTCTTACAGGCATAGAATTTTTAAATATTTTTAGAGCCTTTGCTATACTCATTGGTGAATTTTGAAATATTTTTTATGACTAAAAAGGTTGAGTATTTTTCCTTATGTTTACTTCCTAGCCGTATATAGTTGTTGTTCTCATTTGACCTTTCATTGTCATGCCTTGCTCATCATTTTAAAGTCTTCATATTCTGGCGAGTCACACTCTATAAAGCATATTAGCCTTTTATCATCTTACTGATTGCATACCCTGTATTTTTCTGTGTGTTATTGCTTTTTAATCTTACTGGTTTTGGGAAGGGACAGTCAGAGGTTTAACATTTTTTGTATCTTTCATTTTCTAATTTTCAAACAGAAAGTTACAACTTTTTCTAGAATCATGTGTAAAGTCAAGAGTAAGTGGGATTCCCCCACTTTAAAAACAAACAAATAAACAAAATAGATTAAGGGTTGAACTATAGACCTGCCCACATTAAAATTATAGGCATTTGAATTCATGAAGCTTTGTTGAAGGAGATTTTACATGATCGGAACTGGAGATTGATACAATTTAAATTGTGGAATTTATCTCTGTTGTTTGATTTTTCTGTTCTGTCTCCTGTGCTCTTTGTGAGTGCATGTGTGTGTAATTGAAGGTGGTAAGCTTAATGGGGGCATTTCATAACTATGGGATATGTTGTGACTGTTTTGAGAGCAGCCCCAAGTGGGCTCCGACTGTGACTCTTGTCTTCCCATTTTGGCCTCCTTTGCCCTTACTTTTAAAGCTTAAAGGACCTGTAGTGACTAAGGAGTAAAGAAGGTTGTATTTGTGGCTTTGACTTCCTCTCTGGAATTTTTGGTCAGATTTTACATAGTTTGATCATTGAATCCAATTGAAAACTAAAATGGAATAAAGATAACTTAAAGATATGTAACCCATGAACTATTAATATATTTTTCATTAATCATATTAAAAAAAGACTTGCTCTACTTTTTACTACAAAGTTTACTACACAATTTTTTCGCATAGTGCCTAAAGCATTTAGCTGCTAACCAAAAGGTCAGTGGTTCAAACTCACTGTCTGCTCCACAGGAGAAAGATGAGGCAGTCTGCTTCTGTAAAGATTTGCAACTTTGGAAACCCTATGGGGTAGTTGCATTATGTATTATGAGGTTGGTATGGGTTGGAATTGATTTGATGGCAGTGGGTTTGGTTTTGGTTCTACTTTATCAGAAGTATCAGTAAAGGAAAAGGAAAATTTCAGAATATGTACAGTTTAAATATTTGTATATTCAATGTTTATCTTTAGATTTTCACTGTTCAACATAAATTAAATCCAAAGAAAATGGTATCTTCTTATGTTTGATGATCTCATATCTTGGATCAGGGATCATGCTGTGATTTTCCTGGCAGGGTGGACATTTGTTATTTCAGGCACAGTCAACAAGTGTCAGTTTTTATATTCCCCATTCATCTGAACCATTTGTGTTCAAACCATTTGTGTTCTTTTGTTGCAGCCTCCCCCCCACCCCCCATGAACTTTCTGGAGATTCTTATTTCTGGTGTCTCCAATGTCTGTTGTGGGGAGCTAGTGGGAAGTGCAAAGTATCTGTATCTTTTGTTGTGGCTCCTAGTGGTTCCTTGGGAGCAAGAAGGGAGATAAAAAGGAATGGCAAATGTGGAAGAGATTGTAGTGTTATTATTCAGTACCTGACTTGGTAACATTACCAGATATGAGAGAAATCAGGCAAAAGTATAACTGTAATTGTTACTATTTATTGCACTCTGTAATAATTTCAACAGTACTATGAGTAATACATTATTCTTCCCAACTTACAAATGAGGAAACAGACTCAGAGAAATTGTGTTCCTTCTAGGGTGAGCACAGCTACTAAAAATAGGTAGAAAACGTGAATTTAACTTTGGATCCAGTCAGTTCAAGCAGTGAAAAGGATCATCTTGTGAGAAACTTCAAGGAATAATTTGAAGAAGCAGGTTTGGAGCTTGGGAGATAGGTTAGGGCTAAAAGGATAGGTTTGGAAATCTTATGGGATAGTTAAAATATTGTAGACTTTCTCATCACGTATTACGGAGTCATCATGGCAGTGGAGTTAATTAGATCTTCACCCATGCATTTCTCCCTTCCGCTACCCCCCACTCCCGCCAGCTTAATTCTCACCAGTTAGGAAGCATTAATGTTGTACAAAAAAGATTGTAGAACGTAGATATATCAGGTGACATTATAGATAGGTTTTCTTAGCCTTATTTCACATTGACATCCCTATTGGTAATGATGGACTGCTACAGCAGATATTCTAAGCATAGAAGACAGGCATACCATCTTGGAAGATACGTCAGAATCTCTAGTTAATGCATTTTAAAGCTTTTTACTCCTTGATTCTGAGTCCCTTCTGATACATTCTTAGAACCACTGTCCTAGACCTATAGGTAATGGAGATTGCTGCTCTAATTCTATTTGTAAAGAGCAAGCATTACTTAATTGGAAAAAATAGAGAAAAATGTAGTACTGCTAGTATTGCCAGTTGCCATTGAGTCAGTTCTGACTCATGAAGATCCCGTGTGTTACATAGTAGAACTGTGCTCCACAGGCTTTTCCTGGTTGTGACCTTTTGGTAGCAGATCTCCAGACCTTTTCTGAGGGACCTCTGGGTGGGTTCGAACTGTGAACCTTTTGCTTAGTAGTTAAGCACTTCACCATTGCACCACTCAGGGACTCCTAAAAATATATTAGCTTCTTTAACATTGCAAATAAGAGATTACAAAATTACAAGGATGTGACTCATTCAACTTTAAGGAGTGGGATTTATTGCAAGTTAAAGAGCAACAGGTGTGTTTGGGCCGTGACTGTTCTGGTATCTGTTTTTTTCCCTCAGGCCACAACTACACCTCTGCTTCATTTTGACTTTGACTCAGGCCTGGCTCTTGTCTAGCCTTCCCCACTCTTTTGGCTCTAGGCCTAAGGTTTTACAAACCATTAGGAATGACCTAAGGGTACATTTCTTTTCACTTCAGTAGTAGGGTGTTGAGCAGCAGTGTTACTGGTGGGTAATTTTGGGACTTTATGAAAGTTCACAAATACTCTCGTTTCTCAAGGTAAAAATTACAATCACAGTCAGCAAATGGTGTGATCAGATTGGGAATGGTTACAGGTGGGACAGAGTGTGTGATATATGTGTTTGAATAATTCGGTAGAATCACCAGTAGAGTTTGTGTTTGCTTGCTTGTTTGTTTTGAAACTAGAGACATTCCAATCCCCTTATCTTCTACTGTGTGCTTTAGGGATTAGCTTTGCCTCCTTAGTGAGACACTGCTACCAAAAAGGAGCACATCAAATCCCTTCCGTGTGGGTGTGTTAGGGAAGAGAAAATGAATGAGAAGCAATAATCTAGGAAGTGTTCATTCAATTTAAAGACATTAGAGGAGATGTTTCTAAATTATATAATTATATTTACTGTCAATAAAACATTTCATCTGTGAGTAACTTCAGTAGATGTCTATTTTTTAAGGTGTGTAGTAACTACAGAATAATATCCATTTTAAGTGTTTGGAAGTTTTACAAAGGAGAAATAATTAAATGGACAGAACAACTGAGTTTATACAGGCTTTCTCTTTTCATGACAGATGTATGATGTGTTTTAATGAAAATGAAGAAAATATTCATTTTTGCAAATGTCATCAGTCTTTAACAATCAGAAAATCATTTGGCAAGAAAAGTGCTACAGCTATACAGAATTGTGCTTATTGTTACACTGTATTGTTTACTGTAAACCTGGTTCAATATTGGTAAATATAGTGTAAAAGAAATGGAACTGTTGTGAGCTATCTGGGCATTAGTCCAAGATATCATTAAAAATACTGCCTCAAACTAATTTGGGTTTATGAATAATATTTTGTTAACAGCTCAACTGAAATTGAGCACATGGTGTAGTTTAAAAATTGTGAATTCACAGATAATGAGAGTAGTATAAGTACGTACTGCACACTTGATATTCTATATTTGAGGGATAAATTTATATATAATTTTGTGTAACCTTTAAACTATAAGCAACAAATGTTTAATATGATCTGATATTTTAAAAATTTACCTAATAATATGGTTTGCTGTGAATTTGAATGCCTTTTTAACTAAAATATTATGGGTTTAACAGTCAAACCTAGAGAATAGGAGAGGTTGGTAAACAAATACTAAAATGAACATTCAACACTCCTTTAGGCATATGAGTTTGTAAACAGTTAGGGTTTATATTGACATTGCACCAAAAAGATTGAAGAACATAAAGTTGTTGTAAAGAGTCAATAAATTAATTAATTTATTTTGCTAGTGAAAGAATCATTATTAGGGGTTATTAGTTCTGGTAGCATAGTGCCTAAGGCACTTGACTGCTAACCAGAAGGCTGGCGGTTCAAACCCACCAGCCACTCCTCGGAAGGAAGGTTGGGCAATCTACTTCCGTAGTGATACTGCTTTGGAAACCCAAGGAGGGGTGGCTATGAGTCGGGTCCGACTCGACAGCACATAACAACAACAGTGTTGGTTATAAATTATTAATTATAGTAGGTATAACAGCGATTAAGGTTATGATAAGTGAGGTGATGTGGGACAAAATGCTTACTTAGATGTTTCTTGTCAAGAAAAGATATACTTGTCTTTTTCTTTGTGTACTATTTTAATTAGAATTATGATTTTTCTGAACATGGGTATATGTATATAAACTCGCATTGAGAGGGTATTTGAAGGGCTGATTTTCTGCCATTGTTATGGTGTAAAATATTTTTGCAAAGGAAAAGTGTGCATATTTAAAGAATGAATTTTAAGTATTTCTTTTCTCAATAAATGTTTTATTCATTTTCTAGGTTAGCACTCTACGTATATGAATATCTGCTCCATGTAGGAGCTCAGAAATCTGCCCAAACGTTTTTATCAGAGGTATGTTTTATATATTTTCTGTACTGCATTTTGAAACAGTTATTTGAGAAATTTCATTGTTACAGATTATATAGTGAATGCTCAGTTGTCAATATGCATAATGTAGTCTTTATAGATTAAATGTAGTCTTTATAGATTATTTGTTAGTATATTTAATATCATGAAATACCATTTCCGTGCCATTTAATAATCTCCTACTTTTCGATCTATTTTTCTTTTTTTACTTAGAAATGAAAGCTAGTATTAGCCTTGGCAATAATAAAATTTGCTTTTTAAAATTAAATTAATAGGGAGGGGAAAAAATCACCTTATCTCTCTAGTTCTAGCAATACCTTATTTTGGCATTATTCACAGTTTTGGAAAATGTGGTTTTTGTTTGTTGATATTTGGTATGGATAATCGTTAATTGGTGACTAAATTTCAGTTGGAAAACATATTGATAGTCTTATTTGAAGCTTTAGTTTTACTTTCTCTTCTTCTTCATACCTTTTGTGTTAGACTGGATTCTCTAGAGAAACAAAACCAGTAAAGCTTATATATAGAGAGAGACACAGAGAGATTTATCTTAGGAAAATGGCTCACATACTTACAGAAGCCGGCAAGTCCAAAGTTTCTGGATCAAACGTCAAGCTGGAGCCTTTCCCGACTCGTGCAGCTGCAGGGGCTGAGGAGCTCAGAGCTGGCAGGCAGTACACTGGCTGTTGACTCCAACAAATGACAAATCCAAGATCTCCAGGCCAAATGGTGGATTGTTCACTTATGGACAGTTGTAGGCAGCACAACAGAATCCCGATCCACAGAAGACTGTCGCCTCTCCTAGGATGTCCACAGATATGCTGGAAGCAGGCCACACCTGTAGGGAAACTCCCTTTCAACAGATTGGCCACTCAAAACATACTCATCTGATCCCATCATGGGAACAACCACACCACAACAGCTCAAACCACACAGAATTGTGGTCCAGCCAAGTTGACACACACCTCCAACTATCACACCTTTTAAAAGTTGAATTTCAGCTTTCTTATAATGCTACTTTTATTTTTCAATCTGTGTAATGGTAATGAGGATGATTGTTATTTCTGTTGAATATTATCATGTGCTAGGCAGGATGGTTTACATATGTTGTTGTTGTTGTTGTTATGTGCCGTCGAGTCGGCCCCGACTCATAGCGACCCCTCCTTGGGTTTCCGAGGCAGTATCACTACGGAAGTAGGATTGCCCAACCTTCCTTACACATATGCTGTCTCTAAACCTTTTAAGAAATTTACATGGCAGGTTGTGTTATTCTCCTTTTATGATTAAAAACAGGGCTTAGAGAGTTTTCATAACTAACTAATGGTCACACAGCTTAGTGAATAATAGAATTATAATTCAAACCTAGGATCATGTTAATTTTAAACCTCTGGTTTTCTTTCTATATCTAGCTAATATGGTAGCCACTAACCATATATGACTTTTTAGCGCTTGAAATGTTACTAGTTTGAACTGAAATTCTCTAAATGTGAAGTATACACTGGGTTTTGAAGGTTTTGTGTGAAAGAATATAAGATATAATTAACATTTTTTTATCTTGATCAGACATTGGAATGACGATGTTTTAGATATATTAAGTTAAATAAAATGCATTCCTAAATATGATTTTTCCTGCAACGAAGAAAATTAATAGGACTATTACTTCAATTTACACAACAACCACTAATGCAAATGATGAAGACATTGAAGATTTTTATCAATTTCTGAAGTTTGAAATTGAGTAGTCATCCAAGTAAGACCCATTGATAATTACTGGTGATTGGAATATGAAAGATGTAAACAAAAGGATTCCCAAGCCAATCCCACTGCCCTAGAGTCAGATCAGACTCATAGCCACCGCTCCTTGGGTTCTGAGGTGGTATCTCTACTAGACAGAGATTGCCCAACCTTCCTTCCGAGGAATGGCCGGTGGGTGTGAACCACTAGCCTTCTGGTTAGCAGTCAAATGCCTTAGGCACTAGGCCACCAGAAATCAACAGAAGGATCATAGTTGGAAAATATGGCCTTGGTATTAGAAATGATGGTGGAGATTGCAGGGTAGGATTTTGTAAGACCAATGACATGTTCATTGCAAATACCTTTTTATAGTATTATAAATGGGCATCTATACATGTAGACCTTGCCAGAGGGAACGCACAAGAGTCAAATTGACTACTGTGTGGAAAAAGATAATTGAGGAGTTTGATATTATCAGTCAGAGTAAGGCTGGGGGTTGAATATGGTACAGACCATCAATTACTAATATGCAAGTTTTAGTTGAAGCTTAAAAAAATTAAAGTAAGTCCACGAGAGTTAAAGTACAACCTTAGGTGTATCCCACCTGAATTCAGAGACTATCTAAAGAATATATTGGATAGGTTGAACACCAGTGACTGAAGATCAGACGAATTATAGGATGACATCAAGAACATACAAGAAGAAAGCAAAAGGACATTAAGGGATAAGAGTGAAAGAAAATATCAAAATGAATGTCAAAGAAACTCTGAAAATTGCTTTTCATCCTATAGTAGCTAAAGCAAATGGCACAAATGATGAAGTTAAAGCTGAATAGAAGATTTCCAAGGGGGGCTACAGAAGACAAAGTAAAGTATTAAAATACTCAAAGACCTGGAGTTAGGAAACTAAAAGGGAAGAACTGGCTTAGCATTTCTCAAACTGAAAGAACTGAAGGAAAAAAATTGCCTTGAGTTAGAATATTGAAGGATTGTTTGGGCAAAATATTGAACAATGCAAGAGGCATAAAAAAAAAAAAAAGAGAAGAATACATAGAGTCACTGTACCAAAAAGAATTGGTCAGTATTCCACCATTTCAGGAGGTAGCATATGATTAAGAACCGATGATACTGAAAGAAGAAATCCAAGCTGCATTGAAGGAATTGGCAAAAACAAAAACAAAAACAAAAAACCCCAACAAGCCTCCTGGAATCAACAGAATAGAAATAACAAATGGATGCAACTCTGGAAGAGCTCACTAGGCTATGCCAAAAAATTTGGAAGACAGGTACCTGCCCAGCCTATTTGACTGAATCCGTGCTTGGATCCATTCCAAAGAAAGGTGATCCAACAGAATGTGGAAATTACTGAACAATATCATTAATATCACACACAAGTAAAATCTTGCTGAAGATAATTCAAAAACTGTTGCAGCAGGACATCGACAGGGAACTGTCAGAAATTCAGGATTCATAAGGGGATGTGGAATGAGGGATATCATTGCTAATGCCATATGGATCTTAGCTGAAAACAAATTATACCAAAAAGATATTTACCTGTGTCTTACTGACTGTGCAGAGGCATTTGACTATATGGATCATAATAAATTATGGATAGCACTGAGAAGAATGGGAATTGTAGAATACCTAATTTTACTCATTCAGAACCTGTACACAGACCGAGAGACAGTTATGGGAAAAAAACACGGGAATACTGCATAGTATCTTTACTAGAAAATTTAAAAATACTTATGTGGCTCACTTGTGATTGACATTGTATCTCTTTTGGACAGTCCTGCTCGAAATCATGTCTGTACTTGATCTCACTAGTTTGGCCCTAGCACGTTAGGACACACAACAGGTAACTATTGATTTGAGTGCCCCATTGAAGTATAGTCATCTTGTTACTTTCCTTCTTCCCAAACACACACAGAAGCAAACAAGCAAACCCAGCTCTACCCCTAGTCTTTTAGCTAATTAATTAGCATATGTGAACTACCAGAGGCTATTTAAAATATGAGATCTGAGATGTTTCATGAACTGTTTTATCACAAAGCAATATACGCAATATAATCAAAATTTGGTTTGAAAAATGTATTTAAATCAATACATAAGTTTGGTTTATCTATGTTTCATTACATCATTAAGTAGAAGACTTTGGGCTATGTCCTTTTCAAGTCACATTCAGTATGTGGTGATGGATATCACAGACAGGATGCTCTTAATATTTGTAATCTTAATCACTGCCATTTTATAGTAACTTAAAAGCCACATTAGTTGTTCAGTGGCAGAATTCTTGCCTTCCGCGTTAGGGAACCTGGTTCGGTTCCCCGCCACATGTAACTCATGTGTAACCATGACCCCTTCCTCCATTGGCATGCTATTGGTGGATTGTGTGTTGCTATGATGAAGAATAGGTGTTAGCAGAGCTTCCTGAGTACATGGGATTAGGAAGACTGGGTAATCTAATTGTGAAAATCAGCCAGAGAAAACCCTGTGGATTATAACGTTCCCAACCAGCAACCTATTGTGGGGTGATGATAGGACACAGCAGAACCCAGGCAACAGTTTTGTTCTGTTGTACATGGTATTGCCATAAGTGGCAGCTTGTTATTGTTGTTATGTGCCGTCGAGTGGGACCCCTGACTCATAGCAATCTCTCTTTGGGTTTCTGAGGCGGTATCACTACGGAAGTAGATTGCCCAACCTTTCCTTCCAAGGAGTAGCTGGTGGGTTTGAACCACCAGTCTTCTGGTTAGCAGTCAAGTGACTTAGGCCCTGCGTTACCAGAGCTCCCCAGTGGCAGCTAACAACAACAAAACTGACTTAAGAGTTGTTAAAATTTACTTTAATAAAGTTGAAAACTTGAAGGATTTACTGATCTCTTTCCTTACATCAATGACCATTTTGAATTGACTCAACTTGCTGAATCCCCAGAAATTCAAGACTATATTTTCTTACCAGCATTAGAAGATACCAGTTACAGTTGTTACTAAATTTCATCAGAAAAGAAAAAAAATGTTATTAACTTATTTGAAATACCTGATTGAAGTTGTCAGAGATTTCATTTTACTTGGATCCATACTCAACACCCATGGAAGCAGCAGTCTAGATATCAGATGTACTGTGCTGGGCAAATCTGCTGTAAAAGACATCCATTTCTGAGGCAGTGCCTCATCTTCCTTCCACAGAGCAGCTGGTGGGTTTGAACTGCCAAACTTCTGGTCAGCAGTAAATGCCTTAGGCATTTCACCATCAGAGCTCCTTAAGTGTTTAAGAGCCAAGATGTTACTTTGAAGGCTAAGGTGGGCCTGACCCAAGCCATGGTATTTTCAGTCGCCTCATATGCATGTGAAAGCTGGACAATGAATAAGGAAGACTACAGAAGAATTGATGCATTTGAATGGTGGCATTGGCAAAGAATACTGAAAATACCATGGTTTGCCAGAAAAATGAACAAATATGCCCTGTAAAAGTACAGCCAGAAGCGAGAGTGGCCAGACTTCGTCTCACCTGCTTTGGCCATGTTGTCAGAATGGACACGTCCCTGGAGAAGGATATCAAGCTTGGTAAAGGGTCGACGAACAAGGAGAAGACCCCAAAGGAGATGAATTGACACAGTGGCTGCAATCATGGGCTCAAGCATAGCAAGGATTGTGAGGATGGCGCAGGACTGAGCAGTGTTTTGTTCTGTTGTACGTAGGGTTGCTATGAGCAGAATTGACTCCACAGTACCTAACAACAACAGCTTATTTAAGGATGATCAGGTATTTGCATTGAAATGGGTTTTGTGGATTGAGCAGATAGCTAGATACTAACTTATGCCCTGAGCTCAACGTAATAATGGTTATATCAATTATCCATGGCTATTGGGTAGAAGAAAATTAAAATTTGTGAAGAGAGTCACATACTTTGACAAACATTTACCATCGTTTTATTTTGTATGAGTTCATTTGAAATACAAATCTGAGGATTTCTCTGAATTATTAGCCTGGCTTAGTTTCACAAGAGGAATCAGTTAAACTGAAAACAAATTATCATCACCAAGAAGACACAGTGTTTCTGTACTTTGGAGATGAGTGTATGTGATTCCCAGAATTATTCTTCACTTTCTAGGTTCCCAAATTCTGAATGCCTCAGTGGAAATATACTATCATTACATAAATTGCCAATACAGGCAAATGGCTAAATTAATTGAGGTGTATGTTTACCATAATGCAAAAGAATTGAGTTACATCTATTTGGACTTACGTGAACAGACTTGTTCTGGTTACCTAGCTCTGACAGGAATATACCACAAATGGGATGGCTTTAACAAACAGGAGTTTATTCTTACAATTTGGAGGCTTTAAGTCTGAATTCAAAGTGCCAGGCTCTAGGGACTGGGTGAAAGCTCTCAGCCTTAGGCTTCAGCTCTGACTCCTGCTCCTGGCCCACTGAAGCTAGAGGCTTTATTTCACTCAGCTGCTGGCTGCAGAGACCGACAAGCCCAAGGTTGACAAGTAAAAAGGCACAGTCCTGATGTTACCAAACCACACAGCAAGCCATTAATTCAAGTCCTTTGAAAGTCCCAAGGTCAGCAGAGCATGGTAGGCTGCTGAACAACAATACAGCTACATGCAAGGTTCAAGCATGCCATAGGCTACAGACCATTCTCAAAGGTTCTCCTTACATACAGGAGGCAGACCACATACCCAAAGGCAGCTACTCAGCTGCTCACAGTAGATTCCACCATGGAGTTGATTACCAGTCTCATCATGGGGAATCCTACATCCAGCTGCCCAGCCACTCAACAGGCCCAACCAGATTGACACACAAACTTAACTACCACAAGACTTAAAAAACATTGTCTAGTAAAAGAAGCAAGCTAAAGTATGTGATTTATATGGAACTCTTTTGAACGTAAAAGTGAAAACCACTGCCATTGAGTCATTCTGACTCATAGCATACCTTTAGGACAGAGTAGAACTGCCCCATAGAGTTTTCAAGGCTGTAAAACTGTACGGAGGCAGTATGCCTTATCTTTCTCTCATGGAGCAGCTGGTGGGTTTGAACCTCTGACCTTTTGGTTACCAGCAAATTGCTTTAACCACTATGCCACTAGAGCTCCTCTCTTGAATATAAGGCAATAATACATGTTTTTGTGGGTACATATTTCTGATTGTAAAGTATAGTAAGGGAGCTCTGGTAGCGTAGTGCCTAAGGCACTTGACTGCTAACCAGAAGGCTGATGGTTCAAACCCACCAGCCTCTCCTCGGAAGGAAGATGGGGCAATCTACTTCCATAGTGATACTGCCTCAGAAACCCAAGGAGGGGTTGCTATGAGTCGGGTCCGACTTGACGGCACACAACAACAACAACAAGGTATAGTAAATAATCTGAAAGAATATGCATGTCAGACTGACTGCATCTGACAGTGGGGCTGTTAAAAAGGGGGATTTGCTTTGACTGTTAGTAGTTATGGAATTCCTTTTTTTTTCTCATCATTTTGCCTGTCTACCTATGTAACCAAGCAGATTGTCCAATCTTCCTTCTGAGGAATGGCTGGTGGGTTTCAACTGCCAGCCTTCTGGTTAGGAGTCAAATGCCTTAGCCACTATACCACCAGAGCCCCCACAGACATAAGTTAATGTTTGTTGTTACCGATAATGCAGTATTATGGATGTGCTAAAAGGGCAGGGAGGTCACATCTTCTGACCTCCTCTAATTGCACAAGAGGAATGTACCATTTTACAGTCTTACCAGCAGTGTATGAGAGTCTAGTCTTTCCACATCCTACTCAGTATTTATTTTCTGATTGTTGAACTTTACATTTATTGTTGGTGTGAGATGATACCTCACTGTTGTTTTGATTTGCATCTCTCTAATGGGTAATAATCACGAGCATTCTTTCAAGTGTTTGTTGGACACCCACATATCTTCTTTGGTGAAGTGTCTGTTCATATCCTGTGCCCATTTTTAAGTTGGATTTTTTGTCTTTTTGATGTTGAGGTGTTAAGAGTTTTATATAAATTTTAAAGGTATGTCCCTTATAAGGTATGTCATTGCTGAATATTTTTTCCTAATCTGTAGGTTCTGTTTTTTTTTACTCTTTGGGAGAAATTTTTTGATGAACATAAGAATTTAATTTTTGGAAGATCCCAGTCATCTAGTTTCTCTTCTTCTGTTTGTGCATTTTTAGTTATGTTTAAAAGTCCATGTATGCCATATGTTAGGGCCCCTACAAAATGGGCCCCCATTTCTTTGAACATTATAGTTTTAGGATTTACACTGAAATCTTTGGTCAATCTTGAGTTTATTTTTGTGTATGGTGTGTGGTATGGATCTTATTTCCTTTGTTTTTGCAAACGCATATCAAGTTTTGCCAGCACCACTTGTTAATGAGATTGTCTCTTCCCCATTTAATGGATTTTGGCTGTTTGTCACAGATCAGCTGAGCATAGGTGGATAGATCTATTTCTGGGTTCTCAACTCTGTTTCACTGGTCTGTGTGTTTGTCATTATATACCAATACCAGGCTGTTTTGCTTCATTAGTTATGGGATTTCTAAAACAAGAAATGCATGTTTGTGTATATAAGTTATTGAGAAGTAAAAATAATAGAAGGTAAAATATATTCTCTTAAATTGTCTAAATTTAAAGATGGAACCCTGAAGCCAGATTTGTGATAGGCCATTGTTAAGTACGTTCCAGAGTTCTTGATGACTCTCTCTTGTTAAATTTCAGTAGCTTGCTATAAGTTTCTGTAACACCTAACTGCTTGTGCTTGCTTGTATGTACCAAAGGCTTGTGCCATCAGGGCTTTTACTCAGTGGCAGTGCCTCTGCCTTAAATCTCTTCCTCCCCTTCTCTACTTGATTAGCTTAGATAACATAGCTTTTTCTAGAAGAGTTTCTCAGAGCTCTACTTCTCTATGCTGATAGTGCTGGCTGCAGAGGCTCAGAACGTGAAAAACAAACCAGGAGAGTATGCCAAGAAACTTGGACTCTATCATTTTGGAAAATAGAAGCCTTTGAAAAGATTTTTAAGTCAAAATATAATGTTATTAGATTTATACTTTGGTTTCTATAATGTTTTAGAGCTTTATACTCTAGTGTAATGTGGTAATGCATTCAGTTGCTAATCAGAAGGTTGGCAGTTCAAACCCAGCAGCTGCTCCACCGAAGAAAGAGGAGACAGTCTACTTCTGTAAAGATTTATAGCCTTAAAAAATGTTTGGAGTTGCTGTGAGTCATAATCAACACTATGGAAGTGTGTTCCGGTCCTAGGAGGAGCTCTGGTGGCTCAGTGGTTAAAGCATTTGGCTGCTATTGGAAAGGTCAGCAGTTTGAACCCACTAGCTGCTTTGTGGGAGAAAGAAGACTACTTTCATAAAGACCTACAGCCTTGGAAACCCTATGTGGCAGTTCTGTGTCCTACAGAGTTGTTGGGAGTTAGAATCGACTAGGTGGCAAAGGTTTAGTTTTTGGTTTGGTCTCTCTTAGTTTCATTTGGGAAATTTAAGACTGCTTGTTGTAGAATGACTTCTTAACTAGTTTACATAATTATGGGCCATCTAATGTAAATCCTCCATTGTCTATCTCCAGAGTTTTACCTAATTCAGAATTTTACAAAGTACTTACAAAATTAGGAAGAGAGATTTACTTGTTTGGCTATTGTGATTAAAAGGAGATGATTGAAGTGGCACCACTTACTCAGATATCCAATATTCCTACCTAGGTTCAGAGCAAAGTAGAATCTTTTTTTTCATTTTGACACTCCCTCTCTGGATGTGGCTAGGGATGTCTGTGATGTTAATGAGTCCTTTTAAGCTAGGACTTAGCTGTGGTGGGAGTCCCGGGTGGTGCAAATGATAAGACTGGAGATTTGAATCCATCCAGAGGCACTTTCTACAACTCCTCTGTCAGTGTGTGATTCTGTGGTGGCTTGCATGTTGCTGTAAGGCTGGAGGCTATGCCACTGGTATTCCAGATACCAGCAGGGTCACCCATGGGGGACAGGTTTCAGTGGAGTTTCCATAATAAGACAGACTGGGAAGAAGAAAGAGACCATTTACTTCTCAAAGAACTGGCCAGTGAAAACCTTATGAATAGCGTGAAACACTGTCTGATATATTACTGGAAAATTTTAGGAGTAGCCCTGAAACATTGTCTGGTATAGTACCAGAAGTTGAGTCCCTCAGGTTGGAAGACATTCATAATACCACTGGGAAAGTTGCCTCCTCAAAGTAGAGTTAACCTTAATGGTGTGGATGGAGTAAAACTTTCGGGACTTCCATTTGAGGTGGAATGCCGCATCAGGATTGGAGGAAGACTCAACAACCTGCGATATGCAGATGACTTAACCTTGCTTTCTAAAAGTGGAGATGACTTGAAGTACTTAACTGATGAAGGTTAAAGGCTACCATCTGTAGTATAGATTACACCTCAACATAAAGAAAACAAAAATCCTCACAACTGTACCGATAAGCATCATCACAGTAAATGGAGAAAAGATTGAAGTTGTCAAAGATTTCATATTACTTAGATCCACGATCAACACCCATGGAAGCAGCAGTCAAGAAATCAGACATCATATTCCAAATCTGCTACAAAGACCTCTTCAAAGTGTTAAAGAGCAAAGATGTCACTTAGAAGACAAAGGCGTACCTAACCCAAGCCATGGTATTTTCAATAGCTTCATATGTATGTGAAAGCTGAATGATGAGTAAGGAAGACCAAAGAAGAGTTGATGTTTTGAGTTGTGGTGTTGGCGAAGAATACTTAAAGTATATTGGACTGCCAGAAGAACAAACAAATCTGACCTGGAAGAAGTACAGCTGGAATTCTGTGGAAGTGAGAATGGCCAGATTTCATCTCACCTACTGTGGTCAAGTAGTCAGAAGGGACCATTCCCTGGAGAAGGATATCCTGTTTGGTATAGTGGAGGGTCAGAGAAAAAGGGGAAGACCTTCAATAAGATGGATTGACACAGTGGCTGCAATGATGGGTTCAAGTATAGCAAGGATTGTGAGGATGATACAGGCCTGGGCAGTCTTTTGTTCCATTGTACATAGGTTTGCTGTGATTTGGAGCTGACTTGATGGCACCTAGCAACAACAATAGAGGCACCTTGGAAGAAAGGCCTGGTGATCTACTTCTAAAATATTACCACCATTGAAAACTCTATGTAGTGCTGTTTTATTCTGGCACACATAGGGTTGCCATGCGCCTGAATCACTTCAACTGGAAAGTGTTTTTATTATTATTATTTATTTGTTTACCTGTGCTCAGCCACCATTTTCATTTGTATAGGCTTGTTCTCATGGGGGAAGTTGTAAGAAGGTCAGATTGGAACTCCAGGCATCACTTAAACAAGTAGGATGTGTATCTCAGTAACCTAGTCTGTCACTTGGGTTTAGCCTTTCTAATAGTGCCCTTGACTTGGACCATAAGAAATTGTACTACTGTTGAGATCAGTCAGAAGAGTGGTGGGCATAATTACCATGAGTTCAGCTACATATACAGTAAATTAAAAGAGAAGCATTGGTCCCACAGTAGGAATCAAAACATTTCTTTAGTAGGTTGTACTAATTAGTTCAGTGTTATCTCTGATTGATGATAAAATTTAAACTACTATTTGAATCTTAAATATAGTTTGTAAGACTTTTCATTCTCTCCCCCCCAACCCAAGAGAAGAAAATTGAATGTTCTTTAGAAATAATTTCAATAAAGAGCCCTTCCTGTACTTTAGATTTTCATCATCCTTCAACCTTCAATAATCACAAACAGAATACTGTGACATCTTCTTTAGAATTTTAGATTAATCTTTGTTATTTTAGATTCATTAGAAGCTATCCTTTGTCTGGCTTTATTATTTCAAAATACAAAAATAAGTTTGGCTCATTTCTTGAAACTTTGCATGGTATTCATGCCTTATATTGAGTTTCCGTGTCCTTAAAAAATAAAATTATAAATTAGTATATTGCAAATATTCTAGATTTTTTCCCCTCTTAAAATGTTTACATTGTTTTTACTATTTTTGTCATAGATGCCAATATCTGATGTGTTACTTTTTCCAGATTTTATTAGGAATAATAAGTTATTGGACACAAGCGTCCAAATTTCTGTTTCCTCTGTTTATCTTTCACATATAGGAAGAGAGAAAATAGTAATAATTTCTTGAACTTTAATTTGGAAGCCATATAGTGTAGTGGGTAAGAGCTATGTCTTTGGTGCCAGACTGCTGTTTAAGTATGGTTCTGCATCTTATTTACTTGCTCAGTTTTCTTAATTGTAAAAAGAAGATAATCATAATAATACTCCAGAGTGATGCTGAAGTTTAAATGAATTAGTACATATAAAGAGCTTAGAATAATGCCTGATACATAGTAGTGCTTGAAAGTGTTAGCAATTAATTTTCTTTTAATTCTGTACCAACTGTTTTGATCTGTGTTAGTTTCTTTCCTCAGAATACAAGTATAAATCCTGTGTCTTATATAAGGAGCCTTGGTGGTGCAGTGATTTAAGTGCTCAGCTGCTAACCAAAAGGTTGGTGGTTTGAACCCACCTAGCAGCTCCATGGTGATCTCCTCCTGTAAAGAGTACAACTTAGAAAACCCTATGGGGGTAGTTCTTCTTTAGCACATGGGGTCGCTATGAGTTGAAAATCAATTTAGCAGCACCAACAATGTGTGCAATATTGT
>NW_006921694.1:8488870-8491221 GCF_000298275.1 Orycteropus afer afer | reverse complement strand
TTTTGGGGCTTGGGTTGTCTCAGTCACTTCTTGCTCTAAATTCTTGGTCTTGCTCAGTATTTCAACCTCTCTGTGCTTCTCCCTCTATGGCTAATCCCTTCTGTCTGCCTGAAGCCTTCTGTTTCCCTTATGACCTTAAAGCACTGCAGAGTTGTTGCTCTTGCGTATAAAAGTTTCCTACTGAAGATTGGGGAATAGCTGAAGAAGATTAAGCATTTTGCAGTACAGGCAATACATTATCCTAACTGTTTTACACAGCTATCCTTAAATTTTTCTTTGGTTCTCTTGCCACAGGGAATTTCTCATTAGCTGTTCTCCTTAGGGCTCACTTTGACTTCATCTTGTTTGACCACTTACAACCTCTTGCATTTTCTCATTTTTTAAAATCCTTCCAGATCCTCCGAACTTCTTGAGAGACCATCGCCAATCTCCTAAATTCTTGTTACCCAAAAGCAGAAGCAGAAGGATTAAAAAAAAAAGTAGTGGTCTTTAAGAGGACTTCTACATTTCTTCTTGAGCTGCCGCCCAATAGAATTTTCTGTGATTATAAGAATGATCTCTTATCTGTGCTGTCTAGTAAGTCACCGTAGGCACATATGGCTATTCTCACTGCCTTCGAGTTGGATCCGACTCATAGTGACCCCTCCTTGGGTTTCCGAGGCAGTATCACTATGGAAGTAGATTGCCCAATCTTCCTTCTGAGGAGTAGCTGATGGGTTTGAACCGCCAGCCTTCTGGTTAGCAGTCAAATGCCTTAAGCACTACACCACCAGAGCTCCCTGAAATGGGACTAGTACAACTGAGGAACATTCAATTAACTACATTTTAAACATAAATGGCCACATATGGCTACTGGTTATTGCATTGAGCAGCATAGTTTTAATATTTAAATGTATTTTATTGAAATATAATTTATGTACAGTGAAATACACAAAACTAAAGTGACTTAAGTCAATGCATTTTTTTTCTTTTACAGTATTCCCTCACCATCCCTCCCACCCGTGATAACCAACAAAGAAAGTTTCCTTCCATATATAAACCACTCCTTGACTTTTTATAATAATGAACTAATACTATATTTGTCCTTCTGTGATTGACTTATTTCAACTCAGCATAATGTCCTCTAAGTTCATCCATGTTATGTGGTGTTTTGCATATTCTACATTATTCTTTAGTGTTGCATAATATTCTATTATATGTATGTGCCATAGTTTAGTTATCCATTCTTCAGTTGATGAGCATGTAGGTTGTTTCCATCTTTTTGCTATTGTGAATAGTGCTGCAGTGAACATGGGTGTGCATATATCTGTTCTTGTCCTGGCTCTCACTTCTTTAGGATATATACCTAGTAATGGCATTTCTAATACTAGCTTTTTTAGGAATCACCATACTGTTTTTCACAGTGGTTGTATCATCTTACAGTCCCACCAGCAGTGTATGAGAGTCCTAATCTCTCCACATTCTTGTCAGCATTTGTTATTTTCTGTCTTGTTGAACTTCGCCATTAGTGCTGGGATGAGATGGTATCTCATTGTTGTTTTGATTTGCCCCTCTCTGATGGCTAATGCCTCAGAAAGGAAGGTCGGGCAGTATACTTCCATAGTGATACTGCCTCCAAAACTCAAGGAGCGGTCACTATGAGTGAGATCCGACTCAATAGCAGTGAGTTTGGTTTGGATAGCTAATGATTGTGAGCATTTCTTCATGTATTTGCTGGCTGCCTGAATATCCTTTTTGGTGAAGTGTCTATTCATGTCTTCTGCCCATTTTTTAATTGGATTGTTAATCTTTTTGTTGTTGAAGTGTTGGAGTTTTCTGTAAATTTTAGAGATAAGTGCTTTGTCAGATATGCAGTTATCAACAGGTATAAATTTGTTGCTGTCATTTGCTTACGTGCTTTTTCATGGTGTTGATTTCTTTGTTCCATATAATTTTCTGTGCTGAGCTTGCTTTGTTTATAAATCGTGTTATCACTTCCTTCATTGTTATTGTTTCTGTATTTGCTAAATACTTGTGCTGGTCCTCTTTTTTATTTTGGTGTGAAGGTTTATCATTTTTCTTTGAGGTTACCCTGTGATTTATAATTTTCTCCCCAAGTTTAGAACAGTCCATACTATCTTATAGTTTCTTGACTTCCCTACTGTTTTAGACTGGGTTCTCTAGAGAAACAAAAACCAGCAAAGCTTATATATATATATGTATATTGTCGTTGTTGTTGTTGTTGTTGTTATATGCCGTCGAGTCGGCCCCGACTCATAGCGACCCCTCTTTGGGTTTCCGAGGCAGTATCACTACGGAAGTAGGATTGCGCAACCTTCCTTCCGAGGAGTGGCTGGTGGGTTTGAACCGCC
>NW_006921694.1:8485762-8486990 GCF_000298275.1 Orycteropus afer afer | reverse complement strand
AGGAGTAGCTGGGGAAAAAGGATGGCTGGTTTCCACTGAACGTGTCATCCTATCCACCTGATTGTTAAAGTCCTCCTCTGCCGAGGTTACCTTTTGGTGGGCATTCACATGAGACACAAATATCTTTACTCTTTTGGCCCATTCAGAGAGATCTGTCCACATGCCTCTTCCCCATACATCCTTATCACCAATCTTCCAATCATGCTTCTTCCAAAGTCCCAGACCATGCAGCTAAGCTGTTAGCCACAGCCCGTGTGTATATATATATATAATCGCACATCTGGCCATTTCTTGTTCCATGCAAAGTGAACAGCCATATGCACGGCTTGAAGTTCTGCCCATTGGGTGGATTTCCCTTCACCACTGTCCTTTAAGGAAGTCTCAGAAAGGGGCTGCAGTGCTGCTGCTGTCCACTTTCAAGTGGTGCCTGCATATCGCGCAGAACCATCTGTAAATCAGGCACGAGTTTTCTCTTCCTCAGTCAACTGATCGTAAAGAACTCCCCATGAGGCCATAGGTGCAGAGTGGGACAGGGAAGGTAATGTGGCTGGATTGGAGGCCATAGGCATTTGGGCCACTTCCTCATGCAACTTACTTGTGCCTTCAGGTCCTCCTTGAGCCTGATCTCTGATACACAACTTCCATTTAACGATGGAGTGCTGCTGTGCCGTCCAACTTTATGACTCTGTGGGTCAGACAACACCCAGTTCATGATGGGCAGCTCCGGCCTCATGGTGACCTGGTGGCCATGGTTAGACATTCAGTCTCTACTAAAGCCCAGTAACAAGCCAAAAGCTGTTTCTCTAAAGGAGAGTAGTTATCTGCAGAGGATGGCAGAGCTTTGCTCCAAAATACCAAGGGTCTGTGTTGTGATTCACCAATAGGGACCTACCAAAGACTCCAAACAGCATCTCTATCTACTACGGACACTTCAAGCACCATTGGATCAGCCGGATCATATGGCCCAAGTGACAGAGCAGCCTGCATGGTAGCCTGAACCTGTTGCAGGGCCTTCTGTTGCTCTGGACCCCACTCAAAACTAGGAGCTTTGTGAGTCACTTGATAAATAGGCCGCAGCAACACACCCAAATGAGGGATATGTTGCCTCCAAAATCCAAAGAGACCCACCAGACTTTGTGCCTCCTTTTTAGTTGTGGGGGAAGCCAGATACAATAACTTACCCTTCACTTTCGTAGGAATATCTCGACATGCCCCACATCATTGGACC
>NW_006921694.1:8477779-8484037 GCF_000298275.1 Orycteropus afer afer | reverse complement strand
TCTCTTCCCAGGATGTCCCTGGATATCCTGGAAGCAGGCCCCTCTCATAGGGAAATTCCCCTTGGGCAGATTGGCCACTCAAAACACAGTCATCTGATCCCATCATGGGAACAACCACACAGAACTGGTGTTCAGCCAAATTGACACACAGCTCCAACTATCACACCTACCATCTAGAAGTTCTGTAACTGCATGATTTTTTTCCCTCTTTTTGGTCTGTAGTTGTCCTAATTTTTCATTTAATGTCTTAGGTTCCTTGTTTACAGTCTTTTAGGCTTATTTACTTTGGATTCTTCTGCAGCTGGGATGGTTTCTGGTTATGTTATCATACATGTTAATGGTCAGTTGTTGTTTGCTGTTGTTGGTTCTCTGTCCAAAAGACTCCCGTCAGCATCTCTTGTAAGATCGGTCTGGTTTTAACAAATTCCCTTAATTTCTGGTTATCTGGAAAAGTCCTAATTTCATCATCATCATCATCATCATCATCATCATATTTGAGGGACAGTTTTGCTTGGTATAAAATTCTTGGTTAGAAATTTTTCTCTTTCAAGGTTTTATATATACCATCCCAGTTGTGTTCTCACCTATATGGTTTCTGCTGAGAAATCTGAGCTTAGTCTTGTTGGCTGGTCTTTGTAGGTACCTTTTTGTTTTTCCCATGCTGCTTTCAGGATTCTTTCTTTGTCTTTGGTTTTGCTGAGTTTGATTATGATATATCTTGGTGATTTTCTTTTGGGGTCTGTCTTGTTTGGGGTTCATTGGACTTCTTGAATGGATATATTCTCATCTTTCATCATACCAGCAAAATTCTCTTCCAGCAAATCTGTGACAATTTCCTCTGTGGTTTTATTTGTCTCTTCCTGTTCTGGAATTCTGATTACATGTAGGTTATTCCTTTTGATGGTATACCACATAAACCTTAGGCTTTCTTCATTTTGTTTTGATTGGATTTGTTTTCTGACTGATCCCTTTCTGAGGAAGTATTGAGGTATTTGCTTCCAATCTCACTAATTCTATCTTCCATTGATTCAGTTCTACTCATTTGGCTATTCAATGTGTTATCTATTTCTGAAAATTTAGTATTAATCTTCTGGATTTCTGTGTGTAGATTTTGTATCATTTCTAATTTTTCATTTATTTTGTCATTTTGTTCTTGTATTGTCTTTCAAAATTGTTGTACGGTTTTCTCTGTGTTTTCCTCAATTTTGTCAGTGTTTTCCTTGATCTGTCTCTCATTTTGTTGAAGGTACCTAAATACAATTCTTTTAAATTCCTTATCAGGGAGTTCTAATGCTGCATCTTCCTCAGGGATGTGTTCTGGGTCTGTATCCTGGTCCCTTGTTTCTCCTACTTTGTCTTTCTTCTTTGTGTGAACTGTGATTCTCTGTTGTCTCCAAGACAAGTTTTTGTGTTTATATTTAGTTGGTGATTATATGTTGGAGTGACTTGCCCACAATTTTTGTTTTCTTTGGATTTATCTATGCAAGCAGGGTGCTGTGCTCTGTTCCTCTATTAGTTAGTTGGCAGCACTTATACACTTGCCACTTGTCTGCTTTCCCATTGTCAGCCTCCCATATGTTCCTGCTGTCTTTGGCAAATGGAGCCTATTCTTAGGTGCCTGGAATCCGAATTAGAATGCTGTCACTTTAAAATCCAAAATGGCCACCACTTGTAAATATCTAAAATGGCTGTTCCCTTGGTCACTTTAAGTATCTGAAATGTCTGCCACTTGTAAACATCCAAAATGCCTGTACCCTCAGTCACTTTAAATATCTAAAATGGCCACTGCTTATAAACATCCAAAATGGCTTCACCCTCGGTCACTTTAAATAACTGAAATGGCCACTGCTTGTAAACAATCAAAATGGTCGCGCCCTCCGAATAGCTGAAAGTCCATAGCTCAGGTTGTCTCCCTCCTTGCTGTTTCCCGTTCTAGTCATAGGCCAGCAGCACAGTTGTCCCTGCAGCCCTTGGCAACAAGGACTGATCTTTAGGTCCATTTTCAGGCCCTAGCACCATTTGGAAATATTCAGGCTATTAGTTCCGTCAAAGTAGCTGACAGTCCACTGCTCTGACCATCTCCGTACTCACTGTTTTAGTTCAGGTTTTTCCACTAGTTGGTACCTAATCCACTTCTGTATAGTTCCTTTCAAAGCCCAGGGCTCCAGATTATCTTCTGTATCTCTGTCTATTGGCTTCTCTTTTCTTTGTTGAAGAGGGTCTGTGTAGCTTGTCTGCCTAGTCTGCCATTTTACCGGAAGTCTGAGCAGCGTAGTTTTGAAGTATCTCCTTTAAAATGCAGCAGACTTTTTCTTTCTGTTACAGCTTTATTGGCTCTAATTTTAAATTTAAATTTTAAAGTTTTTTCTTTATTTTTTTTTTTAAATTTAGTTTAGTATATGGAAATACCTACCCATATTTCTATTCATGGCAAGTTTTAGAAAATTATTGGGTATAGTAGTTTATAAGGCAAGGAACTCTAATGATGTAGTGTCTGAGGCATTTGACTGCTAACCAGAAGGTTGGTAGTTCAAACCCACCAGGCACTCCACGGAAGGATGACCAGGCAGTCTAGTTCTGTAAAGATTTACTGCCTCAGAAACCCAGTGGGGTCGCTGTGAGTCGAAATTGACTCGATGGCAGTGAGTTTGGTTTTGGTTTTGACAGTAGATTATATCTAAATTAGAAGTCCTAGGAATTTTGATTGGGAACAAACTTATGTATAGGAATATAAGAACCTTTTCTTAACACAACTAGTTTTGTCCTTTTATGTTTTTTTTTTTTTAAACCAAACTTTTTTTTTAATATTGCTACAAATTCACTGTTGGAGTTAGCGGTAAGAAAATTCTCTTCCTCCACCTGCCTGATGTTGAGCTAGTATACCCATATGGCAGAACTTTACAGGAAGTCAGTATGCAAGATAACCTGGGAAATGCAGTTTTCAGAGTCTCAGCCCCAAGTTATGGAATGGAACATAGAAAGGTGTGTATGGGGCTGAGAGATAGTAGGTAAATAACCAGTTTACCTTGCCAGATGCAAGCAGTGATAAACATTAAGCAAATTGTGTGTGTATGTATGTTCATATATATGTGTGTATATTTATATTTTTACTTTGTTTACACAAATGTTATTATTACAGTATTTTCAATCACCTCATATGCACATGAAAGCTGATAATTAGTAAGAAAGACTAAAGAAGAATTGATACATTTGAATTGTGGTGTTGGCAAAAGATGCTGAGGGTATCATGGACTTCCAGATGGATGAACAAGTATGTCCTGGAAGACGTGCTAACTGGGATGCTCCTTAGAAGCTAAAATGGCCAGACTGTGTCTAACCTACTTTGGTTATGTTGTCAGAAAGGACCAGTCCCTGGAGCATGATACCATGCTTGGTATAGTAGAGGGTCAGAGAGAAAGGGAAGACCCTCAACAGGATAGATTGACACAGTGCCTACAATGATGAGCAGAAGCATAGCAAGGATTTTGAGGACAGAGCAGGACTGGGCAGCGTTTTGTTCTGTCATACATGGGGTCACTATGAATCAGAATCGACTCGGCAGCACCAAACAACAACAGGTTTACTATACACACTGTTATATACTTTTTAATATTTGTCACTTAATAGATTTTGGAAACTTGTCTTATTGGTGCTTGGATGTTCAAAATTTTCTTTTTATTGCTGTAGAGTATTTCTTTCTATGTAATGTGTCATTATATAATTACCAGCTCCCTACTGATGGACATTTGTTTTTAGTCTTTTGCTGTTACAAAAACAGCATTTGTATATAATTTTGCACGTGACTGTATTTACCATGTAAATTCCTAGAAGAGGAATTGCTGTATCTCAAAGTATGTGCATTTATAATTAATTTATACTTATCATTTAAAAACCATATGTAATATTTTATCACTGCCAGAATATCATTTATTCAGGATTTAATGTTAGGTTCTGCATTTTTGTGAAGTTTACTGTAATGTTCTAGTAGCCTATGAAGTCCTCTAACTTCAGCAGAAGGAGAGAGAATTGTAATTAGCCCAAAGCTGATTCCTATGAGTTGGAGGTCAGACATACCTCTCTGTTCTCCAACTTTTTTACCAATTCTGGCACAAGCTTTCCCTCTATGACACTCTTTAGTCACTATCACTTTCTGCGTTTGATAATTCATTGCACTGGTCATATTGAACTCATATTAAGGAGGTAACAGGGCACAACCTGGGATCAGGACCAACAGGCTACAATTCAGAATGAGGAATCATGTAGGCAAAGTCTGGAAGACTCCTCTGAAGTAGAGAGAGAATCCCCCACTTCTTCAGCGAAGTACAGTTCTTTCAGCTTCTCTTTGGTGTGCAAATTACCAGGCCCTTGTCTCTGCCATTTATGCCCCTTCTCAGTTGTGCAAGCCTCCTCTCCGCCCACACAGGACAAGCCTCCTCTTGGACCTTGCACACTCTTTTCTCAGTCATGCAGTCTTCTCTGCCTTTGGCCTCACTGCTGTCAGCCTCTCTACTGTCAGCCTCTCTACTGCTAACTGACCCAGCACATAGCCATTGTTAAGCTCTCAGCTGTGTTCCAGGCAGCAGATTTCCCATCACATTGACTCTGCTTCAGGACCCCTTAGGGCTGGTCATCTATGGCTTTGCTGCAGGGTTCTTTCCAGGCCTCTCACTGTTTGAAGACATGTTATAGTTCTTGTAGGAGGTTTCTCACCACCTCTCCCTCTGCTGTTTTCTTCTCTCTTTTTGCCACTCTTGCTTTTCTCCTTTCTGAAACCTATATGGGGTTGGCTGCAAATATAAACTCCTTGTCAATTTTAAGGCACAGCCCTCTAAGTAGGGCCAAGAACTGACCAGTCCCCTGGTGAACCATAGTCACTTCATATGCATGTTGTTGTTGTTGTTATGTGCCGTCAAGTCGGCCCCGACTCATAGCGACCCCTCCTTGGGTTTCCGAGGCAGTATCACTACGGAAGTAGGATTGCCCAACCTTCCTTCCAAGGAGTGGCTCTGTAGTATATTCTCCAATCCCTGCAAGGTGTATGAAATAGGCCAGTCACAGGGTAGGCTGCAACCCAGGGCCAGCCGAAGAGTATTAAACAATTAAGTTGTTTACTGCTTGTACAGGAAATGTCAATCAACCTGGACAAAAGTAACAAACCCTTTGGGGTAAAAAACTAGGGCAGAAGTAACTCCTCAGGGTTTAGGGGGAAATCTCTCAAGTTATTTGTCCAAACAACAAAGGCAAAAGGACACATAAAGGAACTCATGTCACCACAGTTGCTAAAACTCTAGCTCATGTGATAGAGCCACAGCATATTCAAAGACAGGGCCCTCAAACATGGAGAGAGGAAGGCTTGGAGAAGGTTTCCATCAGAGTTCTAGGGAAACATAGCCTGTAGCTATGATGGCAGGGAGGGGATGTGGATGATTTAACAGCAATAAAATAAAAATCTAGGCATAGAAAATACACATTGGGGCTGAAGTAAAGGAAAAGGGAAAATAATAGAGAACTTGAGAAATTATTTGCATAGATTCCACCCACATTACCTAAATAAACCTGAAACTTAAGAATTCAGTATAACAGAAAATTCCTCTTTATTAGTAGCAGAATAATTGTTTCTAAAATGAAGATTGATATTTAGGCTTATTTTCTTGCCATCCACAACCCCATTCATCATTAATATATATTTGATAAAAAAAAAATATTAAGCCACACAGATGAACGTAAATTTAAAATGAAAATCTTCCTTTACCCTTTTTTTAGAGATAGAATTTTAATTTTGGTGTGATTTCTTCAACATGCATACCACTCATACACACATATTTACACATTTTTTTTTTTTAAAGAAAGAATTTTATTTATTTATTTAAATTTTATTTTATTTATTGTGATTTGGGTGAAGATTTACAGAGTGAATTCACTTTCCATACAGCAGTTCACATATACTTTGTCTCATGTCATTGACCACAGTTTACAATGCAACAGCTCCCCTTCCCACTTCCTCCCAATAGTTACCTCTTCCCAGGACCATCCCTCCATACTCTCCTGCGCCCTGAGCTGTCTCCCTGTGCATAAGCAACCCTTCCTTCTCCCATGATTGTTCTCTCCAGGGCGTGTGGCTACTTGAGGTAAATATTTAACTCACATGCCTGTACATTGTTTGGCTGGAAACCATAGGTGTGGGTTCAATTCCAGACCTGAAGGGCAGCCAGGGGCCATAGTCTCAGTGGTTCCATCAGGCTCTATTGGACCAGCAAA
>NW_006921694.1:8456235-8457450 GCF_000298275.1 Orycteropus afer afer | reverse complement strand
TGTTTGGTAGAATTCTCCAGTGAAGCTTTCTGGGCCAGCACTTTTTTTTTATTGGTACTTTTTTAAATAACTTGTTCAGTTTCTTCTTTTGTTATGGATTTGTTCAACTTTTACACATCGGTCTATGTTAGTTTAGGTAGATGGTGTGTTTCTAGAAATTCTTAGATAGTCTCTAAATGTAGGTGGAATCTATTCAAGGTCATATTTCGGCTTTTGTAGACTTGTTTAATTGTCTTCAGCTTCAACTTGAACTTGCATGTGAGTAGTTGAATGTCTGGTCCACAGTTAGCTCCTGGCCTTTCTTTGGCTAAAGATACTGAGCTTCTCCATTGCCTCTTGCCAGAGATATAGTTGATCTGATTCCTATATATTCTATCTGGTGAGGTCCATGTGTATAGCCTCTGTTTATGTTGTTGAAAAATGGTATTTGCAATGAATACATCACTGGTCTTGAAAAATTCTGTCATGTACTCTCTGGTGTAATTTCTGTCACTAAGACCATATTTTCCAGCTGTCAGTGGTTTTTCTTTGTTTTCAGTTTTCAAATTCTAGTTACCAGGAATAATCAATTCATCTTGATTGCAGGTTTGGTCAGTTTCAGACTGTAAAAGATGATAAATTGGTCAATTTCCATTTCTTTGGTTTTAGTAAGTAGTTTGGTGGCATAGTGCCTAAGGCATTTGACTGCTAATTAGAAGGTTGGCAGTTCAAACCCACCATCTACTCTGTGGAAGGAAGACTGGGCAGTTGTTCTTCTGTGAAGATTTACTGCCTCGGATACCCAAAGGAGGTCACTGTGGGTTGGAATCTACTTGATGGCAGTGAGTTTGGTTTGGATTTTCGGTTGCCTTTAGTAGAAGGCTGCTCTTCTTCATTTGTATTTTGCATGCCTTCTGACCTGAAGGCTCATCATCTGGTGCTATATCAGACAATGTTTCAAGGATGTTCATAAAGTTTTCTAGTAATATATCAGACAGTGTCCCTCTGCTATTCATAAACTTCTCACTGGCCTATTCTTTGAGAAGTAGATGACCTCTTCCACCTTCCATGGTACGTAGAAATAATTCCTTGAATTTTTCTGAAATTTATAATTATAGTTGGTTACTACTTGTGAGGTTAAAGGCTGATGGCTTATGTTGCTAATTGGTATATTGTTTAAAAACTTTTTAAAATAATTCTTACATGTATGGGTGTGATAGTTGGAGCTGTGTGTCA
>NW_006921694.1:8442371-8456005 GCF_000298275.1 Orycteropus afer afer | reverse complement strand
TGTACTGCATGCCACCTTGAATCTCTCGCCTCCCCTGTGCTTGCGGAAGCCAAGGCGGCCGCAAGCCCCATCTCCTCCAGAGACTTGGACTTTTCGGCTTGGACTTGTCGGCCTCTATACGCTTGTGAGCCATTTTCCTAAGATAAATTTCTCTCTCTCTCTCTCTATAAATATGTATATACACTTTGCTGGTTTTTGTGTTTCTCTAGACAACCCAATCTAACACAATAGGTAAGCTAGTTGTTTTGGAAGTCTCTCTTTACCTCAAAGGTAACCTTTCTGATTTACCTTTTTTAAGATTGTACCTCCTTTTTTACCTTTTTCTTGCTCTATTTGTGCTCCTTCACTGCTTTGTACTTCTGCATACGTTTGTTACTTTCTAAGCACAAGTAACTTGGTTTTTTTTATGGTGGGGTGGGTCGTGGGGAAGAGTTTTTTAGGGTCTGTGTTCTCTACTAAAGTGTAAATGTCCTTAAGGCAAGGAATTTTATCCTTTATGTTAACTGTTATCCAGAACTTAGAATGTGTACAAAGTAAATTTCTAAGTTTAATTTGTAAAAGATATTTATTGAGAATTTTTTAATTTGGAGAAAAATTGACTTTGTTTACAATTTTTATTATAATAAACTCCAACTCATCTGAAATGTAAACAATTGGAAAGTTAATGTCATCATCTTTTTTTTTTTTTTTTTTTTTATTTGTGATTTGGGTGAAATTTTACAGAGCAAATTTATTTTCCATACAGCAGTTCATATACACTTTGACTCATGACATTAACTACAATTTATCATAATACAACAGTTCCCCGCCCACTTCCCACCCATAGTTAGACCTTCACTGTGTCTATCTCTCCAAGCACTCCTATCCACTGAGCTGTCTCCCTGTGTATAAACTACCCTTCTTTCTCCCATGATTGTTCTCTCCAAGGAGTGGATCCACCTAGTGAAAATGTTCACCTCATATGCCTATCTTTTGTTTGGCTGAAAACCACAGGTATGGGTTCAGTTCTAGACTTAAAGGGCTGCTAGGCGCCATAGTCTCAGTAGTTCCACCAGGCTTCATCAAACCAGCAAACCTGGTCCTTTTTTTTTCCAAATGATTTTGAGTTTTGTTCCACATTGTTCCCCCTCTTTGTCGAGGATGTCCTACATAGATGCCCCTCAGAATGATTGACAGTGGTAGCTGGACACCATCTAGTTCTTCTGGTCTCATAGTCATACAGGCTGAGGATCTCATGGTGTACCAGTTGCTTGGAGTAATTGTTTTCATGAATCTTGGTTTTCCTCATTTTTCTTTGCTCTGAACGAGGAGAGACCCATCTTTGCATCTAGATGGCTGCTTTGCAGGCTTTTAAGATCCCAGTCGCTACTAGGCAAAGTAGTATTATCATCTTTTTTAAATCGTATTTTATGGAAGACATATACTTTCTCCCTTCTACCTGGTCCAATCCAGAATTTATTAAAAAACTTAATCCTTAAATTATAATTTAGAACCTGTACAGATTAAGCCCAATATCTTAAAATTTCTGGATTACTAGTGAAAATTGATTTTCATATTGATGTTAATGAGATCCTAAAGTGCCTCTGAGGAGCTCTGGTAGCATAGTGTCTAAGGCACTTGACTACTAACCAGAAGGCTGGCTGTTCAAACCGACCAGCCACTCCTCGGAAGGAAGGTTGGATAATCCTACTTCCGTAGTGATACTGCCTCGGAAACCCAAGGAGGGGTTGCTATGAGTCAGGGCTGACTTGACGGCACATAACAACAACAAAAGTGCCTCTAATTCACCAAAACAAAAACCTCAAATATTTAGTTCCTTTTAGGATGATGTTTTTAATTGGTCATCTGAATTTGGTATACATTATAGCTATCAATGAAACAGAACTATAAATTCCAGATGATTATTTAAAGTAATTGAAATCTTAATTTTCTCTTTAAATGATTTTTATTTTATTCTCTCTTTTATAACAGGATCATAGAAAATAATTATTAGTTCTAAGTTTTCTCTTATCCTAGTCACGTGTATAGTTTCTATTGTCCTGTTTTGGTTTCATTCCTCAGCCATTTTAACTTACAAATTTTTATACTTCTTTTCAGTATAAAAAAATTACAGAATACTTTAACATGTATAGAATTTATTATTAGTATTTTAGAAACCTAATCACTGAAATCTGATCATTAGTTAACACAACTGAATGATTTTTTAAAGTGTATGTACTGAATTTATATTTCCTTTAGGCATTTAACATTTTGTGAACTATCAGGATCTTATCAAATACAAGTATTTTAACCACTTAAACTTATTTTTATTATAAAATACTCTCTTCATTCTGCATCACCTAACCATAATCACCAGGCTTTTTAAATTTTATTCTGATTAGAGAATTACATTGATTGGTTGGCACATCCTGAATCACTTAAATGTTCTGGCGTGGAATATGACTAGAATTTTGTGAGTGCTAGTGACATTGCTGGTGGAGTAAGTTTTTAGCATGATGCTCTTCTTGGTAAAGGAAAAATAATAGCAGCTAGTGGTTATTGAGCACTTAGTACATGTCAGGCACTCTTTTAAGTGATTTTCATGTATTAACCAATTTCTTTTTCACAACAACCCTATGAGGTAAGTAATTTTTATCATCCCCATTTTATAGATGAGAAAACTGAGGCACAGAAGACTTAAGTAACCTTCCCAAGCTCACACAGCTTGTATGTAGTGAAGCTAAAGTTCAAGCCTGTACCTTGTTGTGCTTAAAAGTAATGTTGTTGTTGTTGTTATGTGCCGTCAAGTCGGACCCGACTCATAGCAACCCCCTTCTTGGGTTTCCGAGGCAGTATCACAACGGAAGTAGGTTGCCCCATCTTCCTTCAGAGGACTGGCTGGTGGGTTTGAACCGCCAGCCATCTGATTAGCAGTCAAGTGCCTTAGCCACTACCTTGTTGTGCTTAAAAGGAATACATTTTTAATATTTTTACCTTATGAGTATTAGCTCTGGTGGCGTAGTCCCTAAGGCATTTGACTGCTAACCAGAAGGCCGGCAGTTCAAACCCACGAGCCACTCTTCGAAAGGAAGGTTGGGCAATCAACTTCTATAGTGGTACCGCTTCGGAAACCCAAGGAGGGGTTGCTATGAGTCAGATCCGACTCAGCTGCAGTGCGTTGAATTTGTGTTACCTTATGAGTGGGCAAGTGTGGTGTATTAGCTAGGATCTGGATGTAATTACTAAAACCATATTAAGTATTTCCATAGAACATAATGTAGTGAGATAGTCAAGTGGATAAAAAAGCAAAAAGGAAACACTGAGGTAGCAAAGATATTAGCTACAGGAAGCAATCAGTAAGGTTGGGGGACCAAAAGGAAGAGACTGTGATTATCAAAATACTGGAGCAGTGACTTACTTGGTCTTAGACCTCCAAGGAGAGGGACCTGCCTAGCTGGTACTTGTACCTCAAGAGAGGCCTTGTGGAACTGGACTTTGGACCTCTGAGGAGAGGTGTTGCCCATCTGTGCCAGTACTTCTTAAGGATGAAGAGGCAGGTTCTGGTGGTGTGGGAAAAAGCTAGACTGTAACTGGCTTTTACTTTTGAGGTGAATAGCTACTGCTGGGGCAATCCTGGCAGGACTAGCATGCTAACTGGAAGGAGCAAATTCTTTCTCTCTTTTTGTTACTTCTGGTCTCCCCATAGAGTCTCTCTTTAGTTATGGGACCAATAGGAAGCTGGTGACAAAGGACAAATGTAGTGTAGGAGCCTCAGCATCTCAAAGGAAGATGGATTTGGAGCCAAGACACGATAGCTTAATTACTGGCAGAGTGAGAAGCAAATTCAGGATAATATTGGTAGGTTCTTCTCTCATAGAGTAATCTTGTCCTTCAATTACTATGTAAAGTGAGTACCTGTAAAGCATGAATAAAGAATAATATGATAGTGATGTTGAACTTACATGCTACCTTGATATTTTAAATTGGAAAATACTGCTTTGTAATATGTGTGGGAAAAAAAGTATTATTAGTAAACTGTTTAATATCTCTTTTATTCATTTTAGATAAGATGGGAAAAAAACATCACATTGGGGGAACCACCAGGATTCTTACATTCTTGGTGGTGGTAAGTATTTTGTTTTATTATATTTTTACTGGATTGTTGATACATTTCAGTTGGTCTGCACCATATCTGTTTATGATTTTATGTGTCCCTTTAATTCCTTACTTCTTAAAATTATTTTCAGAAATGTAGTATTAAAAAAATCAAAGCAAACTCAAAGCCAGCATTACTTTTTTTTTTTAAATAATTTTATTGTGCTTTGAGTACAGATTTACAGAGCAAAATTTGTTTTACATTCAATAGTTTATGTACACTTGATTTCATGCCTCTAGTCCAATTCTAGGCCCAAAGGGTAACCTGAGGCCATAGTCTTGGGGTTTCCACCAGACTCTATCTGATCAATAATTCTCATCATTGTTGTGGTTTTGGATTTTGTTCCACATTTTTCCTTCCATTCTATCAAGAATCTCCAGGTTTGATCCCTTTCCAAGCAATTGGCATTTGTAGCCGGGCATCATCTATTTCTTGTCTTGGGGTCCATCCTATCCTGGGACTGATTGTTTCCAGAAAAGCCAGCATTACCTTTATTTGACTTTAAGATACTACTACAGAGTCAAGCTGGAATATGGACCATTGTGTAATATCTCCAACTGTTAATATGATTCATTTCTCATCTTACAGTGGCAAAGTAAGGATGGCACTTTTTCTTGGCTATCTGAAGGTCTGCTTTCTGCAAAGTGTGCTAGCAAAGTTGTCATAATCCCAGACCACTGTATACATAATTATACACGGTAGCATGCTATTCCAATTCCTTCTTTGAACCCTCCCTTCTACTCTTGGAGGAATGAAGAGTGAGAGAAGCAACTCAGGTGAATAATTTGACCATATCATCTGTAATAGAAAGTCTTATTCAAAAGTTAACTGTTCCTCACCAAGCAAAAAAACTCTCACAAAGAAGAGGGGAAAAGATTACAAATGAGCAGATACTGAAATAAGGCTATCTTCATTCTCTTGAACTAGAAAGCATATTCATGAAAACAGTTGCCTGATACAGGGCTTAGCAGAAATTTAACTAATTGAGTGGATTTATTTATTTGTTTTAAGATGTACATTTCATACCTTTATATTTATGGTTTACGATGGTGGTCTTTTTAACTTCCATTTACTCATAAAGTTTTGAGCATATTTTTCCATGCAAATCTAATAAAGTTTATTATTTGTTGTAGTCTGTCAACAAATGCTTGTTGAGGTTCTTGTGTGCTAAGAGCACTAAGCTAGATACTAGGGACATACTGGTGAATAAAACAGACACATATCCCTACTGCCTTGATGATTGCAGTTTATTGAGGAAAACAAATAATGAAATAAACAGTGAAAAGAAATACAGGCAGTCCCTGAGTTTTCAGTGTCTGACCTATAGACAACTCCTACTTGCCCTTTAACATTATGTAAATTTCCCTAACTTTGAAAAGATTGAACCAACCCCTACTCACAACAAATTTTTCATCATAATAACCTGCCTTTGCTGCACATGCAGCTTTTAAATCATTGATTGAAAAGGCTTTGAGCTTTTTCTTGCACTAAAGTAAAGTTAAATAAGAATCATATGCACCTGTTCCAGTTTACCTATAAATTCTTAAAGACGTAGTTAGGAATGGATCTCATTTGTAACCAGGAGACTGCCTGTATATGTTTTATGGGTTATATGTAGACTACTGTGTAGGCAAACCAAATACCTTCCACCTGGCATAAGAGTCAGGGACAGCACGTGGAAGTGCTGGTATCTAAGCCAAGGCCTTAACTATGAGTGAGAGTTGGCTGGTGAGGCATGAAAAGGCATAGAAGGGGATTGTTCCGGATAAATAATGCCTTGTGCAAAAACCTGGAGGTGAAAGTCGGGGAGAGAATAGCCAAAGGATTAATATAGTTTATACATGTTGGAAATTGTATGAACAATGATAGAGTGATTGATTAGGGTTAAGGCTGGTCTGATAAACTGAGAATTTTAATTTAACTATAAAGACAATACAATGCAGTTAAGTTTTTAAGCAGGAGAGTAATGTCAGTTTATGTCTTAGGAATATTACTTTGGTTCTGTAGAGAATAGGTGGAACAGAAGCAGATAAAACACTTAAAAAGGCTTTGGCAGTAAGGAATAGAGAATGGCTACTGTACTACAGAATAAGCAGTGGGGAGAAAGAGAAGTGGATGGGTTTGAGGGATACTAGTCTTAAAGTAGACTTGGGAGGATTTGATTATTGACTAAGTTTAGGAAGTTAATGAAGAGTTTTTTAGGCATGCTGAAATTGAAATACATGAAATTCAAGTGGAGATGTTGAGCAGGCAGGTGGTTATACATGTCTGTTATAAAAGAGAGGGAGATGGGTAAATGGAATTGCCCATGAATGAGGAGAGAAGTGGGCCTGGTACGGAATCCTTGCAACACTAACATTTAAGGTACGAGGAAGAAGATGCGGCTACAAAGGAGACAGAAAGAACAACTAAAGAGATAGAAGGAAAACCAGGAAGGTATAGCATCACAGAAAACAAGGATAAGGGATTGTTTTGAGAAGGAAGAAAAAGGGCAGTAGTGTCAAATGTAGCTGCACAGTAAAGTAATAGGAGTAAATGTGCCCTTTAAAGATTGGGTAAAAATGACTGATGACACCCAGTAATTGGCTTGGATGCCAGAGGGTTAAGAAGCAACTAGCAGTTTAATACAGATGCCTTAGAGTTGACTCAAACACATAGTCACCCCATATATTATGGAGTAGAACTGTGTTCCACAGGATTTTCAATGGCTTTGGTCTTTTAGAAAGACTGCCAGGTCTTTCATGGCACCTATGGGTGGATTCAAACTACCAATATTTTGATTAATAGCCAGATGATTAAATGTTTGTGCCACTCAGAGACTCCACTAGAAGGTTAGGAAGTGGAAGGATAGGAAGTTGGTATAGTCAGTATTATCAGGAACATCAGCTGTGAAGACCAATTAAAGGAGTCATATACCTGATGGAGTATTACAGATTTGAGGAATTTTTTTTTTTTTTTCATTTTATTTTATTTTTAAAATTTTTGTTGTGATTTGTGTGAAAGTTTACAGAGCAAATTCATTTTCTATATAGCATTTCACACATTTTGTTTCATGACATTGACTGCATTTCCCCATAATATAACAGCTCTCTTCCTACGTCCTCCCCATAGTTACCTCTTCCCTGTGTCCTTCCCTCTCATGCACTTAAGCCCCCCTGAGCTATCTCCCTGTGCAACAGAACTGCCCTTCTCTTCTCCCATGATTGATTGCTCCAAAGAGTGTATCTACCTGATGTAAATGTTCACCACATATGCCTGTCTCTTGTTTGACTGGAAGCCATAGGAGTGAGTTCAGTTCAAGACCTGAAGGGTAACTAAAGGCCATAGTCTCAGGGGTCTGACCAGGCTCTGTCAGACCAGTAAACCTGGTTGTTTTTATGATTTTGAGTTTTGTTTCACATTGTTCTCCCACTCTACCCAGGATCTCCTGCACTTTCTGAGTGGTTGACAGTGGTAGCTGGGCACCGTCTAGTTCTTCTGGTCTCACAGTCATATATAGGCTAAGGATCACATGGTCTACCAGTCCCTTGGACTAATTGTTTCCACACATCTCTGGATTTCCTTATTCTTCTTTGCTCTGGACGAGGAGAGACCCATCATTGCATCTAGATGGCTGCTTGCAAGGTTTTAGAGCCTAGAATTTTTTTTATTTTATTTTAAGTGGGTGAAATGTTAGCATTTTTTATGAGAAAAAGCCAGTAGATGAGAGATTGAAGATACAGGGAGAGAGAGATGGTATAATCAGTGATTCAGAGGCCAGAAAGGAAAGGGATTCAGAGTACAGGTAGTGGGAAATAAGGGCAGAGCACCATTTCTACCATTGTGATAAGAGGAGATACAAGGATATTGGTTTGATGGTAGGAAATTGTGTTCTTATTTTGATGGCTTTTGTTTTGTCTGCAAAATAGGATGTGAGGTTTTCTGATGGTGGTGGTGTGAATTTTTAGTAGAGTAAAGAATAGTCCAAAAAGAGCTTGCAGTAATTCTATATCAAGTCAGGGAGAAAATTGAGTAGGGACATACAAAAAGATTGCCAACCAGTGTAGAAGACATACTTGATGTGGGAGCACTGTGGCATCAGTATGCCCAGGTCTGTGACTTTTCCCCAGTGGTAACTAATAGTCCAAGTACATGTGTGGAAAAGCCAGACTAATTTTTTTCTTTTTGCATTTCTCCAAATAGAAGCATTTCTTGCTTCATTGCCTTACACACTCATCTCTCAGTGTCTTATTTAAAACAAAAAAGTGATCTTCTGATATCATGCACATGGTTTCCTTGGTATGTTATTTAATGCCATCATCTTTTTAACCTGGCTCCTGAAAGCATGCCTTACTAGAAGTCCTGTGATGAATGGAACCACACTTGGTCAGTTGTGGTTGTACTTGTGGGTTTCCCTTATTTGTCTCACACATATATGGCAGGAACAGGTGCAGTCTTTTGGTTCAGAGTTCCTGTATTTGGAACAACGGTTCATTGTAGTTGAGTACATCATTGTGCTATTTCCTGAGGTTTAAGAATGATTTTTTTTTTTTTTAAAGTATGATACTATAAAAATCCAATTCTCATTTTGCATGGTATGTATTTATGAAATCTAGATCAGAGCTGTAAATACTTAACTGTTTGTAGGATGTAATTGAGTCTCCTCATCTATTGAGAGTTTTATTTTGTATCTAAAAAGTCGCCTAAGAAATTATTTTAGGAGTGTGTCCTATTGGGTGGCATAGTGCCTAAAGCATTTGACTGCTAACCAGAAGGCAGAAGGTTCAAACCCACCATCCGCTCCTGGAAAGGAAGATTGGGTAATCTACTTTCATAGAGATACCATCTTGGAAACGCATGGAGGGGTTGCTATGAGTTGAAAACGACTTGATGGCAGTGAGTTTGGTTCTTTTGTTTGGTCTTATTGGGTCAGTGGACTAATAACAAAGTGAAGATTTAAAGAGTTTTCAATTATAATATTTATCTTATTTCCCTTTTTTTGTTCCCTTTCTCATGGATGTAATCTATTCCTGTACATTAGATGGTTGATAATAACTTACTGAAAAAGTAAGGCATTTTGTTTCTTTGGTCTCAGCTATCAGAAGAGTTTTTTTTTTTTAATTAGGATTTGGCTGAAGATTTACAGAGTAAATTCACTTTTCATACAGCAGTTCACATATACATTGTCTCATGTCATTGACCAAAATTTACAATGCAGCAGCTCCCCTCCCACTTCCTCCCCATAGTTACCTCCTCCAGTGTCCATCCCTTCATACTCTTATCAGAAGAGTTTTTAAATGTGATGTGCCTCTTCTTTCTTCTGTGATGCAGAGATTCAGGGACACCTTTCCTCCATGGCTTTGATATTTTAAATAATTTAATGTGTATTTAGTTGGAGAGGTAAAGTAAATAAAATATAAGCACATAAGTATTTTTAGACTATACTTGTTCAGTTTAAATCAAGCATGTGCAAAATAAATAGGTAGTGTATTTTTGATATTTAAAATTTTTCACCTTAAAACTACTAACAAATCATTTGCGATGGATGCTTTGTCCTGTGAATTAGTGAATCTTAACAGTGTTTAAGCTTTGGAGTCCTCTAAGAACTGATGAAGTTGTGGATCCTTTTTCCCAGAAGAATGCTCGCCTGCTCAGATTCTAAGCTTTCTTGATCATTGTACATAGTCAGCCATTTCCAGGAGCCATAAATCCAGCTGATGTTTGATCTTTTTGTCCTAACTCTTTAGAGCTGGGCTTCATAGTCTGTGCTCTTAGGGATTCCAGATTGTAATGAGATTGCCTTTTTTATGGTGACCAAGAAGGCTTTTGCTGCTGCTGAAGTCCAGATGATTAGAATACTGTGTATCATTCAAGGCATTACTGATTGCTTATTAGGTCAAACTAATGGTCCCTGTTGAATGGACTAGTTGCAGTCTTAATGACTGGTTTTCACACTCTTTTTTTTCTTTTTTTATACAGTATTTAAAAATGAAATTACCATGTTGTTTAAGCCTATTTACCAAGTTATAAAGTGCAAAACTAATCTAACTTTAAGCAACTCAGTTGTAGGATAGGTAATTAAAAGGGTATAAGAGGTATACTGCCCCTCCACCCCCCAAAAAGAAAAGAAAACCAAAAACATACCAAACTCACTACCATCAAGTCAATTCCAGCTCATAGCAACCCCCATTAGGTTTCCAGGGCTGTAAATTATTATGGAAGCAAACTGCCTCATCTTTCTTTCACAGAGCGGCTGGTACATTTGAACCTTTTAGTTAGCAATTAAATGCCTTAATAACCTCTATACCTCCAGAGCTTCAGCAGAGTTATATACTACTTATAATAGCAACACAGGAAGAATACTCTCTCATACTGTGAGAGTTGGGAAAGGATTCATAGAGAATGTTGAATTGAGTTGAAAATTGAGGGAGGGAAGGGTACTTTGGATGAGAAATAGTAAGACATCTCAAAAGGGATGACTGTGCATTCAAGAAATGATAAGGAGTTTGGACTAGTTGATCTGTAGGTGTGATATGAAGTGATAAAAGATAAGGCTAGAGACATAGGCTGGGGTCAGATTATGAAGTCTTTGGGACTTAGAGCACCAAGATTTTAAATGACGTGTCTGGAGTGATTAGATTTGTGTTTTTAGATACTCACTTAGCATCAATGTAGAGATAGATTGAAGAGCGTTGAGAACAGAGGCAAAGATTAGTTACAAAGCAGTTGTAATTGTCCAGTGAAAGGTGGTAAAGTGATAGATTCTAGACTGTGAAGAATGTGTTGAATAGTCTGGTGTTGGAGGAAAAAGAGAAACCTCCTAGGTTTTAGATTTGAATGATGGAATAGACAGTGATGCCATTGACCAAGAAAGCAACTATAGAAAGAGCAGCGGGTTTTGGAGAAAAGATTATGTATTCAGTGGGACAGGTTAAATTTTATGATGTCTGTGTGTCACTCAGATAAAGATTTTTGATATAATTAAGAGAGATCTGGGTCCATAATGATTTGTGACTTATTAGCATGGCTCATAGTATAAATGAAGAGTGTTCATAGACTCTAGGGAGCCAGGTCTTTGAAGATTAAAAAGGACACCTAAGTGTGAATGGCTTGGGTGGGTCACCCCAATTCATTAGATCCAGAAGTCTGGATTATAGGAAGATCAAAATGATTTTGTCATGTTCTTTCTAAAGCCAAAAGAGTTGGAAACATATTGCAAGTCATATGACAGGCAGATTCACACAAATTGCTAAGAACAAGATAGATAATTCAATAGAAAAATAGATGAGTAGGAAATTTCTGGAAAAGAGCTGAGGAGATAAATATAAATGATGAATAACATCTGGAAAAAATACTCACCCTCATTTATAATTTTAAAATCACAAATCGGAACAGCAATGAGAGATCGTTTTTTGAAAGTTAAAATTTTCTAACACAAAGTAGTGGCAAGGGTGTTGGAAAAATTTGCATAATTGGACGTGTAATAAATTTTTTCAACATGTTTTATGAGCCAAAAAAAGTGTTCATAAATACAACTGTGCAGTATAAAAAGTAAGAGCAGTACCGGGGTTGGAGCTCTAGGTAAAGTGGCACGGCAATTAAAGTGCTCAGCTACCAACCAAAAGGTCGGTGATTTGAACTCACCAGCTGCTCTGCCAGAGAAAGATGTAGCAATCTGCTTCCATAGAGATTAATAGCCTTAGAACCCTATGGGGCAGTTCTGCTCGATCCTATCGAGTTGCTATGGCTTTGGATCCATTCAATGGCAGTGCTTTTTTTGGTTAATCAGCAGATAGGGAAATTACCTTGTACTATCCAAGTGGACCCAATGTAAATCACAAAGGCCCTAAAAAGTGGGAGGCAGAAGAGATCAGTTTTTAGTACTAACAACAAATTTCCACATATTAGTAACTGATGCATTTGAATAGAATATGCAAAGAATATTCAGTGTACCAAGGACTTGTAGAAGAGTGAACAAATCTGTCTTGGAGGAAGTATAGACAGAATTCTTAGAAGCGAGAATGGCCAGACCTCCTCTCTCATGCTTTGGTCATGTTGTCAGAAGGGACCAGTCCCTGGAGAAGAATATCATGCTGGGTAAAGTAGAGGGTCAGTAAAAATGGGGAAGATGCTCAACGAAATGGATTGACACAGTGGCTACAGTGATGGGCTGAAGCATGACAATGATTGTGAGGATGGCACAGGAGTAGGAAGAGTTTCATTCTGTTGTACGTAAGGTCTTTATGAGTCAATTTGATGGTACCTAACAACAATAATCATATATAGAAGGAGTCCTGGTAGTGCAGTGATTTAAATGCTTGGCTGCTAAGGGAAAGGTCGATGGTTCAAACCCACCAGCCACACCATGGGAGAAAGATGTGGCAGTCTCCTAACATAAAGATTTACAGCCTTGAAAACTCTATGAGGCAGTTTCTTCTCTGTCGTATAGCATTGCTGTGAGTCAGAATCTACTTGATGGCAGTTGGTTTGGTTTATGAAGAGGAACCCTACAAAAAGTTACAAGGGAGGAGGGAAGGCAGGCAGGACAGAGTAATGATTGAGAACCAAGAAAGGCATTCAAAGAGGGGACCTTTCACCGGCCAATTTGAATTTCTTTGGCAGTTTTAGTTTCCCAAAAAAAAAAAAAATCTGAAAATTGCTCTTAATTAGGAAGTAAGATGAACTTCGGTGATCTTGAGGAGAACTGTTTTAATTGAGTGGTAAAAGTAAAATGTAGAAGACTATTGTACTAATATCATAAGTAACAACAGAATAGGACCTAGCACTTTTGCTTTTAAACTAGAATAGACTTGAACGTGTATATATATATATAGGTTCAGTCAAAAGACAAGTGAGAGAGGAAAAAAGTGAGAGACAAACAGTGTTTCCTAAACAGAGAGCTGAATCCAGTAGTCTACTCTAAATAACATTAATTACTTTTATCTTTTTGAGTGTGGAAAGTAGCTAATCCCAGACAATTGATACAAATGGGACTTAGCAAAGTTGACTCTAGAGTCCCATCTGTGTAGAGGCATCCATAGATCACTGGCAGCATGTAGGGTTAGGGGGTGGTTACCATAGGATACTCAAGAAATGAATTGAAATATGTAGGTATAGCCGTGTCTTATCTGAGACAAGTATCTACCACACTCAGCTACTGCTGCTTAGACTTCCAGAGCAATATTAACCTGCTCATAATCAGAATAAAACCAAAACTATAAACTCATTGTAATCAAACTGATTCTGACTCATTGGGTTTCCAAAGCTGTAAATCTTTAAGGAAGTAGATTGCCCCGTCTTCCTTTCATAGAATGGCAGGTGGGTTTGAACTGCTGACCTTCTGGTTCCTTATCTATTATGCCATCAGAGCTCCTTATAATCAGAATAAGAAGTGCAAAAACGGCAGGGAGGCCACATGTTCCGACCTCCTCTAATCCCACAAGAGGAAGACAGGATTACCAGCAGTAACCCAAGGCCTATTACTGCAAGGCCAGACATGCTGCCTCCCTCCAGCCCTTTC
>NW_006921694.1:8440375-8441978 GCF_000298275.1 Orycteropus afer afer | reverse complement strand
GGGAACCTCCCAGAACATTGTATTGTGCCACGCCCAACAGAAATAACCCAGGTGGATAGCTCCTCAGTTGCTCATAGAAAATCCCACCTTGGAGTTTACAAAGACTTATGGGTAGAAAAGCCACACTAAGTAATTTACTACACTGCAGAGGTCTTGAAATATGAATTCTAATACAACTTGCATTAGAGGCAAAATAATGTAATAATTTAAAAGTTCAAGCCCAGCTGCCACTAATTAACTACATGACATTAGACAAATTATGTAAATTCTCTATGCCTCAGTTGTTTCATCTATCTATAAAATGGGGATAACAACATGAGGATTTAATGTTGAAAGATGACCCAACAGAATGTGGACATTATCGAACAATAAAAAAATGGTTGCAGCAGTATATTGACAGAGAACTTCCAGAAATGCAAGCTGGATTCAGAAAAGGATACAGAACGAGGGATATCATTGCTGATGTCAGATGGAACTTGGGTGAAAGCAAAGAATACCTGAAAGATGTTTACTTCTGTTTTATTGACTATGAAAAAGCATTTGATTGTGTGGATCACAACAAGTTGTGGATAACATTGAGAAGAATGGGAATTCCAGAACACTTAATTGTACTCCTGAGGAACCTGTACATAGACCAGGAGGCTGTCATTGAAGCAGAACAAAGGGACACTGCATGGTTTAAAATCAAGAAGGGAGTGTGTCAAGATTGTATCCTTTCACCATACTTATTCAATCTGTATGCTGAGCAAAAAATCTGAGGAGCTAGACTATATGAAGAAGAGTGCAAAATCAGGATTGGAGGAAGACTCATTAACAACCTGTGATATGCAGATGACACAACCTTGTTTGCTGAAAATGAAGATGACTTGAAGCACTTACTGATGAAGATTGAAGATTACAGTCTTCAGTATGGATTACATCTCAACATCAAGAAAACAAAAATCCTCACAACTGGACCAAGAAATGGCATCACAATAAATGGAGAAAAGATTGAAGTCCTGAGTCAATGGCACCCAACAACAAGAACATATGCATGTGAAAACTGGACAGTAAATAAGGAAGACCAAAGAAGAGTTGATACTTTGGAGTTGTGGTGTTAGCAAAGAAACAAAAAATAGAAAGAAGTACTAACAAATCTGTCCTGGATGAAGTGCAGCCAGAATGCCCCTTAGAAGCGAGAATAGCCAGACTTCGTCTCATATGTTTTGGTCATGTTGTGAGAAAGGACCATTCCCTGGAGAAGGATATCATGCTTGGTAAAGTGGAGGGCAACGATAAAAGGGAAGGCCCTTGAGGAGATAGACTGACACAGTGGCTGCAATGATGGTCTCGGGTATAGCAAGGATTGTGGGGCTGACACAGGACTGGGCAGTGTTTCGTTTTGTCATACATAGGGTCGCTATGAGTTGGAGCCAACTTGACAGCAACTAGCAACAGCAACAACCTACAATACTTAGTGTGTGCTTGAATTTAGTACATTCTCAGTAAACGTTAGCTATGCTGATGACACTTTAAAATATGAAATTGCTAATCCAGAGTGTGGTGAAAATTTATGAGAATGGGACAAAATTTAATTCTTTTTTTTAATGCATTTTATTGAAAT
>NW_006921694.1:8423384-8436215 GCF_000298275.1 Orycteropus afer afer | reverse complement strand
TCTTTATCCTTCCCTTCAAGGCTCAGGGGTCCACGATTATCTTCTGTGTCTGTGTTAATTGGTTTCCCTTTTCTTTGTTGAAGAGGGTCTGTGCAATCCTTCTGCCTAGTCCGCCATCTTCTGATTATTAGTTTTTAAGACTTGAACTTTAGCATGGCTTTCTCCTCAGAAAAAAAATGTTTCATACAGGTATTTTTTATACATTTTTATTTTCAGGTAGTCTTAGATATGGCCAGTGCCATTAAGGTTATATAATTCTGTTAGCATTCCATCTTCTGGGACCCGTCTGGCATATTTATTTACCCTTGAAATGGTTGTCTACTCTGACAACCATTTTGCTGTCTCTGTTCCCTTGAGATATTAATAGCTAGCTAAGTCATTTCTACTCACATTTTTAGTAACAGAAGGGAAAACAGTGTTTTGGGTGGGGATCCTCAATTTAGGAGTTTTGTGGTTTACCTTGGCTTACGTGAGGGAAGCATTTATTAAATGACACAAGATCACAGGTTTCGATACTTTGCAAGTTTGCTTGTGTTAGTCTTGGTCGTCTTTTGTAAAATAGACTGTTGTTTCTGCTTAGAAATAAAGTACAATACAAAGCATTATCATGATGATAAATTCATCGCATTTTAAATATAATATTTTGGTTTCAAGTTTGATAGATGCAGTGGATAAGAGGAATTGAGATGCTTCTTAGCCACTAGCATCTCAGGTTGTAGAGAGAGCAAACGTGTCTTTGGAGGCCTTTAGTTTCTGTTTCCTGCCCTTTACCTTACGGAAATCAAGAAACCAGTTCAGTGGTCATCAGAGGAACTTGCAAAACTGTTTGAGTATAATCCTCCTGCCTAAGGAGAAATCAAGTATTGTTATAAATCTCACTTGCTCAGAAATCCTTCTTTTTCTAGGAGGTAAGTCCACATTTTCATATTATAATTTCCACATTGTCATATCAGCCAAAAACTTTTGCCAAGAGCAGTTGTTAACTTTTAGTAGTGTGTGATGTATATATAGCTACCCTTAGGTGTTTTAGGAAATTAAAATACAATTTTCAGTTGTATTCAACATGAGTTTTGGATGTAGTCACATATGTGCTATAGGTGATAGATTTTTTTTTCCTCTTGTGCTATAGGTGATAGATTTTTTTTTTTTCTTCTTGTATAGTATATGGCATAGTATATTGCATAGACTAGGTATTTAATGCATACTGGAAATATTGCTTGAAGAAAATCACAGTTTTTAAATTTTTTCATTCCATGAAGGTTTCACAGTGATCTTCTGGCTTAACCACATTACCTTCTAAATTACAAAACATGTCTAGAAAAGTTAGGGTCTTTGTCTGCTATCCCAATAAGCTATGCATGGATTAATTGTAAAATGTAGACTAAAATCAAGTCATTTGGTTTTTAGTGCAAATTTTTTCCCCCCTATGATATGGCCAATTTGTTCTTAAATATTAGGATGGTATTGTATGGCAAATATTCCTAGGACAAAAACATGGATTAAGTTTGAAATAGCTTTCCCACCTGTGATCACTTCTTAGAAGTAGTAACATGCAGATGAAGCATATGTTAAAACATGAATATTACAGTACTGGAAATAAATTTATTCATAGCAGTTATCTTAGACTATTGTGGATTTATGGATTATTATGAAACTGTCCTGATGAGTAGGTTTTTTTTTTTTTAATTGAGATTTATCCTGTTTTTTATAATACGTATTCTTGAACAAATTCTTACTGTCTCAGATCTTTCTGATGGCCCCCCTCAGCTTGTTTCTTTGAAATAATGGAACAGGAATTTATGAATGAACAGAAAAGAATGCACACTTGTCTTATGCACTAGTAGACGGGACCTAGAATAAAGCTGGCCATGGGTATTTTTTTTTCAAGGGCATGCTTTTTTGCCTTTATTAAAGGAGATCATGCGTAATGTAGAATTTTTAGGAATACCACATTCATATAAATAGGAATTATCCTATTTTAGTAACTAGTTTTATTATCTCTGCACTTGATCTTATAAACTTTTGATCTCCAACTAAATCCATAAGAGCAAACTGAAAAACAGACAATATTAATATTTTAAGGTAAACATTTAATTAAACTGTATGTGTGTAAACCCACCAGCCACTCCTCGGAAGGAAGATGGGTAATCTACTTCTGTGGAGATACTGCCTCAGAAAGCCGAGGAGGGGTCACTATGAGGCAGATCCATAGTCGATGGCAGTGAATTTTTTTTTTTTTTTTCGGAGGGGAAAACGAGAATAGGTTAAGAAAATATATTTGTTTAACTATGGGAGCTCTGGTAGCATAGTGGCTAAGGCACTTGACTGCTAACCAGAAGGCTGGTGGTTCAAATCCACCAGCCACTCCTCGGAAGGAAGGTTGGGCAATCCTACTTCTGTAGTGATACTGCCTCGGAAACCCAAGGAGGGGTCACTATGAGTCAGGTGTGACTCGATGGTACACAACAACGTGTTATAAGGATCAGGTCTGGGTGTTTGACAACAAAAATACCTTGAGAAAAATCAATGAACTTCTTTGTTCCTTGATGATTAAATTTAGGATATTATTTACTGTTTTTACTCTTCATAGAAAAATTGTCAAAAGTATTTACTTCAGTCAAATGTTCACACATATTAATTTTTTAAAATTAATTTTATCCTCTAGAGAAATTTTACTTACTGTTTCTGAAAGATGGTTAAGTGGTAAGTGTTACCTTATTATTGTATGAAGGACCTTGCTTGAATTTCAAAGAAATACTTTTCCTGAGAAGAAAATGTATTTTGTTTTAAACAATAATATGTCTCTTCTACTATTTTTGGAATTAAGATTTTTCATATTGGCATTATATGACTTTTTAATATTTCCATAATTACTTTTTTTTAGTGTATTTTGGGATCTCTACTGTGCAGCTCCAGAAAGACGGGAAACATGTGAACACTCAAGTGAAGCAAAAGCCTTCCATGATTATGTAAGTTTTTAGTTTAGTTTAGTTTAGTGGTTTAGTAACCACTGCTCCTGAAAATGCATTGGCCCATCCCTTCTTTTCCTTTTGTACTTAAGATATTGTTTTTGTTTTTTGTTTCTTGAAAAATATAAAATCATAATTTTAAAAGTGTAATACAAATGAGTGTTTGAGTCTTGTTGAAGAAGTTTAGGATGAGATAGTTGTCATAATTCCAAGAAATTAGTAGTATTTCTTGTCTTAAGCATATCTGATTTGTGAAATTTCAGATATATAAAAATTAAGTAGTATTTCTTTGTTCTTCAAAAAGATTCATCGTAAGAAATCTGTAAATGATATACTCCACTTTTGTTTATAAGTTTTTTTTTAATATATAGAATACTCTATTATTCTTTTGCAGTTTTTCAGTATATATCATATTGCAGAATATCCCCTTCCCTGAATTCATTTCTATAAATGAAATTTATTTTACTTTGAAATTACAAGCAATGTTTTTACCTGGAGTTAATGGTTTACCAGATTTTTTTTTTTTTTGCTGCTGTAAGTTATCATAGAATTGTTTAATTGAGCAATTTATTTCTGATTTCATTCATATCCAAAATGTTTAGGAAAAGTAGCAATAACATACTAAACTTTTAATGAAAACAGTGATTATAATTTTAGTTTTCTGGTGTGAATGGAAGATACCTTAATTGTTCTTAATTGTTCTCAAGCAAAGATGAAGCCAAAATATATTATTAGTTTAATGCGATAGTAATTATTATTATTATTACAATGGGCTGTTTGAGAGCAGACATTTATATTGGTTCTTCCTCAGGGTCTGTCAAATAAGAGATGTTCAATAAATATTAACAGAATGTAGTAGTCTGTTAGTTGGGATTTATAAAGCCTCACTGAGGATGTTTCAGATTGTTCATATATTCATTTAAAGTGACAGGTTTGACTCATAATTGTTGATAACATGTGGCTGAATTTTCTATTCTTGCCTAAGAGTATTGAATAACATTTAGAAAGAATGATCCCATATCCCAGTTATGGGATATTTTTAAAAAATGATAGATAAATACTAGTGATACTATGTTAATAAAATAGTAGATTTTATTTGTATGACATGATAATTTTTACAAGTAATCATTTATTATTTTAGAAAAAGCCTTCCGTAGAAACTACCCCAGAGAGTTGGGTACTTCCGCTATGATTCTGTAACATCTTCTATATAGCTCCTTAATGTCCCTGATACATTATTGTAATGGGATGTTTTCTCTAATAGGGAAGAACCTTTGACCTATTTATCTTTTTCATTCTCTATGCCTAGGATGGTGCCTGATGTGAGATATTCAAATACGTGTTTGGTGTTTATATAAATGAATGATTGCATTGAATATCATATAAGTATTTGCTGTTTCTTATTTTAATATAGCAGGATATGTTGTCGCAGGGAGGTTATTTAATGCTATTTTTAATTACTTTGTATGCCATTTATTTTTATTTACTTTATACTGGGCATTACAGCAGTAAACAAGATAGATACAGTTCTTATCCTCATGAGTTTCCCATGTAACAATTTGTAATATCAAAAGTGAAGTACATGTAGAAATACATTATAGGTTTATAATGATGTATCAGTCAAAATTTATAGATATGTAATATAAGCATATAGAAGAAAATCAAAATGTGTTGTTGTAACAAGTACACATAACTTTCATTGCCTGTGTAGATATTAGCATATAGTAGGTACTTAGTAAATGCTCAATGAATGAATGGTGTTGCATTGAGCCATAATTCTCTTAGTTCATGTAATGTAATGTGGAGTTCCTATTAGGCTAGGAACAAATAAATAAAGTTACACTTTAAATCCTGTAAGATGATAGAAATTTTTGTCACACACACACACACACACACACATATACTTATGTAGTCAATATATAAGCTATTGTTCACTCAACAAAACAAACAAACGCACTGCTGTCGAGTCAAGTTGGATCCGACTCATAGTGACCCCTCCTTGGGTTTGACCCCTCAGGTTTCTGAGGTGGTACCACTATGGAAGTAAATCTCCCGCTCTTCCTTCAGAGGAATGGCTGGTGAGTTTGAACTGCCAGCCTTCTGGTTAGCAGTCAAATGCCTTAGTCATGATGCTACCAGAGCTCAACAAGTAGGGTCATTATAAGATTTGTTTTCAGCCTTCTAGTCTGCCATATTGTTTCTTATTCTTGTTTTCATTTCTTTTGGATCCAATTTTAATTTCTTTGGCCATACATAAATCTTACAAACTACCTTAAATTCTTTCTAACATTTGTTTGTGTGTGTGTATGTGTGTGTGTGTGTTTGTGTATATAAACTGTGTTGAAGTATGTTCACTCACTTTACCTATAGGGTGTGGTGGCTCTATTCTCAGTTTATCATTGGCCCTAGGATTGTTTCTGGGCGGGTTCTAAGTACTGCTGATTAGTGTGTCATCTAGATTTACTTGTTCCTTTTGACTCTGAGTTTTTCAATAAAAAAACAAAACTCACTACCATTGACTGGATTCCGACTCATAGCGACCCCCATTAGATTTCCAAGACGATAAATCTTTTCAGAAGTAGATTGTCCCATCTTCTTTCCATGGAGCGGCTGGCAGATTTGAACCACCAACCTTCTGATTAGCAGTCAAATGCCATAGGCACTGTGCCACCAGAACTCTTCGAGATTTTCAATAAGGCAGTGTTATTTCAGTCATTCAGTGGGAAACATGAATAAAAGGAAATGATTAAGGAAACTATGAAGTACTTAATATTAAGCCAAACCCACTGCCATCCAGTTGATTTTGACTCATAATGACCCTTTAGGATAGAGTTGAACTGCCCCATAGGGTCTCCAAGGCTATAAATCTTCACAGAAGCAGACTGCCATCATCTTTCTTCTGCAGAATAGCTGGTGGGTTTGAACCACTGATCAGATGCTTTAACCACTATGCATTTAGCTCCTCCCTTGGAACCCCTATGGGACAGTTCTACTCTTTCCTATAGTGTCTCAGTGAGTTGGAATTGACTCAGTGGCAATGGATTGTACTTAATATTGGAGATGCAAAAGTTTAGAATTTATGAAAAATAAGTTATTTTAGAGATTGTTAAAAGGTGTAGTAGAAATATATCTAAATATTCATAATAAAGATTTGTAGTGTCATATTTATATAGTCACATTGCTTACTTTTGTATGTTATGTAACTTCATTTAAAATATGATTATATTTTGGTCCTGTGGTTTCCAGCCAAACAACAGACAGGCATATGGGGTGAACATTTACATCAGATAGATACATTCCTTGAGGCAATCACTCAATCAGTCTTAGGAGAACAGAAGGGCGGTGTTTGCACAGGGAGATAGCTCAGGGATGGGAGTGCATGGGAGGGAAGGACACAGGGAAGAGGTAACTATGGGGAGGAAGTTGGAGGAGAGCTGTTACATTGTGGGGAATTGCAGTGAATGTCATGAAACAAAATGTGTATGAAGTGCTGCTGTATGGAGAATGAATTTGCTCTGTAAACTTTCACCCAAATCACAATAAAAATTTAAAAAAAATGAAATGAGTATATTTTGGGAAATTTAGAAAATTGAAGATCTGTATCTTATTTTTATTCTTTACCTTTTGATTTGAGGGAAAGAAACAAAATCTTTGACAAAACTTACCTTTCACTTATTCCAAATGACAGTTTTCATTTATTGTTGTGTTTTTTGTTTTTCATGGGTGTTGGTACTGAGAAGGTTAGAGATCCATATCTCTTTTTTAAAAGAAGTGCTTCATAGTTTTAAGTACTGTATCTTTGATAGGTCATATACTAGGAAGTTAAACAATAGTTCTTTAGCCATGAAATAATGGATAGAGGTAGAATGATGTCACATTCTATTTTGTATTGATAAGTATGGGTTACCTGATTTCAGACTTCATGAAATATCTGGGAATTTGATTGTATTTGTTTTGAATGTGAAGTTTTATGTATATTTGACCTAATACTTTCCCCTACATCTTGTGACATATAAATTTTATAAATTACCTTAAATTCTTTCTAGCATTATTTAATTTAGGTTTAAAGCCACAAACAACTGCTAAAATACTACACAGCTGGGCACAGTAGATACATAGTAAAGCTCAGGTGCTATCTTTTGAATCTTTGAACTATCTGGAAGGAAAGTCTCATAATCTCTTGAAAAAGAAAGGTGAATTTAAGATGGATTTTTCTTATCAAAGTAAAACTTAACTTTAAAATATGTATGATTTATTGTGTTAAATACCTAGATTTTTAAAGGAAAAAGTACAGTTACTAACATATAACTCTATGCTTTGGAGAGGATTATCACTGAGGGAAGTGATATTAGCACATAGAGTTCACCATCATTCTTCTATCATTTCTTTGTTAACTCTCTTTTGAGAACCCGTTTATGTACAAGTTACCTTAATCAAGGTTATGGGAGTTGAAAATGTTCATATATCTATCTTCCCTCCAGGGCTTTATAATCTATTTGGAGAAGCATGTGACCTGAATTCACAAGAATGAATTTCTGTGAGTGTAATATAGATAATAAATGCTATACTGTATTGAGTTCAGACACTGAATATACACTGGCTTTTGTAAGGAGCTTTTGGTGGCGTAGCGGGTAAGGAATTGGGCTGCTAACTAGAAGGTGGGCAATGAGATAAGGCAGCTTACTTCTGTGAAGATTTACAGCCTTGGAAACCAATGTAGGTCGCTAGGAGTTGGTGTTTTGGTTCTCTAGTGCTGCTCTAACAGAAGATAGAACAAGTGGGTGGCTTCAACAAATAGGAGTTTATTCTCTTACAGTTTTGGAAGCTAGAAGTCCAGTTCAAAGTGCTAGCTCTAGGGGCTGGGTGAAAGCCCCTTGACCTTGGACTTCAGCTATGCCTCTTGCTCCAAGCCCAGTTAAGCTGGAGGCTTCTCTTACCGAAGGTTGACAAATAAAATGGCATAGTCTCAAGATTACCAACAACATGACAGACCACTAGTTCAAGTCCAGAGACAATCCCAAGAACAACAGGAAGCAAGGCAGGCTGCTGAATGAAGACTCAGCTACATGTGGGGTCCAAGCATGCCAAAAAGCTGCAGAGACCTTTCTCAGTGCTTTTTCTTTTTTTTTTTTTTTTTGTATATATGCTTGAAGCAGACCATATCCGTAAGGCAGCTACTCAGTTGCTCCAGCAGATTCCACCGTGGAAGTGATTACCAATCTCATCATGGGGAATAACTTCATCCATCTGGCTAGCCACTCAAAGCCAGGCCCAGCCAAGGTGACATATAACCTTAACTACCATAGTCAATATCGACTTGATGGCAGTGGGTTTAGTTTGGATTTGGTTTTTGAATGATGACTAGGATTTGGATAATAAAAGATATGTAGGGGAGAGAACAAAAAGAGGCTCAGACCAGAGAGACTGGTATGATGTTGGAAAACTGTAAGACATATTTCAGGGATAATAAGCAGAGTTGTGTGACCAGGGTAGAGATTTGAAATAGAGGATTTGTGGGAGAGAATTGGCTCCATTATGGACAGACTTCAATGCTTAGATAACAGTTGGTAGAATTTCAGAACTGTTAAAAGGAGATGGTGAATTACTCTTTTCGGTGGTTTCAGGCTGAATTTCCTAGACCCTTGAGATACAGTGGGAAGGCCATAGATGATGCTTAGTGCTGTGAAAGGGAGAGGATACCCAACTAGCGAGGCTCTTTGTTTTAAGCAAAGCAGATCTGTCCTCTCTATCTGGCCATTCATCTTATTTTCTCTTTCTAATTAAATGGCATTTCTGTACAACTGGTTACTCATGCCATAAAGCAATTTTCTTTTTTTATTCCTTTTATTATCATTCTCTTTGCTCTTATCTGGTCATCAGAACCTGTGAATTCAATTACCTAAATGTTTCTAAACATATTCTCTCTTCTCTAACCCCACTGCATCTGACTTAGTTCAGGTCCACATCATGTCCTCTTTTTGCAACAGCATTATAACAGCTATCCATCCTTGCATCTGTCTACCTTCCTCCTCTCATCAAGAGCCTGGGAATTCTCTCTCAATGTTACTTGCTAAAATCCTTAAATAAGAAATGCTAGGTTTTTTTTTTTTTGTTACTAAACTCTGTTGTATACATTTACAAGGTCTAGATCAAAAAAAAGAAAAAAACTTTAAAATGTAAAAACTACTTACTTGGTTCAGCCTTGTCATTTTATTGATAGGAAATTTGGCACCCTGAGAAGTAAAGGAAGTTTAAAAATTAAATATGATTTAGCCAGTAAAACTCAGGTTTACCAGATTTTCATTGAGTACTTTTGACTGTACTGGATGAAAGTTCTTCTACAATGGAGAGTAATTTTTTGAGTAGAGTGGTGAATTATACTTTAGGACAATTAATCTGTAATTGTGTAAGAGGAACTGTAGAAAGGAAAGGACTAACGACAAAGACTGTAAGAAAGCTATCCTGATAGTCTGGGTATGAACTGAAAGACCCTGGATGAAGGGGGTGACAGCTGAAGTAGAAAATGAAGGATGAAAATGAAGTTGTACAGATTCAGAAAGAGAGAAAAATTAAAAGTCGTTTGTAGTTAACATGATTGCTGAACTGAGACTTGTGAACCATTATCTGAATTCTGAAATTTGGGAGAAAGCACATATAGACAGTAGGTTAAGCTACAGGAGTGGGTTAAATTAATGAGGGAGTAAAGGTAAAATAAGAATTGAGGCTTGGGGAAAGAAACTTGGAAAAATGCTCATGTTTAGAATGTGATAAAAGGGAGGTGTTAACATGTCGAGAGACAGGGAAAAAAAAATTACAACACAGTGGGGGGTAAATACTTATCACTTTTGTTGGACTGTCTTAGCATAACTGGTAAGTTGTATAATGTAATAAATTTCCCAGATCTCTTCACTATTTTAGAATGCTCCCAACTTGAACTCTTTATCCTCGGGCAACTAATAAAATGTGTTTGGTGTTAACTGACTATCTTGAGTTCCTAAGATATTCAAAAGCTGTTTATGGTACTTGAAGCAAGACTTGAGACTCAAACTATATCAATGCCTGAATGATTTTTATAGGCTACAATTTCATTTTAGAAAGCAATCATGTATTATATAGGGGGAAGAGTAGATTCAAATTTAGAAGGAAAACTAAATGGACATAAATGATCCATGGCTTCTTCCAGAAGTTTTTGAAACTTGGATTAATAGGTAGGAAAACCTCAATATATTATCCCTCTTTCTTCTTTGCAATGTTTTTATAGCAAGCATGTATCAAACTGCCTGTCAAGTAAAGAGCAATGTAAAAGTTCTGCCTTAGGAAGTTAAAGGTAAGCATACTTAAAGATTATAAAAACATATTGCATTCAATTTGATAGTTTACTGATTTGTACTTAATCTGTACTCAATAGATACTTGATGAAGGAATGACAAGATAAATGAAAGAATGTACATTCTTCAGGTCATGTTGTTTCTAAACTGAGTGCCCCCACTTTTGTGAGAACATTGTACCACTCTTAGGAGATCCATTCAGTATTTCTTCTTTCTTTCTTTTTATTATTACCTAATCCTGCTTATCACCTTATCTTATCCCCCTTCCTCATATTTCCCTTCCTTTATTAACTCTAAGATAGATAAGACATAACCAAAAAGGGGAAATATTTTCAGAGTTGTTATTATAATTTCTATTATGGAAGAAAGCCCAAATACATAAAGGAAATGGAAAATGTTTAGATAATCACAAACTGACTTCTGTCCTCTTTACAATAACATGCCTTAGTTTAATGTATATTTTAGAAATTATGGGGATATTTTCCATCCGCAGATCTCATCATCACTTGACTCCATGCACGCCAGACTACCTTCTTTCCTTTTTTGCTCTAACTTGGAATATCCTTGTGATGGTACATTTGGAACTTAAGTAAGTTAAATTGTGAACCTATACCATCATAGGCTGCCTACCTATATTCCTTTCTTATCTTTCCCTGACCATGAGTATAACCTTTGATCTTTTTTTTTTCCCCCAGTCATTTTCTCTTCCCATAGAACCTATTATCTTTCTGTGTACTTTAAGTCAGTATAGAGGCATACAGGAAGTGACAAAGCAAACACTGGGAATGTTGCAGAGGATTAGGAATATCAACAGGTTTGTACTTTTGAATTATAAGTGTAATGTACCTATTTTTGTCTTCAGGTCTCTATTCTTGGTTATTGATTGATTAGAGAGAGTATGTGGGGACAGTGGAATGGATGAGGCATTGTAACTCCCATAATTTTTATTTTTTAATCATACTGGAACATACTTATTTTTGTCTTGCATTCCTGATTGTTTGTTTAATGGAAGAGCTTTGTGGGGAGAGAGGATTGGATAGGGAATTGTAATTTCATTATTTTCATTTGGGAATGAATATCACCTAATTCCTGTCTTGATTGGAGAAGAGCTCAAGCTTCTTAGAGTGCAGAGGAAGATGGATTTGAACTAGTTGACCATTGCTAGGTCCTGTACAACTTGTGTTGCCCTTGGAAATCTCTGACTCTCTAAATGGTCTCTTTAAAAGGCCACAGTGAATAAGAAAGCTATTTCCCTAGCCGAACCTCAGAGATTCTTTTCCCGACTGTTGCTGCCTTTTAATGTTCAATTTTCCATCAGCTTGTTCTCTTGTGTGGTCTTTCGGGCTGATTTTTCCCTTTGAGAGAAACAAGGCTTTTGTGTTCTTAATGAATGTTTGGGCTTTGTCTCTTCAGTGCCAATGATGTTTTCATAGCCTGAGAAGCTTTCTTCTGTATGTTACTGGTTTTCTTCATCTGCTTTTAGTTGGCTCCCATATTGTCTTGTGTCAAAATTATGCATCAGTTTGGCTCCTTGTCTTAGGATCCTCTGGATAAAACCAAAAAACCACTCACTGCCATCAAGTCGATTCTGACTCATAGCAACCCCCTTTGAGTTTCCAAGACAGTAAATCTTTACAGAAGTAGATTGCCCAGTCTTCTTTCTGCAGAGTGGCTTGTGAGTTTGAACCACCAACTTTGTGGTTAGCAGTCAAATGCCTTAGGCACTAGGCCACTAGAGCTCCTTTCTGGATAAACAGAACCAATGATAAATAAATGATCTTTTTGATAGGTAGGTAGGTAAGTAGATAGATAGGGATTTATAGGGATTGAGTGATTGACTGATTTTTGATGAATTGGGTCATATGATTATGGGTGCCAGCAACTCCAACTTCTGTAAGTCAGGTGACAGGCTAGAGATTCTAGCAGTCTTGTGCCTCAAAATCAGTGGGTCACAATATCAATAGGTCCCAATGGGAGATCTTGAGGAATTCTGGCAAACTTCTATTTATAGTCTGGAGACAGAATACTCCCTTGGGAAACCAGCCTTTTTGCTGTTAAGGCTTTCAACTGATTGAATGAGGTCCACCCACGTTATGAAGGGTAATCGGCTTTACTTAAGGCTAAATGATTTAATCACATATAAATGCTTCTTGACAACATCTAGACTAGTGTTTGACCAAACAACTGGACACCATAGCCTAGCATAGTTGACACATAAAGTTAACCATCACAAGTATGTACTGAACTCCTGTTTCTGACTGGAGATATCTTCGTTCAGAACAAAAATGATTAGTGGCCTTGCTCAGGGACCTACCTGCTCTGGTCAGTACCCTCTCTGACTCAACTTTCAGCCTTCTTCCCCAGATTTAAATTCTTTCAGAACAGTAATAAACCTTAACAGTTTTCACCAAGGGGAAAAGATAGCTTTCCTGTTATAGTCTCCTCCTTCTGCTTTTACAAGTACCTCCTGTAGTCATTTAAGATAGAAATCAAGTTCTGCCTCTTCAGTGAAGGCTTCTAAATACTCCAACCTT
>NW_006921694.1:8418127-8423034 GCF_000298275.1 Orycteropus afer afer | reverse complement strand
AACAAAATTGAGGTTTCTATAGTGGTAATTCTGTCCCTGAATAACTAGGTATTTTGGATGCATGAGAGGCACATAACGTGTCTGTTTAGTTCATATGTCTTCAGATTGTGAGGAATAATATTTGTGGTGGAGTACCCAAGAGCCTCATTTTCATCTTGACCTGATGTAAATGATAAGATCCTTGACCTTGGACTACTTCTATAATAGGAGGAGGCTTTGGGGGATTGAGCCTGGGGTGAATTGTAGAAGAGAGGATGAATTTATCTTATATTGGGATGGATATGAATTATGTGACTAAAGTATGGATTATGTCACATTGGCTTTTTAAATTTTTTTATTTTGAGGTAATTATAGATACATGTACAGTTGTAAGAAATAGTACAAAAGAATCCTTTGTACTCTTTACCAAGTTTCTCCCGATGGGAACATCTTACAAAACTCTGTTAGTTGTTGTTGTTATTATGTGCCATCGAGTCGGTCCCGACTCATAGTGACCCCTCCTTGATTTGCTGAGGCAGTGTCTCTACGGAAGTAGATTGCCCAACCTTCGTTCCGAGGAGTGGCTGGTGGATTTGAACTGCCAGCCTTCTGGTTAGCAGTCAAGTGCCTTAGCCACTATGCTACCAGAGCTCCTTACAAAACTCTAGTATGATGACTATACCCAGGATATTAGCTTTGATAAAAACCACTGATATTATTCAGATTTCCTCAGTTTTACTTTTACTCATTTGTATATATATATTTATTTTGTGTGATATCATCATACATGTGTAGGTTCATATATCTGCCACCACAGTCAAGATGCAGAATGACAAGAATTCCTCCTGTTTCCCTTTTACAATCACACCCATCCCCCCTACAAATCCTCCCCCTATGTTCCCAACTCCTGCCAGATTGATTTTTACTAGGCATTAACTCTTGTTATAAATGTAGATACATTTTGAAAAGAATGAATGTATGTTACAAGGTAGTTTCATTAAATTGAGACCATGGAAGTCACTAACAGAAACTTCAATTTGGAAGATATACAGTGGTTGACGTTTTCAAACTCAGAATTTGCCTGTTAATAAAATAAACAACTATTGTATTGGTAAAGGCTAATTTAACTTACTATATTTCACTGCTGTCCAGGGGTAAATTAAAACACTGATCAAATCCTTCATTTGCATGTGGCCATGATAGACTTATGTAGTAGTATAATGTCTTTTGTTTTAGATTAAAAAACGTATATCCTAAGAGAAGAGATTTTAATTCTCCATTGTTCAGCATATTCAGTCAAAGGTAATCAAGTGTGAAAAGTTCAAAGCAAAGTATTCCTAAAGGAAAGAATTGCCTTTCTGTGATAGTTCAATATTTATTGTAGTTTACTATTTTGTTGCTATGGTAAGAAAAATAGGCAGAAACCATTGCAAGGAATTTAGTGTTTTACTTTAGGTGGTTTTTCTTTTTAAATTTTTGATGACCAAACTCTGTTTTTTTCCTCCCTTTTTCCTGTTCCTCTCGTGTATAGTGTTCATTTGTTCCTTACAGTCCTTCTTGTGATTCTGAATTATTCACCACATTGCTGGAATTATTATGTAACATTGGAGTGAATTTTATTTTCTAACTAAGATGTATCAAGGGCTTCGACTCTGTAATATTTTGGTGCATGGTATTCATTATTTGTGATCCACATATAAAATATCTAAAAATTACTCTTTATTCAGTGGGACTTAACCTTCTTTCCAGCATCTGACCTGTTCTTCTATTAATTTAAGAAAAGGCAGATGGACCCTCTCAAGACCCCTTTTCCCTGTTCTAATTGTGCTCTTTTTTTAATGAAAAATACTTTTATCAACTCTCCCAGGCACAAACAAGAGTGACATTTTCTGAGCTTACTGGATCTATGGTTTATTGTCTTTCATTAATTTTAGAAAATTATAAGCTATCACCTCTTCAAATATTTTTTTCTGCCCTCTTCTTTCTCTGTCCTCCTGTTTTTTCTGTATACGGGTATATTGGGCTGTTTGATATTATCCCACAGCTCTTGGATGATCTATCTTTTTTCCTCACATCTTTTCTCTGTGTCTCAGATTGAGTAATTTTTATTAACCAATTTCTGGGTTTACTGATGCTTTTCCTCACTGTGCTGAGCTTGTTTGATGAGTTTATCAAAAGTAGTTGTCATCTCTGTTACTGTATTTTTTATTTCTCACGTTTTAATTTTATTTTCTTTCGTAGTTTCCATCTCTCTGCTCAGATTTCCCATCTGTTCATGCTTTTGTCCATCCTTGCCACTAGAGCCTTAAACATATTAATCATAGATATTTTAAATTCCCTGACACTTCTAGTAACTTTGTCATATCAGTGTTTCTCTTTATTTCTTTGTCTCTTGATGATTTCGTTGTTGTTATGTGCCATCAAGTCGGACTTTTTTCCTTCTCTAATGATGCCTTATACCTTTTGGTTGAAAGGTGGGTATCTTCTATATGACAGTAGAAACCAAGGTAAATTTTATTTATGCCTGGAAATTGGCATGCCTTTCTTTTATTTATTTTCCTAGTTTCTAATGTGTGGGAATGGGCTGAGCCAGTTCTGGATTTTATTGTTGTTTTGGTATCAGGGCTCCAGTCTTTATATTTCTCAGGCATTACCTTCTACTTATGATGGATACTGGTGCTGGAATTCACTATCTCGTCTGTCCTCATCTTTAAGTCTTCAGTTTGCTCCTGAGCATTAGAGAAGTTTTCTTTCTACTATGTTACCTCTCCCAGCAATTTTATGCTATTACTTGTTTATTGACATTTAACTATTCTGCTAATGTGGGTTCTGTGTTATTGTGGTTCAGCATCGGTCTTAGGGGTTGTTTTCAGAGTCTCAGTGGCAACACATTCTCAGAAATCTTGTCCTGTCCCACAGTAGAGGATCTCTAATAGTCCTGATCAGGACATTCTACCTCAGGGGTAGGAGAGTTTTTTCCTATATTCATTTTTCCCAACTGCAGTGGGTCTTCACCTGGGCCCTGAGGGCTACCAGGTTTTTTGCTCTTCTCTCAGTGGATTAAGTTTTTTTATTTCTTAGGAGAGAGAGAGGACTAGGTGGAGGTTTGTGCTTTTCTCACCTTAGCCACTTTTTTCTCTTGCCCAAGCCTACTCCATGAAGAAAGCTCAAGTCTTACCTTCCCATAATTTTTCTTGTGAGTACCTTGTGAGATATGTGGAGAAAGAGCCTGTGAGTGCATGAGGGCTCCCCTGGTGATTTGGCTGTCAGGGTTCCATACTTTGATGCTGCTTCTCACTCGGCTTTGAGCTATTCATTAAAAATTTTGCTACAGTTTTCTTACCGGCTTGTTTTACATTTGGCATCTGCTTCAGGTAATCAGGTGCTCACATCTTGTTTCTCTTGGAGGTGTCTATCTTTACTTAGATCTGTTTTCTGATGAATATACGAACCTTTGTGATTTTATAGATTAACTGTTTTTTGTTGTAAATTTTAGAGTAATGCTGGTAGCTTTCTACATTTTATGTGGATATCATCTGAGTAGGCTCCTAAATATGTAATCATTCTATTAAACTATGTCTTTTATGATACTTACTGGGTTACATATTTGACCTGGTAGGTCCACAATTCCCACCTTGGTTTACTTTCAGAAATACTCTTTAAAAATATCTAACTAAAGCCTTGATAATTTTTCTCTGTTAACACCCTCCTCCACACTCAAAACATATATCCAAGGCACCGAAGAGGTCACTGTTTAATACATTGCTAAGGAAAGGAAAATGGGACAATCTACTTCCGTAGGGATACTGCCTCGGAAACCCGAAGAGGGGTCGCTATGAGTCAGGTCTGACTCGATGGCACATAACAACAACAACAATAGGGAAAGGAAATCCCATTTTTAGGGATTAGAGGAATTTGAGCCCTGGTGTCAGCTATTCTTGGTGTCAAGAATCAATCACTTACCTAGCTGAAGCACTTTCTTATTTTACTTTTAAACTTAAAAAAAAAAGTTGAAAATATACACAGCAGAACATACACCAGTTTGACAGTTCCTACATGTGTAATTCAGTAACATTGATTACATTCTTCAAATTATGCAGCCATTTTCAACCCCCCTTTCCTGATTTTTTCTTCCTCCATTGACAGAAACTCACTCACTTCCTCCTAAGCATTCTATCCAACCTTTTGAGTTGCTGTTATCAGTTTGATCCCATATCAATAGTTCTTAAAAAGAGCATAATGCAGACATTCTTTACTGATTAACCAAGACTATTGATTGGTTTTCAGAAGCCTCAGGGGATATGTTTGGTTTAAGATTTCAGGTTTAAATGGTTTTGGGGGTCCATCAAGCCTCAGTGGCTCCAGAAAGTCTGCATTTTGTGTAAGTTAAAATTCTTTTCCACATTTTTTTCCCCTCTTAATCAGGATGCTTCTGTAAAATCTCTGATCAAAATGTTCAGTAATGGTAGCTAGCTACCATCCTATTCATCTGGTCTTATGACAAAGGATGCAGTTGTTCATAGAGGCAATCAGCCACAAATTCCAGTTTCTCCTTCTATTCCTGACTCTTTTTCTTCCTTTGCTGTTCCAGGTGAATAGAGACCAATTGTTCTACTTAAGATGACCGCTCACAAGCTTTTAAGACCTTAAAAGGAGAGTCTTAAGAACTTCATTTCTCTCTTGTTAAAAGAGTTAAACTTATGTATGTACATATATATGACTATAACCAGCCTTCTGGTTAGAAGTCAAGTGCCTTAGGCACTACACTACCAGAGCTCCCATATGGTAGTTCAAACCCACCAGCCACTCCTCGGAAGGAAGATGGGGCAACCTACTTCTGTAGTGATACCGCCTCAGAAACCCAAGAAGGGGTTGCTATGAGTCGGGTCTGACTCAATGTCACGTAACAACAACAACAAATATATATA
>NW_006921694.1:8415570-8416219 GCF_000298275.1 Orycteropus afer afer | reverse complement strand
GCACTTGACTGCTAACCAGAAGACTGGCAGTTCAAACCCACCAGCCACTCCTCAGAAGGAAGGTTGGGCAATCTACTTCTGCAGTGATACTGCCTTGGAAAGCCAAGGAGGGGTCGCTGTGAGTCGGGCCGACTAGATGGCACATAACAAGACTCAATGGCACATAACAACAGTGCTTCTATAATGCAAGTGAGTGACTTTAATGAACAGAAATTTATTTTCCCACAGTTTAAAAACCCCATTGCTATTGAGTTGATTCCAACTCACAGTAACCTTATAGGACAGAGTAGAATGTCTCCATAGGATTTTCAAGGCTGTGAGCTTTACCAGAGCAGACTGTCAGATCTTCCTTGTATGGAGCAGTTGGTGGTTTCAAACCGCCAACCTTTCAGTTAGCAGCTAAGCACTTAAGCACCGAACCACCACAGCTCTTCACACAGTTTGTTGTTGTTGCTGCTGTTATGTGCCTAACTCATAGAGACCCCTCCTTGGTTTTCGATGCAGTATCACTACGGTAGTAGATTGCCCCATCTTCCTTCTGAGGAGTGGCTGGTGGGTTTGAACTTCCAGCCTCACACAGTTTAGGAGGCTGAAAGTCCAAATTCAGGGTACCAGGTCTAAGGGAAGGCTTGTTTTTTTTTTTTTTTTT
>NW_006921694.1:8407689-8415470 GCF_000298275.1 Orycteropus afer afer | reverse complement strand
TTCTGAAAAATGTAAAACTATATGTAAGTTGTGATTTTTCCTACATATTTTCACCCTTGAATGCATTCATTTTTAACAAGATTAAGAGGACCAACTATAATCTGACTTCCTGTTTTTAGCATATTTAAAGAACTTTTTAAAATTATTATTTTAGATACTCGTAAAGATTTGGGCTTACCTAACTTCTAATTTGAACCTCTCATGCTCCATTTCATAGACTTCCCTGTTTTTGTTTGCTTTTTGTTTTTTGTGGTCAAAATATGTCTTTTCACATTTAAAAATTTCTTTTACTTTATCAGTTGCCCATGTGTGAGTTTATTTGCTACTGTTTGGTTGATTTTTTGGTCTGTGAACTACATGTCTTTTTATTTCTGATAATTATGTTGTAAAGTTTCCAGGCCTGTAATCTTTAAGTATTTTTTAAAAACTTTTATTGAAAAAAAATGTCATTTAGTCACTTTTTGAGAATTCGGTGATCTTACAGCTGTTTTATGAGAAAGTTGTTTGATTAGCAAGTGTTTACTGAATACTCACCCAGTTGTACTTATCACTCTTCTAGTTCTTTTATCAGATACAGATATAAAGTTACCCTCAATGAATTTACAACCTATTGTAAAGGCTCATTATATTATGTTACAGAAAGGAAGTTAGTATGAACATCTTTCTAGTTATGTATACTTATTCTTGACTGAATCACATTATATATGTGAATGCCCTATGTAAGACAGTATGAAATAATGGAAAGAGCAAGTACTTTAAAATCAAAAGACTTATGTTCAAATACCCCTGCTGAGTAGGATGATTCGGGGCAAGTTACTTTGGGAGCCATTTTCCTCATCTATGAATTAAGGAAAATACCTAGTTGAATCATTGTGTGGAGAGAAGAAAATAATGTATATAGAGTGCCTGGCATACCCAGAAGGATGTCAGTAATTGTTCCTTCATCAGGCCTTAGCAAACCATGATGTTTTGCATCATATAGTCACTTATATAGAATGGCTGGATACAGTATCTTTAGAGAAGTATTATGTACCACATTTCTTTCCTTTTTTCCATTAATTGCAACCTTTTCCCAACTCACATCTGTTTCTTCTTCTTCTTTTCTTTAAAATTTATTCTCTTTTAAGTAGCATTATTTTTTCCTCACATACGCATATTGACATTCTGTTTAACATTTCTTCTTTTCTAAAAGTGGCTTAATTATTATGATATAATCTTTTTGTTTTCCTTGCCCTTCCTTCATTATTCAGCTTAAAAAAAAAGCTCAAATAACCCTAAACAGAGATGAGAAGAACACAAATACTAATTTAACTGTATTAAGAACAAAACAGTCATACATTTAATGGAAATTAGACAAAATGTCTTATTCACTGCCATCAAATCAAGTCTGACTCATAGTGACTCTCAATAGGTTTCTGAGGCAGTCATTTTTTTTTTTTTTTTTTGAGAACATTGCGCTGTTTATTTTGTATTTCAAATGCCCACACATTGTGTGGTTGTGTAAATGATAGTTAATTAAAGTAATTATTTATTGGGGAGCTTGTTACTTGTTTGTGGATATTGGACAAATCATCTAACCTCTCTAAGTCTCACTTTTTCCGTATCTAAAATGAAAAAATTATAATGAGAAATTATAAATGAGAAAATAATATTGACCTGAAATGACTCTTGGGAGGGGCAGTAAATCTTTATGGAAATAGTTTGTCCCATCTTCTTTCTGCAGAGCAGCTGATAGGTTTGGACCACCAACCTTCTGGTTAGCAGTCAACTGCCTTAGGCAACATGCCACCAGAGCTCCTAATACTGAATGATGCAGCAAGCGTTAAAAGGAGATGGAAGGAATACACAGAGTCACTGTACAAAAAAAGAATTGGTTGATGTTCAGTTATTTCAGGAGGTGACATATGATCAAAAACCAATGATACTGAAGGAAGAAATCAAAGCTGCACTAAGGGAACTGGCAAAAAATAAGGCTCCAAGATTTGACTGACTACCCATTGAGATGTTTCAATAAATGGATACAGCACTGAAGGTACTTACTTGTCTATGCCAAGTAATTTGGAAGATAGCTACCTGGCCAACTGACTGGAAGAGATCCATATTTCTGCCTATTCTAAAGAAACGTGATCCAACAAAATGAGGAAATTATCAAACAATATCATTAATATCACACACAAGTAAAATTTTGCTGAAGATGATTCAGAAAAGGTTGTAGCAGTTTATTGACAGGGAACTTCTAGAAGTACAAGCTGGATTCAGAAGAGGACATGGATTGAGGGATATCATTGCTGATGTCAGATGGATCTTGGCTCAAAGCAAAGAATACCAGAAAGATATTTACCTCTATTTTATTGACTACGACAAGGCATTCAACTCTATGGACCATAACAAACTCTGGATAATGTTGCGAAGAATGGCAATTCCCAAACACTAAATTGTCCTCATGAGGAACTTGTAAATAGACTAAGAGGCAATCATTCAAAAACAACAAGGGGATACTGCATGGTTTAAAATCAGGAAGGGTGTATCAGGGTTGTATCCTTTCACCATACTTATTCAATCTGTTTGCTGAGCAAATAATTCACGAAGCTGGACTATATGAAGAAGAACATGGCATCAGGATTGGAAGAACACTCATTAACAACCTGTGATATGCAGATGCCACAACTTTGCTTGTTGAATGTGAAGATGACTTGAAGCATTTACCAATGAAGATTAAGACTGCAGTCTTCAGTATGGATTACACCTCAACATAAAGAAAACAAAAATCCTTACAACTGGACCAGTAAGCAGCATCATGATAAATGGAGAAAAGATTGAAGTTGTCAAAGATTTTATTTTACTTGGATCCACAAGCAGCACCCATGGAGGCAGTAGTTAAGACATCAGACAATGTAATGCACTGAGAAAAATCTGCAAAAGACCACTTTGAAGTATTGAAGAACAAAGATATCACTAAGGTGCACCTAACCCAAGCCATGGTATTTTCGGTAGTCTCATATGCATGTGAAAGCTGGACGGTGAATACGGAAGACTGAAGAAGAGTTAATGCCTTTGAATTATGGTGTTGACAAAGAATACTGAAAGTACCATGGACTGCCAGAAGAACAAACAAATCTGTCTTGAAAAAGTGCAGCCAGCAAGTGAGAGTGGCCAGACTTCGTCTCACCTACCTTGGTCATGTTGTCAGAAGGGATCATTTCCTGGAGAAGATTATCATGCTTGGTAAAGTGGAGGGTCAGGGGAAAACCCTCAACAACATGGATCGACACAGTGGCTGCAATGATGGACTCAAGTAAAGCGAGGATTGTGGGCATGGTGCATGACAGGGCAGTGTTTTGTTCTATTGTAGTAGGGTCACTATGAGTTGCAGCCAACTTTGTGGCACCTAACAACAACAACAGACAAAATATATTACCTGTCTGTGGGGAGGGCCCCCAGACCACTCCCAGGTTCAGTGATTCACTGAGAAGACTCTCAGGACTCAGCATATAATCATACCTACTGCTGTCATTTATTACAGCAAAGAATCCAAAGCAAAATCAGAAAAGAGAAAGTTCATTAGGGAAAGTTTGGAGGAAACCAGACACAAGCTTCCCAGAGTCCTCTCTCATTGAAGTCACACAGATGTCCTTAATTCCCCCCAGCAACTATTTGTGACAACTTATATGAAATTTTATCTATTGGTTGGAATTGACTTGATGGCAGTGAGTTGTGTTTTTTTGGTTTGGAGGAAGCTCATTAGAGGCTCAGTGACGAAGGTTTTTAATCCAGGCTGATCACATAGGTACCTTCTTATGCCCACTACATACCAAAATTTCAGACTGCCAGTTGCAAAGTGGATGCTCAGTACAAACCTTATTGTTTATGCAAACATTTTAGACACATTGGACCACACTTACCATTTAGGGAGTGGTGATAACCCATTCAAAATCCAAGTTCTCATATGCCAGCCAAAGGCCAGCCTTTCAAGTTATCCTTACACAGCCTATCCTTGCCTAAGGATAACAATATCCAGTCCTGCTTTGTTAACTGTTGAAGAGCTCTGGTGACCTAGTACCTAAGGCATTTGACTGCTAACCAGAGGTTGTCAATTAAAACTCACCAGCCGCTTTGTGGAAGGAAGACTGGGCCATCTACTTCCGTAAAGATTTGTTGTTATTGTTGTTATGTGCCGTTGGGTTGGACCTGACTTGTAGCGACCCCTCCTTGGGTTTTCAAGGCATTATCACTACGGAAGTAGATTGCCCCATCTTCCTTCTGAGGAGTGGCTGGTGGATTTGAACTGCCAGCCTTCTGGTTAGCAGCTCAGTGCCTTAGGCACTACACTACCAGACCACCTCTGAAATCCAAAAGGGGTCGCTATGAGTTGTAATAGACTCAGTGGCAGTGAATTTAGTTTTTGAGTTGTTATGTTAACTGTTTAATGCACCTTCCATTTTAGATTCTGAAGGTCCTTTTAGAAAGCATCCAAAAAACTCCATTCAAAATAACTGAAGAACTCTGGTATATTTCCTCATGTTCTGCAAATTGAACAAACACTGGCATTTGTAATAAGTTTTCATTCAATTTTATTTCCTTTTATTGATTGGCTTCACTAATTAATATTATGAAATAAATTTCCCATTACTTTTTACCTCAAGCAGTATTTCTGGTATTATGTGTTTAAAAAGCTTTTGTGAGATAGTCTGGAAATGTGACAAAATTTTATCATGTATTATTTTATTTAAAACTTTATTCCAAATTTCAAACAACTGATTTTCAAGTGAAATTTTATAGTAAAACCTAAATTTTAGTTTTTCCTTTATGCATTATACAGAGAAGGAATAAATTAGTGTAAGCTGGGTTCTTTGGAGAAGGCTTTAAGGAGACCGAAATCGATCTGAAGATGGATAGTATATGGAGAGTTGGAAAAGAAAGAGGAAAACAGAAAATCCCTGACTAAGGGAGAGTTGAATATGGGATAGGAGAGAAATATTTATATATCATCACTCAGAAGCAAATGTAAACTTATAATCACCTTTTGTACCAGTGTTGCTGAGACTCAAATGCCTGACCCATATATTTTCTGCTTTTGTGGATTCTAAAATTATTTTTAGGAAAACTACTTTTTTTGTTGTTGTTGGCAACTATTCTATGAGATATGTGTCATTTATTATGTGTTTCTTTTTTTATGTCTCTTCATTTTAAATGACTTAACTCCAAGATTGTTATGAAGATTAAGATAATATGTGTGAAAAAGCTATGTGAAAATATTTATGGCCATCATTTTTAAAATATGTCTCATTCTAGTGAGTTCGACTAGGCACATACATAACATACAAAGTTTATTATGTGTAGGCTTTTTACACACAGCAATATTATTTATTTCCCTCAGTTTTCCCTTACATGTTTTTCTACTACTTCACCAAATATTTATATGAGAAGATCTTCCTGCTACTAAACATTTCAGTACTCTCATTTTATTGTTTAGGCTCCTAGGATTTGTATGTAGGCTGGTTTTGTTTTCCTGCTCTCTCATATCACATTGGCTACTTGTTTGGCTTTGTTTCCTCTGGCATACCACTGGATTATTTGGAGAGCAACTTTAAAAATAATCTTTCGTACTTTGTTCCTTTGTAATATTTTTAAGGGTAAAGTAGAGTGTTGTCAGTCTAGGATAACAAAGCTATATGACAAAAGGTCTTTATATTATTAAGAGGTGGTAGTTATTTTCATGGTTTCTGGTGGCTAAAGGTGATTAGCCCATTATAAGTATGTATAAATATTATCTTAATGTGAAAATTTGAGTATATTCTATAATTTATTCAAATATAAAGTATATAACAACAACTGTTAGACATTCAGTTACATCATTATTGCCTGTTAATAGATCAACAACAATAGATCAAACCTTTGATAAATGTCTGGATGAAACATGAACAGTTTTAGTTTTAGACCAACTATTTAAATATTTCCCTGGTCACAGGTCAATATGTGCTATTTGTACAAACACTCTTAAAGTCTATTAAGTAACATATCGGTGCTATATTTACTAACCACAATTCATCTGTATCAAATCAGTTTTTGAGCACAGAGACTGCTGAAATACAGTTATTGTATTAAAAAAATTCAAGAGTAGCAAACATGTTTAGCATTTGGTGTGTTAACACTAGATATGGAAAACTATTTGGTGAAGCTGGGTTTGATAAAGCAAGAGCTAGAAAATGATAACTTTGGGTGAATCTTTCTGGAATGACATAGCCATTTGGTAGCTAAATTTAAACAAAAATACTGTGATTTGTTTAAAAGCCAAGAAGCTGTTTCATAGGAATAGTTTCTGTGTTTATCGCCAATGGCCTAATATAGTCTAAAATTAGTTAGGCAGAATTGGGAAGCCACATTTTTCAGATGGAAAATGTATCAAAATGACAACTTTTTAAAATGGAGAAACATACATGTGAATGGCAACTATTTTTCTGATAGTAGGTAGTTTTCAGAATCCCCTATGTTTGTATTGGTATTTTAACAAATCTATGTTAAAAAGTCGGAAGGAAGGTTGGGCAATCCTACTTCCGTAGTGATACTGCCGGAAACCCAAGGAGGGGTCGCTAGGAGTCGGGGCGACTCGACGGCAAAACAACAACAACAACATGTTAAAAAGAGGATGGAAATCACTCTGTTCATTTTATGAGAAGTGTGTAGTATCAAATTTCAATAATTATTATGGAAGTTTTCTTCCAATTTGTCATCCATGTATCTTCTGTAAATGAGAAATGCATATTAGAAAGGGAATTATACTGTACAATATAGAAGTCTCGCTGGCACAAAACAACAACAAACACAAAAATTGAGAACATTTTTGTTAGTTCCATATCAACTGTTTTTAGAAGAATGTTTATTTTTTGTGAATTTATGAGAAAACGAACTAGTTTAATTATTTTTCTTATTAAAATGAAAAGTTTCATCCTTTTTTATTTGATCTTATTAGCCAAAGGCCAAGAAGCAATCATCCTTTTTATAATGATCTTTTAAAAGTATAATTTCATCAAAATAAAGAACACTTAATTTTGTTACTTTTAACATTTTTGGTATTTAAATTTGTTAAAAGGAAATATAATAGCAGATCGTAAATCTCAGCCCCAAACACAGAGGAATACTTTTGCCCTCTGAAGATGCCTTTTCATAGACAAAACAACTAGAGCTTTAACCTAATAGTTAAACAAACTGAGTTTTTGTGCCACAGGAAAAGCTATTTACTTTGAGACTCAGTTTGTTAAGAAGCCTTTAGAAGAACTGAGTAAAAGCCAAAGGCCTTAGCTGACATTTAACTTGATTACTACTGATAAGATATTTCTATTTTTTAATCCAATAATCTTTAAATCTTAATTTCTGAATATTTTGCATTTTATAGTTAGTATTTATGGCTAGAATAAAGTTTAAAGTATCAAAGTATTTCTTTTTGAAGTAATTATGATGTGACCTTTTTATGTTTTGGATTACATTTCCCTGCACATATCCTTGTTTAAATGGAGCCAGTCAAATGGGGAACTTTAAGGATGTGGGGCACATCAACTCCATTATGAGAACAAAAGTATTCTTCTTAGCTTTTTCTACAAAATATAATGTATTTTATTTCTCAAAGTTACATACTTAAAAAAAAAAATCATTTGTACTATATGGTCAATTTTTATTTATTTATTTATTTATTTATTTATTTATTTATTTATTTTTTATTAGGATTTGGGTGAAGATTTACAGAGTAAATTCACTTTTCATACAGCAGTTCACATATACTTTGT
>NW_006921694.1:8398938-8405424 GCF_000298275.1 Orycteropus afer afer | reverse complement strand
TTTTTTTTTTTTTTTCCCTCTGTCAGCTGTGGAAAAGGTCCTTGTCTCTTTACGGGTTCTGTTCCTCACTTCCTTGGTGATCTCCACATGACATGGCATTTGTCTTCCCTCATCTGCGCTTGCTTACTTGTGTGCCTAATCTGCACTTTTTATATTTACAAAGTGATTGGCTTAAAACATACCCTATACTGATAGGGGTCCATCAACATAACAAAGAAAACCTTATTCCCGAATGGAATTACATGCACAGGTATGTTGTTGTTGTTAGGTGCTGTTGAGTCAGCCCCAACTCACAGCTACTCTCTGTACAACACTGCCCAGTCCTAGCCCATCCTCACAAGCCTTGCTAAGCTTGAGCCCACTGTTGCCGTCACTGTGTCAGTCCCATCTCATTGAGGGTCTTCCTCTTTTTCACTGACCTACTACTTTACCAAACATGATGTCCTTTTCCAGGAACTGGACTCTCCTGATAAGTCTTTCCATCCTTGCTTCTAAGGAGCATTCTGGCTATACTTCTTCCAACACAAATTTGTTCATTATTCTGTAAGTTCAGTGTTCTTCACCAACATCATAATATAAAGGCAGTAATTCTTCTTCAGTCTTCCTTACTCAGTTTTCAGCTTTTGCATGCATATGAGGCAATTAAAAATACCATGGCTTGGGACATGGTACAGGGACATCTTAGTCCTCAAAGTGACATCTTTGCTTTTTAACAATTAAATCTTTCGCACCAGATTTGCCCAAGGCAGTATGTTGTTTGATTTTTTGACTGCCGTTTCCATGTGTGTTGATTGTGGATCCAAGTAAAATGAAATCCTTGACAATGTCAATCTTTTCTCCATTTATCATGATGTTGCTTATTGGCCCAGTTGTGAGGATTTTTGTTTTCTTTATGTTGAGGTGTAATCTGTACTGATGGCTGTAGTCATTGACTTCCATCAATAAGTGCTTTAAGTTCTCTTTGCTTTCAGCAAACATGGTTGTGTCATCTGCATATTGCAGGTTGTTAATGAGTCTTCTTCCACTTCTGATGGCATATTCTTCTTCCTATAGTCCAGCTTCTCACTTGCACAGGTTAGGATTTATAACACATACTTTGAGGGGACACAATTCACCTTTAACAGGGACTGTTTTTTTTTAAAAAACGTTTTGTGATTTGGGCAAAAGTGTACATTAGTTTTCTATTCAACAGTTCTTACACATTTTGTTTCATGTCTGTGATTGCAGTCCCCACAGTCTAACACTGCTCATCCCACTCCTTCCCTGTGTTTCATAGGGACTGTTGATCTCATTTGCAGGTTACCTCCCCCACTACTCCTTTTCTCTGTGCTCTATATAAAAACCCATTACTGTTGACCCCACTCCAACTCGTAGGAATGCTGTAGGACAGAGTAGAATTGCCTCTAGGGTTTCCAAGGCTGTAATGTTTATGGAAGCAGACTACCACCCCTTTCTCCTGTGGAGCTTTTGGTGGGTTTGAATTGTTCACCTTGCACAGAAGCAGAGCTAGGAAGGGATGGAGGGGGGCACTTGTCCCAGCAGAAGCCTAAGGTGGCACTAAATGATGCATGGATTGACATTCCAAGACACCAGAAATAGGAAAGGTACCTGAGTGAGGCAGCCAGAAAAGAGGGAGAAGGCATTTCTGCTGTAATATTGCCTCTATCAACATCCATTCCTCTTGAAATTGGGGTGGAGGGTGCCACTTAGAGATTGCCCCTGGGTCCTCCTTACCCTTATTGTCCTTGCTATCCTTGCTGTACCTCTGACCTTTCTGTAGCATCCCAGTAGCTTAGGCACTACCCCACCAGAGCTCCTTGTTGTGTTCTATATAGACCTAGGCAGTAAAAGATTGAATTGTAAACAACTGGTGCTTATCTAAGGTGCTCTGGTGGTGTAATAGTTAAGGCATTGGACTCCTAACCAAAAGGTCAGTGGTTGGAACCCCCAGCTGCTCCGTGGAAAAAATAAATGAGGCAGTCTGCTTCTGTAAAGATGTATGGCTTTACAGTGGGGGTTGCTATAAGTCCAAATCAACTTGATAGCATTAAATTTGGTTTTGATTTTGGTATTCATCTACCCTTACTGGAACTTGAACACTGGCCTGAATATTTGACCTAATAGCAGATGTTAGGGAGCTCTGGTAGTGTAGTGCCTAAGGCTCCTGACTGTTAACCAGAAGGCTGGCGGTTCGAACTCACCAGCCACTCCTCGGAAGGAAGATTGGGCAATCTGCTTCCGTAGTGATACCACCTCAGAAACCCAAGGAGGAGTTGCTATGAGTCAGATCCAACTTGATGGTACATAACAACAATAGTAGATGTTATGTTTAGAATCTAGTGTATTAACACTTTCTGCTAACTGCCACTGAGTCGACCTCTGACTCCTGATGACCCTATGCACAGTGGATGTTACTGATGCTATTATCTGTAGGGTTTAATCAATTAATTTTCAGTAGTAGATTGAGAGTCTTTTTTTCCTAGTCTGGAAACTACACTGAAACCTGTTCAGCATTCAGCGTTGGAGCAACGTAGAAACTTCCACTGACAATCAAGTAGTGACTGCATTCAAAATGAGTTGACCAGGAATTGAACCTGAGTGACCTGTGTGGAAGGCAAGAATTCTACCACTGAACCACCACTGCCCTGTGTTAGCAATTTTAAGTGGAAAACGACATTTGAAAAAGCTGGATTTGAAAAAACAAGAACTAGAAAATTATTATGTATACCAAATAACATAGACGTTTGGTAGCTAAATATATCTATAGTTTTCTTTCATTTAAAGAAAAACCAAATTTAGAGATAACAACCTTAATAATGAAAATGATTATATTGAAGATTATTTTTAATCATTCTATGCCTTAAAAATAAATTACTATGGTAATAGCAGAACTAGAAGTAGAACACTCACATCAGTATTTGATATTAACGTATGGTGTCATTGCCTATTTACAAAATGATTTTTTTCTCACTTACACTTGAGAAGTTTCAGGAGAATTCCAGTTAAAATGTTCTGCCTCATAAGTATATTAACATTGGCCAGATATATATACTCAAGATCATGTGCTAGGCCTGAGGGTGATACAAAAATGAATAAGATGCCACTCTCTTCCACTCAGAGACAGTCTAGTAAAGTTACATAATTTTAACACAAGGCAGATAAAAGCAATAAAACATATGGATATGATCACATTGATGCTCTTTTCCCAACCTAAAATCAGTATTTATAGTCTGAAATTAGAACTAACAGAAAATCGGTATGCATTTTTATTTCATTTTGGTATTTTTTTGCTAAATTGCCAAATTACTTACCTTTCTTCTCCTTAGACATTGTCTGGTAGGTACTCAGGAAATCTTCCTGCGCTTGAATTGAATTTGGAATTAGTATGGTTAATGGCTTTGTTTTCATTATTTAAATGTCTTAGCAATGCCAAGAATATGAACTAATGTTCTTCACTGTTTAGGACATATTACTTTGAATCTGTTTCTTTGGCCAACTAGCATAACCCATTTTTTCCTCAAACAGGTACATCTAATTGCTATATAGTTATAATGATTTCTCTGAAGTTTTTTTTATAGTTCTGCTTTAATATCTGGCATCATAAAACCAAAACCTACTGCCATCAAGTCAATTCTAACTCTTAGCAACCCTATTGGGAGCTCTGGTAGCATAGTGCCTAAGGCACTTGACTGCTAACCAGGAGGCTGGCGGTTCAAACCCACCAGCCACTCCCCGGAAGGAAAGGTTGGGCGATGTACTTCCATAGTTATACTGCCTTGGAAACCCAAGGAGGGGTCGCTATGAGTCAGGTCCTAATCGACAGCATATAACAACAACAACAAGCAACCCTATAGAATAGAATACAGCTGCCCCATAGGGTTTCTAAAGCTGTAAATCTTTACGGAAGTACACTGCCTTATCTTTCTCCCATGGAATGGCTGGTGGATTTGAACCACTGACTTTTTGGTTAGAAGCCACATGCTTTAACCACAGCCCCACCAGAGCTCCTCTCTTGCATCAGGATATTACAATTTAATAAAAACCAAGTGGTGATAATTTTCACTTGTTACACAGAAACTCTCCTCAATGTCCATTAAAATAGTAGGCTGTCTTAGTTTAGTGCATTAAATATTTTTTTATTGATGTATGTATATAAATAAATTAATTTCTTAACTGAGAGGCTAGAGGGCAGATAAATTGAAAGCAGTTGTTAAGAATCATGATCAACTGATAGAACCTGGTGGAATCACTGAGACTGTGGCCCCTAGCTGCCCTTCAGGTCTGGAATTGAACCCACACAAGACAGGCATAGGAGGTGAACATTTGCATTAGGTAGAGCCACTCCTTGGAGAGAACAATCATGGGAGAAAGAAGGGCTGTTTATGCACAGAGAGACAGCTGACAGCTCAGGGGGCAGAGGTGTATGGAGGGATGGACACAGGGAAGAGGTGACTGTGGGGAGGAAGTGGGAGGGGAGCTGTTGCATTGTGGTGAATTGTGGTCAATGTCATGAGACAAAGTGTATGTGAATTGCTGTATGGAAAGTGAATTTACTCTGTAAATTTTTACCCAAATCACAATGAAAAAAAGAAAAGAAAAAGAGTCATGGTCAAATTAAGAACAATCAGAAATTCAGATAAAGCAACTTTTAACTTTTAAAATTTTACTTACTTCCAGCTTTTGATGAATACTTCTAAATTAAAAAAGGTCTGTTTAGTATACTACATTTTTCATGTGAATTAAATGACCTAATATTTTCATTAATTTGGATATTATCATTTGCTGGCAGTTGGTCAGGACAGGAACTGGCAAAACTACTCACCAGGTAGTGTCAGGGGCAGTTTGACAACTTACCCTTCTTTGTTTTGCAAAAGATGTTATCTGATTACTTAATATGTGTTCCCTTAGGGACTGGGTGCTGTTTTACTGTTCTAACCGCCCCCCCCCAACCCATTGCCATCTAGTCTATTCCGACTCGGCAACCCTGTAGGACAGAATGGAATTGCCCCATATGGTTCCCAAGGCTATAAAGTTTCACCAACGCAGACTGCTACATCTTTGTCCCACAGAGCAGCTGTTGTTGTTGTTATATGCCGTTGAGTTGGCCCCGACTCATAGCGACCCCTTCTTGGGTTTCCGAGGCAGTATCATACGGAAGTAGGATTGCCCAACCTTCCTTCCGAGGAGTGGCTGGTGGGTTTGAACCGCCAGCCTTCTGGTTAGCAGTCAAGTGCCTTAGGCACTATGCTACCAGAGGCATAGGTGCCTTTAAATCGAACCCAACTCAAAGCGATCCAGTGTCCAACAGAACAAAATGCTGCCTGGTCCTGTGCCATGGTCACTATCCTTGCTATGCTGGAGCCCATGGTTGCAGCCACTGTGTCAGTCCATCTTGTTGAGAGTCTTCGCCGCTTCTGCTGACCCTCTTCTACTTCACCAAGCATGATATCCTTCTCCAGGGACTGGTCCCTTCTAATAACATGACCAAAGTAGGTGAGACGAAGTCTGACCATTCTCACTGCTAAGGAGTGTTGAGGTTGCACTTCATCCAGGACAGATTTGTTTGTTCTTCTGGCAGTCCATGATATTTTTCAGTATTCTTTGCCAACACCACATTTCAAAAGCATCAAGTTTTCCTTATTTGTCACCTACCTTTCACATGCATATTAGACTTCTGAAAATACCATGGCTTGGGTTAGGTGCACCTTAGTCTTCAAAGTGACATCTTCACTCTTCAACACTTTAAAGATGGCTTTTGCAGCAGATTTACCCAGTGCAATATGATGTCTGATTTCTTGACTGTTGGCATCCATGGTTGTTGATTGTGGACCCAAGTAAAATGAAATCTTTGACAACTTCAATCTTTTCTCCATTTATTATGAGGTTCCTTATTTGTTCCATTGCGAGAATTTTTATTTTCTTTATGTCAAGGTGTAATCCATACTGAAGATTGTAGTCTTTGATCTTCATCAGTAACTGTTTCAAGTCATCTTCACTTTCAGCAAGGGAAGTTGTGTCATCTCCATATTACGGGTTATTAATGAATCTTCCTCCAATCCTGATGCCACATTCTTCTTTATATAGTCTAACTTCTTGGATTATTTGTTCAGCATACAAATTGAATAAGTATGGTGAATGAATACAACCCTGACACATGCCCTTCCTAATTTTAAATCATGCAGGAGTCTCTTGTTCCATTCGAATGACTGCTGCTTTGTCTATGTACAGGTTCCTCATGAGCACAATTAAGTGTTCTGGAATCCTGGTTCTTTGCAATGTTATTCATAATTCGTTATGATCCACACAGTTGAATGTTTTTGCATAGTCAATAAATAAAACAAAGGTGAACATTTTGAAGCTTCTCATTGATTAAACCACTGACCTTTATGTTAGCAGTCAAGTGCCACCAGGGCTCCTCTTTTTACTGTCAGCTGCTTGAAATTATATAATAGAAACCAAGTTTGCATAACCAGTGTGTTTTAGTCC
>NW_006921694.1:8372120-8394538 GCF_000298275.1 Orycteropus afer afer | reverse complement strand
TCATCAAAGAATCCTTCTACTCAAAAATTTTTAATGATTTCTTAGTGCTTTCAGGAAGAAATTCAGGTTTCTTCACCTGGTATCCAGTTTTATGATTATCGGCATCTTTTCTCTGTATTCTTGGTTAAATTTCTCCTCCCATCTACTTCAACCAAGCTTGCATATATATAGTGTCTTGTGACTTTGCACTAGAGCAGTGCTCAAACACATTTCTTAAAAAACCCATCCTGCTCTTTCTCAATCAGATTGCTTTGAAGATTTTCCCCTTAGGTTTTCTAATGGTCATACCCTCTTTCCACCTGTCAAACCTTAATCCATCCTTTGGAATTCTACCTTAGATACTGTTTTCTTCATAAAACCTTATTAATCCTGTCAATGGATGCACTTGTATATAGGGTTTACGTTTAATCCCCACATATATAGCAATGGCTATATACAAAAATAAATGGTAATTATTGGTATAATTCTTCACCAATAGATAGTTGTAAGCATTAAGAGGGTAACAATTTGTTTCTAAATGCATTTATTTTTCCCACAGTGTAGGTGTTAGTTGCCCTCATATTGACTCCCAATCATGGCAGCCTTGTATGTAATAGGACCGAGTGTTGCCCAGTCCTCACCATCTTTATGATCATTGATATGTTTGAGTCCACTGTGGCTAGTGTGTCAGTCCATCTCCTTGACGATGTCTTTTGTGTTTTTGGCCCTCTGTTACCATATATGATGTCCTTTTCTAGCAATTGTTCTTTCCTGATGATGTGCCCAAAGTGAACGAGTTGAAGTCTTGCCATCCTTTCTTTTAAGCAATAGTCTGGTTGTATTTCTTCTAACACTGATTTTTTTCTTTCTTCTGACTGTCCATGGTGTATTCTGTATTCTTTGGCAGCACCATAGTTTGAATCAGTTCCTCATCTGTCCTTTTGGCTAATCTAACTTTGCACACATATGGCACAACAGAAAAGATGGTGTGGCCTGGGATAGACAAACTTTAGTTATCAAAAAACAGCTTTGCATTTTAAAGTTTTAAAGTTATCTTTTGTAGCAATTTGTCAACTGTAGTACATCATTTAATTTCTTGACTGCTGCTTACATGGACATTGAATGTTGATCCAAATAGAATGAAATCACTGACAACTTCAATTTCTTCACAATTTATCATGATGTTACTTTTAGGTGCAGGATTTATTGTTTTCTTCACATTCAAGGGTAATCCATACCCTTTGACTTTAATAACCAAGTGCTTCGAGTCATCTTCATTTTTACAGCAAAGTTGTGTCATCAGCACATTGCAGGTGGTTAATGAATCTACCTGTAATCCTGATTATGTGTTCTTCTTTAAATATTCTGACTTGAATTCTTTGTTCAGCATACAGATTGAATAAGTAAGGTGAAAGTAGATAGCCCTGCCACACACCATTTTCAGTTTTGAGCCATGCAATATCCCTTGTTATGTTTGAATGACTGCCTCTTGATGTATGTACAGGTCCCACATCAGCACAATTAAATGTTCTGGAATTCACATTATTCACAGTGTTTTACAAAATTTGTTATGTATAGACAGTTAAATGCTTCATGTAAAGGTGTTCAATAAATATGGAATGATTATTTTTGCTGTACTTATTTTGAATAGGAGCTCTGGTGGTGTAGTGCCTAATATATTTGACTGCTAACCACAAAGCTGGCAGTTCAAACCCACCAGCCACTGCTTAGAAGGAAGCTTGGGCAATCTTCTGTAGAGATACTGCCTCAGAAACCCAAGGAAGGGTCACTGTGAGTAGAGTCAACTCGATGGCAGTGAGTTTGGTTTTTTTGTTTGTTTTTTTCTTGGTATTTTGAATGGAAGATAGTGTAGTATAATCACTGAGAGCAGACAGTATCTTCAGAGTCAGACACATGGATAGATTTAAATTCAAGTTCTTGCATTTACATGTCATGTGACTTATAACATAAGTAAAGTGCTAATGAATCTCTGAAGTTCCTTTGCTGGTCTTTAATATTTGTTAAAAAGAACTTTTATTCAAGTATAACATACATACAAAAAATGTATAAACATTTTTAAATATTTTTAATTCAGTCAGCCAGTATCTTCTTTACTTTGTGGTGATACATTTTTTAAAAAGTTTTTGCTTGGATGTATTTTAGGATGTAGAGCAGATTTATTGCTTCCAAGTTTATTGATTGGTCCCATTTTCCATTGGGATATATGCCAAGGAGAGTATGATAGGGGAGAGAGGAAATATCAGAGAAGAACATCATTGCTTAGGGGTCTGTGCCTTGATAAGAAATGATGGAAGAGAAGGCAAGAGGTTCATCCCAGGCCACAGTGTTATTCCTTGACTGACCTTTGTATTTTCTGCCTTCTGGTCAGAGTAGGTGAGTGGATCACTTCAAATACGACAGTGTAAGTAAAACCTATATAAATAAATAAATGACCATTTTTACTTGGATCCATAATCACTACTAATGGAAGCAGCAGTCAAGGAATCAGATGTAATATTGCACTGAGCAAATCTGCTGGAAAAGTGTAAGAAGCAAAGATGTCACTCTGAAGATTAAGGTGCACCTCACCCAAGCTGTGGTATTTTCAGTCACCTCATGTGCATGTGAAAGCTAGACAGTGAATAAGGAAGAGTAAAGAAGAATTGATGCCTTTGAATTGTAGTATTGGTGAAGAGTACTGAAAGTACCACGGACGACCAGAAGAATGGACAAATCTTTCCTGGAAGATGTGCAGCTGAGATGCTCCTTAGAAGCGAGAATGGCCAGACTTCATCTCACCTATGTTAGTCATGTTGTCAGAACAAGTCCCTGGAGAAGGGTATCCTATTTGGTAAAGTGGAGGGTCAGAGAAAAAGGGAAAGACCCTCAACGAGATGAATTGACATAGTGGCTGCAACCATGGGCTCAAGTATAACAAGGTTGGTGAGGACGATGCAGGACCAGGCAGTGTTCCGTTCTATTGTACACAGGGTCGCTGTGAATCAGAATTGACATGATGACAGCTAACAACAACAACAGCATATAAATAAAAATACCACTTTTGCTGTTATTGTTATTAGTTATATAAGCTGCTTTCAAAGAATTAGAGGAAATGGACAAGATAGCACATTATATACAAAATACAGAATTTTAATTTTTTTTTAAAGGAATCAACCAAGAAATGAAGATCCATTTAAGAGAATTTCAAAGTTCCATTGAATTTTCAAGTAAATGTCTGTTATGTGCTGTTGTTAGGTGCTGTTGAGTTGTCTCTGACTCATAATGAGCCTGTGTACAGCTGAACAAAACACTGCCTGGTGCTGGCCCAGCTCCATGATCCCTGCTATACCTGAGCCCCTCTTTGCAGCCACTGTGTCAACCTACCTTGGTGAGGGCCTTCCCCTTTTTCTGTGACCCTCAACTTTACCAAACATGATATCCTTCTTCAGGGAACGGTCCCTTCTTACAACATGAACAAAGTAGGCAAGATGAACTTGGCCACTCTCACTTCCAAGGAGCATTCCAGCTGCACTTCTTCCAGGACAGATTTGTTAGTATTGAACTTTTCCATTGCTTCTTGCCACAGATGTAGTCAGTCTGATTCCTGTGTACTCCATCTGGCGAAGTCCATGTGTATAGCTGTCATTTGTTTTGTTGAGAAAAGGTATTTGCAATGAATGAGTCGTTGGTCTTGTAAAATTCTATCATGCCATCTCCAGCATTATTTCTATCACCAAGGGCAAATTTTACAACTACTGGTGATTCTTCTTTGTTTCCAACTTCTGCATTCCGGTCACCAGTGATAATGAACACATCTTGATTGCGAGTTCAGTCAATTTTAGACTGTAGAAATTGGTGAAAAACTTCAATTTCCTCATCTTTGGCTTTGGTGGTTGGTGCATAAATTCGAGTAATAATAGTATTAACTGGCCTCCCTTATAAGCAAATGGACATTATCCTATTGCTGACAGCATTGTACTTCAGGACAGATATTGAAACATTCTTTGTGATTATGAATGCCAGTCAGTCCTCTTCAACTTGCCATACCCAGCATAATAGATCATATGGTTGTCTGATTCACAATGGCTAAAACCAGTCCATTTCAGCTCACTAATGCATAGGATATAAATCTTTATACATTCCACTTCAGTCAGTCTGTTATGTAGTTCATCAAATTTGAGAAATAAAATTTTGTTGTGATAAGTATTTTTACTCTGGTATCTCTAGATAGTAAGAATCCAAGGTGGTGCAGTGGTTAAGCACTTGGCTGTGACCTCAAAGGTGCAGGTGGAACCCACCAGCTCCTCCATTGGGTTATGATGTGGTAATCTGCTTCCTTAAAGATTACAGTTCTACTTTGTTCAATAGGGTTGCTATGAATTGGACGGTACTTGAAGGCTGTGGGTACATCTCAGTAGTGAGCTGTAGATTATGAAACAATGTTGAACGATTTCATAATAACTAGGTTTTGAAAACTGCATTTAAAAAACCAAATTGATTGTTTTCTAAGACATTATGGTAATTTTTACCTGATACATTATAGAGCCATTTCCTAGAACATTCTCAGGTATTCATGCCTTTAATGATCAGTGTTCTTTTTCTTTTCTTTTGTTTTAAAATACAGCAATCTATTGACAAATTACATAGCTGATTCTGTAAATAGAAGCCATTTTCATTATTTAGTACTTCTTTTAGTATATTAAAATTTACCCTGAGTGTTTGAAAAGGAAAGATGTTTCTGATCCAGTCCAAGTTGTAGTAGCTGGGAGACCATTATTATTTTGATTTTGTGCTAAAACATTCATTGATAATTAGGATGATGCTGAGGCATTCTTGATAGTTTGAAAGATGGATTCTGTTTTGGTTACCTTGTGCCACTCTGACAAGAATATACCACAAATGTGATGGCTTAAACAAACAGGAATTTATTCTCTTACAGTTCAGGAGGCTAGAAGTCCAAGTTCAGAGTGCGAGGCTCTAGGGGCTGTGTGAAAGCCCCTTGACCTTGGGCTTCAGCTGTGCCTCTTGCTCCTGGCCCATTGAAGTTAGAGACATCTTTTCACTCAGGCAGCTACTAGCTGCTGAGGCTAACAGGCCCAAAGTCAGCACATAAAATGGCACAGTCCTGATGTTACCGAACCACATAGCAGGCCATTAACTGAAGTCCATTGTAAGTTCCAAGGTCGACATAGCATGGCAGGCTGCTGCACCACGACATGGCTACATGCAGGGTCCAAGTGTGCCATAAACTAGAAACCATTCCCAAAGCTGCTGCATTATATATGGGAAGCAGACCACATACCCAAAGGCAGCTACTCAGCTGTTCACACTAAGTTCCACCATGGAGTTGATTGCCAGTGTCATCATGGGGAATAATACATCCAACTGCCAAGCCACTCATTCAGGCCCAGCCAAGCTGACACAAGAACATGACCACCACAGATTCCTAATTTTGAACATGTCCAGAACTGAGGTTTTTTCCCAAAGGGAGTAACATTTTATGCCTTCATCAGTTTCTATTAGGTTTTGTAGACATGTCTTCAGACCACTCAGAAGTTAATTTTTAAATGTATTCATTCAGTTGTAATTCAGTGGTTCAGGGAATATTCTTATGAATGAAGACTTTATTTATAATCAAATTTTCATCTGAATTAGGAGAAACATCAGTGTTGAATTTTAATTACCTTTAGTATCATCACAAAGCGTTCTGATGGAATAAAGGTTAAGGCATTTTGCTGCTAACCAAAAGGTTGGTGGTTCATACCCACCAGCTGTTCTGCAGAAAAAGGATGAGGCAGTCTGCTTCCATAAGGATTTACAGCCTTGGAAACCCAATGTAGGTCACTTTGATTGGGAATTGACTTGATGGAGTGAGTTTGGTTTGATTTGGAGTATCATCACACATTCTTTTAATTTTGTGATGTAAGTTTCCTTATTTACTTTGTATTTACATTATACATTTATGGTTATATCCTTGTTCTTAAGTTTGGATATTTACTGGAATAAATTACAGGTTTTAAGATAAATACCAGTATCTGTGTAAATGAGTGTTAGTCTGAAAAAGGTCCAGACAGGAAATCATCATCTGGGAAGCAGAAATCATTTTGATTTTGCCTTCTTAATGACAGATACACTATTGGCAGGTTGGGAAGAACATTTCAGTTTTGCCTATTCTAAATAATACATTTAATTTCAAAAGAAAGTATACTTACTAATGTTATAATACATTGTAGAAAAGCAGTATAAAGTGATTAATGGTATATTAATAACATACATTTGGTAGGTAAAGTAAAATGCTTATTAATATTCCATATAATCACTTAGGCTCTTGAGTTTTAGTATGTACTTAAAAAAATAATGTTAACAGAGGGAGATAGACTGTGATTAAGGGAATAGGACATTTCATCAGTATTTTCCTATTACATAAAATAGCAAGTGCTTTGTCTGACTAGCTATGAAAGAAAAAGTCTAGAAAGTAATGAGGAGATCTATAACAAGAAGATGCTTGTTGTAAGTAAGGAAAGAATGGACACATACATAGATTAGCCTTTTTCTTTATCCCATTTTTGCTGTCAGTCTACTTTTTGTGATTTACCTTTATTTGTATAAATTACTTTGGCAAATCTGTAATCTACTTTTGTAGATTATTTTTGTCATCATTTTCATTTTTAAATAATCTCCTTTTCTCTTCCATCCGTTTTCTCCTCTATTGCATTTTCGTATTTCCCTTTACTCAGTTGTCTGTCTCTTTTTCATTACTTTCTATTTCTTTAATACTTCTCACTCCAGCTCTTTCCTTTCTTCTCATTAAATTGTACACATTAACCAAATCTAGAAACAATTTTAATTTAATCATACAGTGACTGTAATTGACATAAAGGGTAGTGTTGTTTTTATAATGTCATTCTGATCTTTTCCAAGCTCTAAAGTTCTTTGGGATTTTGGAGTAGCTACAGAGAACAGTGAGAAGAGAGTATGTTGTAGATTTGTTGTCTTAGAAAGACTAGTGGCTCTGTAATTTAAGCATCCTCTGATTCTTACTTCAAAGTAATCACTGATATGGTATTTTTGACCTGTTATTCAGTCTGCACACATGTAATTGCCAATTAAAGAAAATCTGAATCTAAGTGAATAATTATAGAATTATAACATCCTCTTACTGTATTTTTGGAAAGTTTGTTAAGTGTTCCTTTGGTTGTACCTGGGTTTAAATCCCAAGTGAACCATTTACAAACTATCTTGGACAAATGACTTAATTCCTTCAAATCCTTGTTTTTTGGGTGCCCCCCCCCAGTACATTAAGGTTTATAGAGGTTTTGTGAAGATTAAATGTGGTATTGGGTGTTACAAGTTTAGTACATTCTGATACATAGTAGACACTTAATAATGCTAGCTGCTACTTCTATTGTTGAAATGACTACTTCTACTACTATTTTTTAGTAAGTTGTTCTATTGCATTTTAAAAGTTAATTTCTATGTGGGGGAAAAGAAGTAAGAAGAAAATGTAGTAATGAAGTGATGCAGAACTACTAAGGAGCTCTGGTGGCACAGTGCCTAAGGAAGATGGGGCAGTCTACTTCCATGAAGATTTACTGCTCAGAAACCCAGTGTGGGTCATTATGAGTCAGAATCAACTAGATGGCAGTGAGTTTGGTTTTTGCTAAACTAATCTGAACTTCTTTCTTGTATGTGTGTAGAATTACATATTTTCATTGGCTCCCCAGCCCTAAGAAGACTGTTTCCTTTCTTTTACTTTAATTTTTATATAATTTATCTTATATATATCAGGTTTGTACATTTTCAAGTGAAAATATCCCAACATTTTAAGATACTTAAAAGTTGTGCATTATTTATAGAGAAAATAAAATATAATTTCTTCCTCAAAAACCTTGTATTGCAAAATGATTTATTTTTCAGTGGCTCTGAATTCATACCCTTAAGTACAGTGACTAGAATACAATAAAATAAAAACTGAAAAGAATAAATGTAATTAATTTCCCCTTTACATTTTATTTTTTATTTATCTTATTATAGTCAGTTCTATAAAATCTGTTTTCCAAAGGATTTAACCACTAGTCAGTCAAGGTAAATAATGAATGTAAATCTTCCCTTCCAAAAGATTGGCTTGTGCTGGAGGTGTAAACACATAAACCACAGATGAGGGGAGTAGTCAGAGTTAGGAAAAGGAATGAACAATTTCTAGGTCTTTTAAAATACTATGCATTCCTTATGCCTCCTGACATTTCATATGAAGCCAGAGTTAAAAGAAGAGTTGTTAGGAAACAACTCCCCCCCCTTCCATGAAAAGAAATTGGTATTCCACAGCAAAGTAAAATGCCAACCAGGAATGCATGTAGTATATAGTTAATTGTAAATAGATTACAGACAGTGTTAAGGATAAATTAGTACAAAATTATAAGCAAAGTCAAGTCGTTTATTTCAAAAAATAAACACATGTAGAATTTTAGACTATTCTGCCTTTCCCATATAAAAATTGTAATTTCAGCATAACTTAAATAATAAAAAATAGTACTAGTAGTTCTGTAAAAGAACAAATTATATAAAAATAAAAGATAGTTAGAGCAAAAAAGTAAAAGAAAATAATTTTCTTAGAGCCCGGGAGTCAATGAAAATATGCAATCATACACATATAAGGAAGAAGTTCAGATTAGGTTAGCACTATACTGTGTAACAATGGGAAACTGAACACTCTTCTGATCATGTAGCTCTAATAGAAGAGTAATGTTTTCTTCATTCAACAGTGAGGAGTGTTTCTCCTGCACAAATGCCAGAAATCAAATATTGACAAAAGGTGAGAGAGCTGTCAGACTAACAGCAAAAGTAGAAAAGATTAATACATTACAAGGTTAACTCATATAAATGGAAGAGCGTGAGGTGAGAAGTTTGTGAAGTTAGTCTGCATCTGTTTGCACTAGAGACATTACAAGGAACCCTGATGGCACAGTGATTAAGCACTCGGCTCCTGACCAAAAGGTCAGTAGTTCGAACCCACCAGCTTGTCTATTGGAGAAAGATGTGACAGTCTACTCCTATAAAGATTTATAGCCTTGGAAGGCCTATGGGGCAGTTCTGCTTTGTCCTGTATGGCACACAACCACAACAACAGGGCCATTATGACAAAAGATGATCAAAATTAAGTCCAGACAAGATGGGGACCCATGATGGAGGACTCGAGAGGAGAACGAAACAAAGCTAGATCTAGGGTTTTACTTATGTTTACCTGTACCTTAAATATTTTATTTCTTCTTCTTCTTTTTTTTCTTTCCAAGTTATTCTTTAGAGACTTATAACTGGTGGCCAAACCACAGCTTTGCGATACAGTGAATAAATCCTGTGCTCCTGTATACAGATTGTTTGCAGAGTTGTTTTGGTTATTCTCAATTCTCAGAAAAATTCTTATTTAAGGACTGTCTTTCAGGTGTTTGTTAGGACCATTTGAATCCAGGTGAATTCAACTACTTAGGTTTAATGTAGTTTAGATTAAAACCCACTGCCATTGAGTTGATTCTGACTCATAGCAACCCTATAGGACAGGTAGAACTGCCCCATAGTGTTTCCAAGGTTGTACATCTTTAGGTAAGCAGACTGTTAGGCCAGAGTAAACTCAAGCCACCAACATTTCAGTTAGCAGCTTCCTCCGGGTGTCAGGCTCCGATGAGACAGCCTGATAAGACAACCGAGGTGACAAAACCCGCCCAGGCTAGAAAGTCCCACGTGATGACAAACTTCCTCCTGTGAAGCCCCCTCATGGTAATTAAGTGCAGACCCATGCCAACAGCTAATTGGACCCTGCCATTTCCTTAGTGTTCCCAATTAAGTCCTCTGTGTGTCTAGAAGAATCTATCCCCCCTGCCCGGGGGTGCGACTTCTCTGCCCTTGATGCTAGGGCATGAGAACTTTACCCGGGAGTGCTAATAAACTACTTATCTGAAACAACTCCATGTCCTGGTGTCTCGGCAACTCTGCATTACACAGTCTACCTCATCGTTCTCCCACAGAGCGACTGGTGTGTTCAAACCACTGATGTTTTGGTTAGCAGTGAATGCTTTAACCACTGCTCCACCAGAGTGCCTTAGAACTCTGGTTAGTATCCTTAATTCATCACCCATATTATATCAAATTTGCCATGAATCCCAAACTAAAAGGTAGTGAAGAAGTTCAGGGTGTTTTTATGAAGTACAACTGTCTTGTTCAATAAAATGCACTTAGGAAATTTTTTGAGAAAAAAATTATAGTTTAAGCTTCTCTGGATGGACTGGTTTTTCAGATAATAAGGGAATATACATAATTGCAACAACTGAGAGACAAGCAAAACCTCCTTTAATTAAGTTACAGGAGGGCAAGCAAACTTATTAATTAATCTTAATATCAAATAAGTATTTATTTAGTGAGTATTGTAGCTAGCATATTAGTATTAGGTCACATTTATGATATATATCATAAAAAATTGTGCTGCATGTATCCCTGTGTGCTTACATGCATCAGTTACAGAAGCCTTGTATAATCAGTATGCAGGGCATATTCATCTTTTCTTTATAGTGAAACATTATGATTTTATGTGGTAAGAGAGTTTAATGGTAGTATTTTTATTTATGCCTTTTTTTAGTGATGTAAAACAGTTTACATTTACTGCAATAAAGAGAGACATATAGATCAATGGAAAGAATTGAGAGTATAGAAATAAACCTTTAATTTCACAGTTAATTGATTTTCTTATATATATAATATTTTACTGACTTTTTGGTGAAAGTTTACAAAGCAAATTAGGTTCCCATTTGATAATTTGCAAAAAGGAGCTCTGGTGGTGCAGTCCCTAAGGCATTTGACTGCTAACCAGAAAGGTTGGTGGTTCAAACCCAACAGGTGCTCCATGGAAGGAAGATGAGGCAATCTGCTTCTGTAAAAATTTACCACCTTGGAAACCCAGTGGGAATGGCTGTGAGTCAGAATCAACTGGATGGCAGTGGGTTTGGTTTTTGAGGTTGACAGTTTCCACGCAAATTGTTTGATCACAGTAGTTACATTTATCACAATGTGTCAATATTCTCTTTACTTGTGTTTAATTTGTTCCCTTTCCCTGCCTTTCCCTCTAGTTTCCCTGAGCCCTTATCTTCTTATCTTTGCTTCTGAGAAAGTGCTGACATTTTTAGTCTCATGCTGGATTTTTTTTTTAACTAAGGTACCAATCTTACAGGTAATATCCTTTACTTTTTGTGCTACTGTGCTATTTCAGTGAAAGGTGGTCTTGGGACAGGCTGGTTCTAGCTTTAAAGAGTGTCTCAGGGCAGTAATTCCAGGGTGTTCTCTACTCTCTGTTCTCTGCTATTACAGTTTATTTGGTTCACTCCTTTCTCTCACTCTCTTTCTCCTTTTCCCTCTCTTTCTTTCTCTCCCTCCTTTTTTTTTTTTTTTTTAAATAAGGATTTGTGTTCTTCCTATTGTTCTCCCATTCAATCCAAAACCAACTACTGTGCCTCTGATCGGAACAGTTAACATACAGCCTCACCATAATATATCTAATATGCTCCTCTCCTCCATTTCTGTTAGTGTGTCTCCATATACAACCTATATTCAATAAATTTAATTTGTATTTCTCACAAACTTGATATTGAAATGTTTGTAGGATTTAATTATTGAGTTTATTCTGTGAAAATATCATATACTTGGTCCTTATTATTGCCTTTGTTGTTGCATTTTTGGAGATTTTGCTCTCTCCTATTGTTTATTTTTTCCCACATGTATAGAAATGAGTATTTATCTCATGTTCTTCTTGCCTTTCTAACTGGAATATTCCCTTGAGTAACACTTGCAGAGCTAGTCTGGTGGTGGCATATCCCCAGAGCTTCTATTTGGGAATGTCTTGATTTCCTCCATTTTTGAATGAGAACTTTACTGGTTTAAGAATTCTAGGTTCACAGTTGTTTTCTTTCAGTAGTTAGTGTATGTTTCTCCAGTTTCTTCTGTTCTCTAGAGTTTCTGGGAAGATGTATGCACTGCTTCCTTTCAAACTCCCTTGATGTGTTATATTGCATTTTTCTCTTGTTGCTTTTAGAATTCTCTCCTTGTCTTTGGTTTTCAAGAATTTTATTAGGGTATGGCATGGAGTTCATGGTTTTGTGTCTCTTTTAATTGAGGTATGTAACTTACTATATTTGTAGGCTTGATCGTTCAGATCTGGGAAATTCTCACTGATTATCTCTTCGAAAATTCTTTCTGTTCCTTTGTTCTTGTCATGGTGCTCTGGAATTCCAATAATTCTAGTGTTAAATTTCTTAATTAAATCTCCTATCTCCTTTTGGGAGCTCTGGTAGCATAGTGCCTAAGGCACTTGACTACTAACCAGAAGGCTGGCAGTTCAAACCCACTAGCCACTCCTCTTAAGGAAGATGGGGCAATCTACTTCTGTAGTGATATTGCCTCAGAAACCCAGGGAGGGGTTGCTATGAATCGGGTCTGACTCGATGGCACATAACAACAAGAACAAATTTCCTTTTGGTTTTGTTCACTTTCTTTGTTCTTTTCTCTTGAGACTTGATAAGTTGAATTATTTTGTGTTCTCGTTCATTTATTCTGTCTTCCATCTGTTAGACTATTTTTGAGTGTTTCTTTTGCTTTTTCTTAGTTGTTTTATTCTTCAGTTCTGTTAGTTCTCTGTGGGTTTTTTAAAAAATATTTTTGTAGTTGTTGTTTTATATTTCTACATTGAGTCCCTCAATTTTGTCCCTTCATTTGTTTTTTGATCTTTGCTAGTTCTTTTATTATTATATATTTTTTATTTTTCTGTGCTTTTTGCTTCCTTTAAACATATTTAGCAACACAGTCTGAAAATCATCAGTTCTTTGCATTATTCTGACTTCCATAGGAGAAATTTCCTCTTCATGTTTGGTTTTGACTGATCCTTCCTATCTTATAATTTTGTGTGTTTTACTAATTTGTGTTGAACTTGGGCCATTTTATTATCCTTTTTTTCCCCTACTTTAAATTTTCTATTCTCATTTTTGTGGAAAATTTTTCTGATTGGATGACCTGGTACTACATGGTCCGTGTGTCTGGCTGCAACTAAAAGGCCAAGGGCCCATACCTACCTACCAGCTGTTCCTTGGCAGCACAACTCTGCAAAGACTCACAACCCTGACAGCCCCACAAGGTAGCTCCACTTAGCCTCACAGGGTCACACTATGAGTCAGAATTGATCCAGTGGCAGTGGGCTTGATATCTTTTCATGAGAACTGCTATTGGGTACTCTTATCCATAGGATTTTTTCAATGCCGATTCAGGATTTCTGGATGCTTGTTCTCTAGAATTCTGGGGGAGGGGATAGCTTAGCTGTTTACAGTTGCTGACATAATCAGTGGGGCTCAATTTACCCTGTGACAAAGGTGGGAGGCTCTCTGTGTCTTTACCTCATGGGCACCACTGCACAGGTTTACCCACTGTGTCTTGCTGTGGGCTACTTCCATGTGCCTCACCCTGTCAGTCTGAAGTATACTCCTTCCCCTGCTGCCCTTGCTTTTCCACTCATTTGTTGTGCCTGTTCACCTTGGGCCTCCGTGAGATTCAACAGCACTCTCTCACAGCACCATAGTCCCTCTTTTCCCCTTTTCAGTGGCACAGCTCACAAACACCCATGGCCACTGTGGACCACCTTGAAGAAAATAGAGCTATTGTTTCTTCAGATTCTGCGTTTCCTGTTTCTGGTGCTGTGAACAAGCACTTCCAATGTTAACAGGTAGGTTCTCCCAGCTTATATACTATCCCCTCTTTTCTTCTTCCCCACTTCTGGACTCATCTCAACTCTCCAATATCTTAGCTGCTGACCAGAGTTCTGAGATCTCAGTCTGTGTTTCTTTTTATTCATTGTTGAGTGGTTTAGTTGCTGGGGATGTAAATGAGAACCTCTATTCGCTTCCTCATCTTGTTCTGGTGCTCCAATTTATGCCTTTTTACTGTAATGTTGGCAATATTTATTGTTTCAAGTTAAGACTTAGTATAGGAACGTATTCCTTAATTATATATTTTGTGTGAAAAGAGAATCCATTTATCATGATTTGTTTTCTACTTCACAGTTGGTTAGGATTCATGATCAGTGACTGAAAATAAGTGACCCCAAGTAAGCTAGAAATGCATTTTTTTCCTTGCATAAATGTTGGGCATGATGTGGTGGCCCCACAAATATCAACACCCAAAGGTCCTCCTTTCCTGATGCTCTGCCAGATTCAACACACATCTTCCATCTACTGGTCCAGTTTCACTACAATTATTCTCATATCCCAGTTAGCTAGAAAGGGGAAAGGAGAAGGATGCATACCTACTTTTGAAAGGAATGACCTGGAAATTGTACATACTTCATATACTCAGATTTCATTGGCCAGAGCTTACTCTTATCTAGCTATAGGGGAGACTAGGAAATGTGGTCTTTAGCTTCATATCCTTTATGTTTAACTGAGAATTTCTATAATTTTGTACGGACAGGAGAAAGGATTTTTTGGGAAAAATTGAAGTCACTGTTATAAAATACATTAAAGCCCAAAACAAGAGCTGTTATTCTTTCTTCTTTTAAAGAAAATACCATTACTTTTGAAATGATTGTCAAGAAAAATATTGCAGAAAAATATCTAATCTGCCTGTATGTTTTTGTAGTTTTTTTCCTTTACTCTTACACGAATATTAATTTGAGTTACATTGCTCAGATACCAGGGGATTCAAAATTAAACTGTGCAGAAGCATGGTATTCATTTTTATTTATGTAGGCTTAAGGATATAATTCATAATAAAGCTTTGCTGTTGAAAATAACGTTTAAAAAATTGCAATAGACTTCAGGTAATATTTGATAAAATCCTTTATTTCCATGTGTGGAAAGCAGTTGTAGAAAGTGAAGTGTCTTTCCAAGATTAGGCATCTAGTTCATGGTAGAGACCACCTAAACCCCAGTTAAGAGTTTCTTTAGTTGGTTAAGAACATAGACTCTTGAGCCTAGGTTCTAACCTTAGTTTCTCTATTTACTGTCTAAGCAAGCTTGCTACTTAACCTCTCTGTGCTTCAGCTTTTACATTGATAAAATGAAGATGGTACTTTATTCATTCATAGGTTGTGAGGATTTCATGAGTATATGTGTATGTGGGTGTGGTGTATGTGTAGGTAGTACCTGGCATATAGTAAGTGCTCTGTAAATTATTATATACTGTTGTTGTTGTTGTTTGCCGTCGAGTCGGCCCCGACTCATAGAGACCCCTCCTTGGGTTTCTGAGGCAGTATCACTACGGAAGTGGGATTGTACTTATTTATATTTTAGCAGGCTAGCCTCAAATGTTTCACTTGAGTGTAAAATTATTTCAGAAAAAATGATGTAATAATATCTTTAACTTGTTGAAGGTAGAAGAGACTGGTAATGATTATTTAAAAGCAAATGACCAAAAAAAAAAAAAGGCCCAAAATTAGCCTGGTAAGGAGAGGAATAGGAATAAGAAAGAGTCTGTGTGACTTGGAGTTGGACAATGGGAATGCTAATATAAAGTTTAAAAAAGAAAAAAAACCACTGCCATCAACTTGATTCTAACTCATAGCTACCCCCATTGAGTTTCTAACCACTGTACCATCAGAGTTCTTGATCCACACAAAGGATATACTAATTCTAGTATATTCTTCAGTTTCTAAGGCTATCTTCCATCTTTATGGAAGTAAATTGCCTCATCTTCCTCTCACAGAGCATTTAGTGGGTTTGAACCTCTAACTCTCTGCTTAGCAGCCAAATGCCTTACCCACTATGCCACCCAGAGCTCCCTAAATATAAACTAAATTCACCAAAGTCTAGCTATATAATTTGAAATTGGGCATACTGCAATCTCTCTGGACCTTACTGTCCTTTTCTTTCACATATGGAGAATTCCACTATTTCATCTCTGGCATTTGAGACTTGTTAAAGTATGTGATGGAGCTCTGGTAGCATAGTGGCTAAGGCACTTGACTGCTAACCAGACGGCTGGCGGTTCAAACCCACCAGCCACTCCTCGGAAGGAAGGTTGGGCAATCCTACTTCCGTAGTGATACTGCCTCGGAAACCCAAGGAGGGGTCGCTATGAGTCGGGGCCGACTCGATGGCACATAACAACAACAACAACAAAGTATGTGATATGTGCATTGAATTGATAACAATTCAAGAACTAGTAATTTCTTAAATTCCCTTTTGTCTGCCTTCTCTCCCATCATGTCTTCAGAGTCCAGAGATTATATTTTGCATCAAAATATACTCTGTCTGATATTATACTACCTTACTTTTGGTTAATAACTGTACAATATATCTTTTTCCCTATCCTTTTACTTTCAGATTTTCTATGTTCTTATGTTTAAGAATTATTTCTTGTCAACAGCATATAGCTGGATTTTAAAAAAGTCTAGTTTTATAAACTTTGTTTTTTAAATCAGACTATTTAATTTGCTTTTAATGTAATTACTAATATATTTTGGTTTAAATCTACCATCATACTATTTCTATTTTATTTGTTTTGCCATTTCTTGTTTTACTTTGGTTTGATATTTTTCTTAAGTCATCTCTTTTTCCACCTCCCGTCAGTGGCTTGTTATATTGAGTCTTTACTGTTCTTTTGTGGTTACTTAAGAGGCACCATCCTTAATTTATTAAAGTATATTATAAAGTAGTAGTGTTTTAACTCCCTGGGCTATCAAAGGACCTTCCACTTCGATCCACTTAACACTTTCCAATTTAAATGTTATAGTTGTATATATTAAGGAGCTCTGGTGCCTAAGGCATTTGACTGCTAACCAGAAGGTTGTAGATTCAAATCTACCAGCCACTCCATGGAAGGAAGACTGGGCAATCTACTTCTGTAAAGATTTATTGCCTCAGAAACCCAAAGGAGGTCACTGTGAGTCACAATCGACTCGATGGCAGTGAGTTTGGTTTTAGTTTAGTTGTACATGTTAACTTTAAATGTATTTTAAACTCTATGAGGCATCATTTTTATCCCTGTTTTACAGAAAATATTTCTTCTAAACCTGTGAACTTTTTTCTTGAACCACTCTTTTTGTCTGAAGAATATACTAGAATTAGTATATCCTTTGTGTGGATCAGGAGCTCTGGTGGTACAGTGGTTAAAATAATTTGGCTGCCAACTGAAAGATAGACATTCAAACCCACCAGCTACTCTGGGAGAAAGATGAAGCAGTCTGCTTCTGTAAAGATTCACAAAGTTGGAAACCCAATGAGAAAGTTCTGCTTTGTCCTATAGGGTTGCTATGAGTTGAAATTGACTTGATGGCAGTGGGTTTGGTTTTTGTTTTGGGTTTGTGTGAGTCTGGTGGTGATAAATTCTCTTAGATTTTGTTTGTTTGAAAATTGACTTTATGTCACCATTTCTGAAATGACATTTTTGTTGGTTATAGAATTCTAGGTTGACAGTTTTATTTTGGTATGTTTAAAATATCATTCCAATGTTTTCTGACTTTAATTATTTCTCTTGAGATTTCAACTGTTAATCTTACAGTTACATCCAAAGCTCTGAACTACTTTGAGCTAGTAATTCACATAGAATTCAACATATATTGGGTACTGTTGTGTTTCCTTCAAAAACTTAGGATATTCCACAGCTCACAGTTTATGGATTATGGCACGAACACATTTATTCTTCATAGAGGCTTGTCTAGCTGAAAAAGCTCCTTGGCTCCCAGATTTTGGGGTCTGTAAAGGAATATGCTTTCACCTTCCAGATGAAAATCCTAGTATTACAGGTATTGATAACAAGTTCAGCCTAAATAGGGATTTTCAAAATATGATGAAATGTTACAATAGCTAAAAGAATGTTTTGATTATGTGAAAAGCCTCCTTGTTTTTATCTGTTTGGTAATGATAACCAAAAAGGAATTTCTTTGGCTTCTCAGAGAGGACAACCAGTTTTGCACGTAATCCATGTAGATGTCCATGTGTATTTTTTTTTTTTTTTTCAACTTTAATAACTAAATGAGTGATCTTTTTGTGGCACCACAGGTCTGTGGTAGGGTAGAAAGGGAGAAAGGGCATGACTGTGACTATTTTCTCCATTCCTTATGTCTGGGGATAAAGATTGAGACCTTAGAGTCATAGAGGTAACATACATGGTAGCAGTGTATAGCATTCCTACCCTGAAATAAAAATTATGTGGCAGTTAATGGAATGGTATCATCTTGTTAGGATGGTGTTTTAGAGATGCTCTCAGGAACTAGTTTGAAATGAGGTAAGTTATGAGAGGAAAAGTGCTGAAGTCTAATTTCTTATTCATAACTATGCCCTTGGATAGTCACTTTACCTCTGTAAAATAAAGGTTTTCCCATATACCTCTTATATGATCTCTAAAGTTCCTTTTTTGCTCCAAAATATTTACGTTCCTATTGATATAAATAATAAATAAAGCCTTTGCTCTGTTTTTTATTGGTAGACAGACCTCTACTGTGAGAAGTTATTTACAGACTTGCAATTCTAATGTAAATAAGCTACCTTCTTAATGACTGTTTAAGTCTTCCCTCTGGATTTACCCATGGAGTCGTAATGTTTATTGACATAGCTTCCTATAATGTCCTTAATTGGAAAGGAAATCTTGTAAGAGAATTGGAGTCTCCAAATGTGATAATTCCACTTGGTTTAAAAGTTGCCACAAAAGAATTCACTGGCATTAGAAACCAACCATATTTGGTCCCAGTGGCTCTAAAATATTACTTTAAACTCAGATCATTCCTGTAGTTACCCAGATTTATTTTCAGGTTAATTAATTATTCAGTATTTTCCTGGACAGCTATTAATTCATATCCTTTAAGAAGCATATATGCACTGGACCATCAAAATGATGTAAGAAGTAAAATGCCTTTTTCATTATGTCTTGGGTGATATTACGCTTAGAGATTTGCAGTTGATTTTCCCAAATTATTTGCTTGTTTTTGGAATTTCATAATTTAAAAACATTTAATAACTTTTTATTATGCAAACAATGCAATTTCATTGTGAGAAGAGTTAGAAATTTATAAAACTATTTCAAATTAGGTGGATTGCCATTATTATTTTAAAAGTAAGTTTGAATATTTTTCTAAGGCATTTTTCATTTGTGATATTAAAATGGAAATTCCTTTTTGTTGGTTAGAACTCTAATAGGAAAAGAGAGCCAGAAGACTAAGGAAGCATTCTACCTACAGAATTTCCTGATGGAGAATATTGTTGAATATTTTCATTTTTTTTTTTTTATTATTAGAATCTTTATTCTAATATCTAAAATAAAAACTGAGAATTTCTAGCATATTTAGGATCTATTATTTTCATTCACTGATCATGACTGATCCTAACCAATGGCACTTGGAAACAATTAGACTACTGATGGACCCTGAGACCAGAAGAACTAAATGGTGGCCAGCTACCAATGCCAACTGCTCAGAAAGGAATCAAACCTGGAGATCTTGGGTAGAGTGGGAAGGAAAATGTGGAACAAATTCAAAAACACAAACATGACCAGAATTACTGGTTGGATAGACTGGTAGAACCCTCGAGACTGTGGTCCTGGGTTACCCTTTGAGCCTAGAAATGGACTTACTTACATGGGTTGGCTCTCAGCCCAACAGTAGAAAGACGTACATGCAGCACACCTACCCTAGGTCGATGCACCCACCTACTCTAGGAAGATACACCCCTTGGATCAAGCAGCCATGAGACACCAGAGGGGTAGCATTCACATACAGAGAAGGCTGGACAGACAGGAATGCATGGATGAGAGGGGCACAGGGAGGGGTGGTCACAGGGAGAGGAGGGGAGGAGAGTTTCTTATGGTTGGGAGAGTAATCAGGGCCATGAACCCAGATGTACATGAACTGTTGAATGTAAAACAAGGTTGCTATGTGAATCTGCACCCAAAGCACAATTTAAAAAAAAAAAAAAAAAAAAAGATGGAAAAATTTGGAAACAGCTAGTGGTAATGGTTGAACAACAAGATAAATATGGTTAATGTCCCTGAATTGTACTTGTAAAAAAATATTGAAATGACAAGTGTTTTGTTACATGTATGTTTATTTACCACAATAAAAAAAAGGATGAAAGAAAAAAGTCCTTTAGTGCTATCATGTAGAAGGACAATAATAACATGGGACAGAAGTTTCAGGGAGGCAAATTCTGGCTAAACAGCAAAGAATTGCAAAACAGCGTCAGCTCCTTTGTTTAATTATTACATATTTCTGGACAGTTGCTATCCTTAGTACCTAACAATATCATAGACTTCTTAGGTAGTGCAAACAGTTTGTGCTTGATGGCTAATGTGAAGATTGGTGGTCCAAACCTATCCATTGGTGGGGTGGAAGAAAGGCCGGGTAGGCATCTGCTTCCATTAAAATTACAGCCAAGAAAACTCAGTGGAGCAATTCTGCTTTATAACACGTAGGAATGCCGTGAATCAGAATCTACTGATACCAATGTTTTTTTGTTTGTTTGTTTATTTTTAACAATGTCATGTCTGTCCATAGAAATATTTGAATATGGGTTTGAATGGTGTATGATGGATTTTTCCATTAGGAAGAAGAAGTAGAGAGGCCAAAAGATAAATTCTGACTTTATTATTCTAATTGAGATCTCCCTCCAATAATACTATATTGAACTGCTTTAAAGATGGACAAGGTACTGTTTTCTATAATATTTTACCTTTATACTTTCTGTGGATGATGCTGTTGAGGCCATGGCTTACCTGGTAAGTGGTTGAATTTCATTTTTTCTGCTTCCTTAGCCAGATGTTCCTGTGCAGGAAAATGTATGTATACGCTGTACAATCATACATGCAGCCCAGATTGTTTGGAGTCACTGTACTTAGAGCATTTTTCTCTAGACTGCTTTCTGCTGTAATAATGATCTAGTTACATATCTCTGATTGCTAATCTTGTGTTCGACATAACCAAAAATTAAACAAATATTCTTACTCAAAGTCTTGGTTCCTCCAAATGAAATGTTGTTGTTGTTGTGTGCTGTCAAGTCGGACCCGACTCATAGCGACCCCTCCTTGGGTTTCTGAGGTGGTATCAGTACAGAAGTAGATTGCCCCATCTTCCTTCGGAGGAGCGGCTGGTAGAGCTCCTTTTAACAAAAGATCTTATAATTTGCCGGATCTCAGGTTAGAGGAAGTTTTATTTTATTATTATTGAGCCACAATGTTTGATTATAATATTTCTAACACCAATTGTAATATTGATATTAGAAGTAACTTCAAAGACTGCCCTCCCCTGCCCCTCTCATCCTCCCCTCCCCCTCTGTGTGTATGTGTGTGTGTGTGTGTGTGTGTGTGTTATTTTAACTGTTGGCAACCTGAGCAAAAGTGTGATGTTAGATACCTAGCCTCTGAAAGGGAATAGACTCTGCATGACTAGTAGTGCATCATTTAAATGGAAGGGAATGTTGCTAATTTATTGTTCTATCATGATATACCTTTTATTAAAATAACTTTTAAATATATTTAGTTATTCAGGCTTTATCTTAAAGTAAAATTTGAAACTAGCTAGAGTCAAGGGTGAAATAATTGAAATTAATTCTGAAGACTCAGAATTCAGGTTTTCTTAAACCACTTTACTCTTCCATGATTATTACCATAACAAGCTCTAATTTGATGTCACTTTGTATTTAGGCCATGATGTCAAACTGTGCTAAAAGAAATTCTCTAGTGACTAGAACTATTCAGCAACAGCTGTCGCTGTACCAGTGAGAGGATTAAAAAATACAAAACAACAAAAAACCTGCAGCAAAAAGCAGTCTGATACACATTTCAAATTATTACTACACTAGTTGGTGCTATATTTATAGAGGTTGAATTTAGTTGTGGATTTAAAAAAAAAATAATTAAGGATATTACTGATAATTAATTCTGTGGAATAAAGTAGATTTGATATGATGGCACCAGCAGTGGAAGCTCTCAGTATAGGAGAACGATCAAGTGATTAGAGAAAGTTACCAGTCTGGTTCTATAATTTAATATTCTGTGCAATACCATAGATTCAGGGAGAATTCCTCCTGGTTTGTGTGTGTGTGTATTGTGTATCCTATAAATGAATTTTAAATCCTACTTAAAGATACCTGCTCCCCCAAACCTACCTATGTTGAAATGTTTCATTAACCAAAAGATAACTAACTCTAAAGATAATGGTTAGAATAAAACTTGGGATACAAAGGGACAATAGGAAGGAGTTTTAGGGTGATAGAATTGTTCTATATCTTGATTGTGATGGTGGTTACACTATATTTTTATCAGAATGCACAGAAATGTATGGCAAAATGAGTGAATTTTACTACATGTAATTAAAAATCAAAAAGGAAATTTAAAAAATACAGGAATTCTTTCCTTAGATATTTTATTAGATATTAAAGAATCTTGGTGTCCCTCTTGTCCTTTTTTTGTTCTCGCTCTAAGACCTA
>NW_006921694.1:8331215-8370260 GCF_000298275.1 Orycteropus afer afer | reverse complement strand
TTCCCTCTTTTTGTTTGTAGTTGTCCTCACTTGCCAATTGATGTCTCTGGTTCCCTGTTTACAATCTTGTAAGCTCATTTTACTTTGGATATGTCACGCTAGATCTCTTATGGCCATATTCACAGGACAATTCCCCATCTGCAAACATTACCTTATTATTTATAGAGAAAAATTTATGTATAAAGGGAAATTTTAAAATGATTTTTTAAATATAGAAATGTATGCTAATGATTCACTTTTAAAACTTGTTTTCTATTGCTTTTCTGTGGGTAATGATGTTTCTACATTGTTTCCTCTCTTCTTCCTTCTGCATAACAGCACACACATTTTCGGGATAAACTACAGGAGAGAGTAAGTTACCTTGCTTTTTCAAGTTGTGTGCTGTCAAATTGATTGAGACTCACAGCAACCCTATAGGATAGAGCAGAATTGTCCCATATGGTTTTCTGTCTAGGCTGTAATCTTTAGAGGAGCACACTACCTGGTCTTTTCTCCTGCAGAGCTGCTGGTGGGTTCAAACTGCAAATTATCAGTTAGCAGCCCAGCGCTTGACCTTTGTGCAACCAGGGCTCCTTCTGGCTTACAGTAGGATGAGCCTTATGTACACAGTGCATTAATGTTATAGAAACAGTGTTATTCAGCACAGTTATTTATGAAGTTTAAATATGTAATAAGCTAAACGAAGATATATTACTCATAAGCCTGTCTTTAACAAATCAAAAATCCCAAAATTTTATCCTCAAATAATCATTTGCTGTACACATGTATTTAGTAATAAAAGAATTTTATTATAATCAAAGATTTATTATAATCTTCTTTGAACTTCATGTTTTCTCCATTGAATTTTTACTACTAAATGATGGATGAAATGAAAGCATTGTTCTGAGTTGGATATTTTTTAATAGTGGAACTTTAGAAGTACAAACATACAATCTTCCTTTTTAGGCAGATTAAGAAAGAAGTTGAGTGTATTGGCTGAGAATATTTCTTTTTTAAAGAAAACTTGCTGTAACTTTAAGGTTTAGTAGTCCAAATTTATTTAATCATTTTACTAATATTTTCAGGAAAATGTATTTATTTTATTCATGAAATCCTTTTAAAATGTCTACTCTGAGGAAGCACTGCTCTATTTGCTTAGGACTCTAAGATGAAGGATGTGGTTGTTCCTTTCTCTGTGAACTCATGGACAGCTATAGTAATAGAGGTGTACACAAAGTGCCATGGGCACAGTTAGACCTATGGTTTAAGATAGATTTATATTATTATGAGAGAAGGGAAACAACTTTAAAATGCTCAAAAATTATTCCTATTTTACTTTTGTCATACTTTGAAGATATTGCTGGCTTTGTTCTAGACCACTTCAGTGAATTGAATATCACAATAAAGCGAATCCCACAAAGTTTGTTTCCTCAGTGCATATCAAACTTATGCTTACACTATACTGTAGTCTATTACAAGAACATTATTTAAAAGTCTGAAATACTGTTAGAATTACCAAAATGTAACACTGAGATAGGAAATTGAGGGCATGCTGTTGGAAAAACGGTGCTGTTAGACTCAGTCAATTCAGGATGGCCACAGACCTTCAATTTGTAAAAAAACACAATATCTGCAAAGCATAATAACATGAAGCGCAATAAAATGAAGTATGCCTGTATAGATTTGTACATTTCAGATAATCCTTGTTGATCTCAAAAATTTTAGATAAGGAGGCTTACATATGAGAGACTTAAGGAAGTGAGTCTATTATAACTTAAAAAATATTTATGCTATGTTGTATGTTTAAAATTGTGGTTTTAAAGAATCATTTTTAAATAGTTTGTATCACAGGAGGATAACAAAAAGACATTAACTTCTAGTTAAGTGACTTTGTCAGGATTTTTTAAAGAGGCTAATTTCACATTACACAGTGGCTGCAATGATGGGCTCAGGTATAGCAAAGATTGTGAGGCTGGCACAAGACCAGGCAGTGTTTCATTCTGCTGTGCTTATGGTCCCTGTGAGTCAGAGGTGACTTGGCAGCACCTAACAACAACAACAACAATTTCACATGTTTTGTTTCATTATTGGACTATGAGAAAACCAATCCCAATTTCTGATATAGAAATATATTTCTCAAAGAAGTTAATAAACTGCTGTTCTTATATGGCAAAGAATCATTAACTCTCACTATGAAAAGGGATTTGGAGAGAAACACATACACAGAAAACTATAGTTTAAAACTAAGTTTATCTGATAACACAACTTTGCTTGGTGAAAGTGAGTATGACTTGAAGCACTTACTGATGAAGATTGAAGAATACAGTCTGCAGTATGGATTACATCTCAATATAAAGAAAACAAAAATCCTCACAACTGGACCTATAATATGTATCATGATAAATGGAGAAAAGATTGAGGTTGTCAAAGACTTCACATTGCTTGGTTCTGCAATCGAAGCCAATGGAAGTAGCAGTCAGGACATCAGATGATGTATAGAACTGGGCAAGTTGGTTGCAAAAGACCTCTTTCAAGTGCTGAAGAGCAAAGATCTCCTTGAGGACTAGGGTGCACCTGACACAAGTCATGATATTTTCAGTCACCTCATATGCATGTGAGAGCTGGACAATGAATAAGGATGACTGAAGAAGAATTGATGCTTTTGAGTTGTGGTGCTAACGAAGAATGCTGAAAGTACCATGGACTGCTAAAAGAACTAACAGATTTGTCCTGGTGGAAGTGCAGCCAGAATGCTCCTTGTAAGCAAAAATGGCCAGACTTCATCTCACATACTTTGGTCATGTTATCAGAAGGGACCATTCCCTGGAGAAGGATGTCATACTTGTTAAGGTGGAGGGTCAATGAAAGAGTCCTCAACGAGATGGACTGACATAGTGGCTGCAGCAATGGGCTCAAGTATAGCAGGGATCACGGAGCTGGCGCAGGACCAGGTCGTGTCTCATAATGCTGTGCATACGGTCACTATGAGCCGAAGGTGACTCGACAGCGCCTAACAACAACTACAATAACATGTTTATCTTCATGCAAGGTTCACTACGATTGGTGGAGGGGTTTCAAAGAATTGGTTCTTTGAAGGTACCATATTATTACATCTTAAATATTAGTAGATTCGGAACACAAGAGTGGGAGGATGTAGACTTTTGTTTCTTTGGCAGTGGCTGAAAGGAAAAAAACAAAAAGAAAAGTGGGAGCTCTGGTTGTGTGGGTTTTTTGGAGGGCCAGAACAGGCAGGGGTGGCCGGGAAGTGGGAATGGAGAAGTTTGGAACAGCTAAGGGAGACGAACTCATCTGTCAGTTTGTCCTCCTGTGATAGCTTATATGTTGCTGTGCGGCTGGAGGCTGTGCCATCAGTGTTTCAAGTACCAACAGGGTTAACCATGGTGGACAGGATTCAGCAGAGCTTCCAGCCTAAGACAGACTCATAAGGAGGAGGCCATCCACTTCATAAAGAATTGGCCATTGAAAACCTTATGAATAGCTGTGAAACACTGTCTGATAAAATTACTGAAAAATAGCCCTGAAACATTGTCTGATATAGTGCCAGAGGATGAGATGCTCAGGTCAGAAGGCACTAAAAATATGATTAGGAAAGAGCTGCCTCCTCAAAATAGAGCTGACCTTAATGATGTAGATGGAGTAAAGCTTTCAGGACCTCCTTTTGCTGATGTGGCACAACTCAAGAAGAAACAGCTACAGATACCCATTAATAATCAGAACATGAAATGTACAAAGTATGAATCTAGGAAAATTGAAAGTTGTCAAAAACGAAATGGAATGCATAAAGATCGATATCCTAGGCATTACTGACGTGAAATGGACCAGTTTTGACCATTTTGAATCAGACAACCATATGATCTATTATGCTGGGAATGACAAATTGAAGAGGAATGGCATGGCATTCATCGTCACAAAAAATGTTTCAAGAATTATCTTGAAGTACAGTGCTGTCAGTGATAGGATAGTGTCCATACGCCTACAAGGAAGACCAGTCAATATTTATATTACTCAAATTTACACACCAACCGCCAAAGCCAAAGATGAGGAAGTGAAGATTTTTACCAACTTCTGCAGTCTGAAATCGACCGAACATGCAATCAAGATGTGTTAATTATCACTGGCGATTGGAATGCAAACATTGGAAATAACGAAGACTCATCAGTAGTTGGAAAATATGGTCTTGGTGATAGAAATGATGCTGGAGATTGCATGGTAGAATTTTGCAAGACCAATGACTTATTCATTACAAATACCCTTTTTTCAACAACACAAACGGCAGCTATACACGTGGACTTCGCCAGATGGAGTACACAGGAATCAAATTGACCACATCTGTGGCAAGAGTCGATGGAGAAACTCAATATCTTCAGCCAGAACAAGGCCAGGAGCTGATTGTGGAAAAGACCATCAACTGCTTCTATGCAAGTTCAGTTAGAAACTGAAGACAATTAAAAAACTCCACAAGAGCCAAAATATGACCTTGATCTTATCCTACCTGAATTTAGAGACAATCTAAAGAGTAGATTTGATGCATTGAACACTGATTTCCAAAAACCAGAAGAATTGTGGTTGACATTAAGAACATCATCCATGAAGAAAGCAAAAGGTCATTAAAAAGACAAGAAAAGAAGAAAAGACCAAAGTGGATGTCAGTGGAGTAAATGGAGTGTAGATAAAGCAAATGGGAGAATTGACAGGCTAAAAGAGCTGAACACAAGATTTCAAAGAGCAGCTCGAGCAGACAGAGTCAGTTATAATGAACTGTGCCAAGAGTTGGAGTTAGAAAACCAAAAGGGAAAAACGCGTTCAGCATTTCTCTGGCTGAAAGAACTGGGGAAAAAATTTATGCCTCGAATTGCTATATTGAAAGATTCCATGGGCAGTATGTTGAATGATACAGGAAACATCAAAAGAAGATGGATGGAATACACAGAGTCACTATAGAAAAAAAAGAATCTGTCGATGTTCATCCATTTCAGGAGGTGGCATATAATCAAGAACCAATGTTATTGAAAGAAGTCAAAGCTGCGCTGAAGGAATTGGCGAAAAACAAGGCTCTGGGAATTAATGGAATATCCATTGAGATATTTCAACAAACGGATGCCCTTCTGGAAGCACTCACTCGACTATGCCAAGAGATTTGGAAGAGAGCTACCTGGCCAACTGACTGGAAGAGATCTATATTTGTACCCATTCCAAAGAAAGGTGATCCCACAGAATGTGGAAATTATCAAAGAATATCATTGATATTACATGCAAGTAAAATCTTACTGAGGATAATTCAAAAACAGTTGCAGCAGTATATTGACAGAGAACTTCTAGAAATGCAAGCTGATTCAGAAGGGGACATGGAGCAAGTGATATCATAGCTGATGTCAGTTGGATCTTGGTTCAAAGCAAAGAGTACCAGAAAGATGTTTACTTGTGTTTTATTGACTATGCAAAGGCATTTGATTGTGTGGATCAAAACAAGTCATGGATAACTTTGAGAAGAATAGGAATTCCAGAACACTTAATTGTACTCATAAGGAACCTGTACATAGACCAGGAGGCTGTCGTTCGAACACAACAAGGGGATACTGCATTGTTTAAAATCAGGAAGGGAGTGTGTTAGGGTTGTATCCTTTCACCATACTTACTCAATCTGTATGCTGAGAAAATAATCTCAGAAGCTGGGCTATATGAAGAAGAATGTGGCATCAGGATTGGGAGAAAGCTTATTAACAACCTACGATATGCAGATGACACAACTTTGCTTGCTGAAAGTGAGGATGACTTGGAGTACTTACTGATGAAGATCAGACTGCAGTCTGCAGTGTGGATTACACCTCAACATAAAGAAAACAAAAATTCTCACAGATGGCCGATAAGCAGTATCATAATAGATGGAGAAAAGATTGACATTGTCAAAGACTTCATACTACTTGGTTCTACAATCTATTCCAATGGAAGCAGCAGTCAAGACATCAAAAGACATACTGCATTGGGCAAACCTGCTGCAAAAGACCTCTTTCAGGTGCTGAAGAGCAAAGATATCTCCTTGAACACTAGAATGCGCCTAACCCAAACCATGGTATTTATATTTGCTTCTTCCTATGCATGTGAGAGCTGGACAATGAATAAGAAAGACTGAAGAAGAGTTGATGCTTTTGAGTTGTGGTGTTGGCAAAGAACGCTGAAAGTACTCTGGACTTCTAAAAGGACTAACAAATCTGTCCTGAAGACGTGCAGCCAGAATGCTCTTTAGAAGTAAGAATGGCTTGACTTTTTCTCACCTACTTTGGTCATGTTGTGAGAAGGGACCATTCTCTGGAGAAAGATGTCATGTTTGGTAAAGTGGATGGTCAATGAAAGAGGGGAAGGCCAATGAAAGAGAAGGCAGCCCTCAATGAGATGTATAGACAAGGTAGCTGTGGTGATGGACTTAGTAGGGATAGTGAGGCTGGCATAGGACCGGGCAGTGTTTCATTCTGTTGTACGTAAGGTTGCTATGAGTCGAAGATGACTCGATGGCACATAACAACAACAACTGGTGGTGTAGTGCCTAAGGCATTTGACTGCCAACCAGAAGGCTGGCTATTTTGCTTGAAATGAAAGGATCTGGTAAGGTAGTAAGTTTGGCATGGGAAGGAGTAGGAGACCAGGAGAGACTTTTTAGTACCAAAGCTTGTAAATGACTGATCCGTTCTGTAGTCCAGCCATCTCTTGATTTCTGATACGTCATAACTTTATTTTGTATGAGACTTTGCCTTCTGAGATGTTGACTACAAACCTAACTCTGCAAGGCTTTTCAGCTTGACTATCAACCACAGGCCATATAAGTATGAGTGACTTGGTTCACTGTCTTGAATATATCTGATGGGTAGATTGTTGGAATATCTTCCTGTGGTAGTTAAGATTGCATGTCAATTTGGCTGGGCCTGATTGAGTGGTTGGGCAGCTGTATGTGGTTATTCCCCATGGTGAGACTGGTAATTAACTCCATGGTGGATATATACTGGAGCAGCTGAGTAGCTGCTTTAGGGATATTGGCTGCTTCCAATATATGTAAGAAGCAGCTTTAAGGAAGGTCTCCAGCATATGGCACACTTGAACCCTGGATGTAGCCCAGTCGTTGTTCAGCAGCCTGCCATGTTGGACTTGTCAGCCTCTACAACTATGTGAGCCATTTCTGCCATGTTGCCCTGCTGATCTTGGGACTTTTCCTGGACTTGAATTAGTGGCCTGCTGTGTTGTTTGGTAACATAGGGAGTGTGCCTTTGTCAACCTTGAGTTTGTCAGCCTCAGCAGCCAGCAGCTGAGTGAAAAAAAGCCTCCAGCTTCAGTGGCCTGGGAGCAGGAGGCAGAGTTGAAGCCCAGGGTTTAGGGGCTTTCATCCAGCCCCTAGATCCTGGGACTTTGATCTCAGACTTAAAGCCTCCAAACTGTAAGGGAACAACTCCTGTCTGTGAAAGGCATCCCATTTGTGGTATATTCCTGTCTGAATAGCACTAGAGGTAACCAAAACAAACTTCTATAATAATTTTCAGATATGCTTTCATGTGGAGTAGGTCCTCCCCCCACTTGAATTAGCACCTGGGAGTAGGATTTGTGAGTTGTCTAGTAAGTATATGTTTAACTTTACATGAAACTATCAAACTGTTTTTCAAAGTGTCTGTACTGTTTCACATACACCAGCAATGTATCAGAGTTTTAATTGTTATCTGTTTTCCCAGCACTTGTTCTTGTCAGACTTTTGTGGTTGTTGTTGTTTAATTACTTTAGCCATTGTAATAGGTGCATAGTGATTATTGTTGTTTTAATTTTCATTTCCTTAATAACTAATGATATGAATATACTTTTATGTGCTTATTTGCCATCCTTAGTATCTTCTTTGTTGAAATGTCTGCTTAGATCTTTTACTCATTTTTAAAACTTGGGTTATTTATTTTCTTCTTATTATTTTTGAGAGTTCTTTATATATCAGAATACAGGAACTTTGTCAGGAATGTGGTTGGCAGATACTTTCTTCCCATCTGTGGCTTGTCTTTTCATTTTCTTCATAGTGTCCTTCCCAGAGCAAAATTCTACTTTGGATGAAGTCCACGATATCATTTTTTCTTTTGGTGATATATCTAAGGAATCTTTGACTCTTCTTTTTTGTTGTTTTACATTTCATTCTGTGATCCATTGTTATTTAAATTTGCATATGATTGAAGTTTGGATTAACTTTGGATTAAGTTTTTTGTTTTGTTTTCCTTTTTGCTTTTGTCTATGCATATCCAATTATTCCAAAACCACTTATTAAAAGATTTTCTTTTATCATTGAATTACATTTGTATCTTTTTCAAAAATATGTGTGGATACTCTCTATTCCTCTATTTCATGTGGTCTTCATTGCTGTGTGTTTTATATTAAGTCTTGAAATCAGGTAGTATGAGACCTCCAAATTTGCTTTTACTTTTCAAAATTGTATCAGCTACTGTAGTTCTTTTCCATGTATGTACATTTTAGAATCAGCTTTTAATTTCTACAAGAACAATCCTGTCATGATATTGATTGAAATTGTGCTTAGTCTGTGCATCATTTTGACGAAAATTGAGCATATTGAGTCTTGTCATTCATGAATACGTACATCTTTCCATTTAGTTAAATTGTTTTATGTCCACATCTCTAGAGAAGCAAATCTAGTAAAGCTTGTGTGTGTGTGTGTGTTTGTGTGAAGAGAGAGAGAGAGAGAGATTTTATCTCAGAGAAATGGCTCACATAGTTGTAGAGGCTGACAAGTCCAAAGTTTGTGGGTCAAATTTCAAGGTATAGGCTGTTCTTGACTCACACAGCTGCAGAGGCTTTGAAACCCAAGATTGGCAGATAGCATAGTAGGCTGCTGACTTCTGTGGATGACAAATCCAAGACCAGCAGGTAAAGTGACAGATGATTGGCTCACAGGCTGTGAAGGCAACAGTTCCAAGATTTGCAGACAGTATGGCAGTCCACTGGGTCTGCTCCAAAACCCGATGATGATAAGCTAGATTTAGGATCCTGATCCTTGAGAAAGTTTGAAGGATTTTCCCAGGATGTACATAAATATACATTGGAAGTAAGCCACACCTCTGAGGACATGCTCTTTCTTCTGATTGGCTGCTCACATCATATCCCACTAGGGAGAATCATGGTCCAGCCAAGTTGTCACAGAACCTTAATTGTCATAGTGTTCTTTAAATTATTTTATTAGAGACTTTTAGTTTTCAGCCTGTGGATCTTAAAAATATTTTGTTGGATTTATGTCAAAATATTTCATTATTTTTATGGTATAATCAAAGGTACGTTTTAAATTTCAATGTATAGTTGTCATTGTCCATATATAAACCATGATAAACTCACTTTTTAGTTCTGGTAGGTTTTTTGTAGGTTTTCCTTTTTTAAAATTTTTATGTAGATAATCATGTCTACCTAGTATTCCACAAAAGAGTACATTTTATTTTGGTTTACTCATGAGCTCCTTACTACATAAAGTGGTTATTCTTATGTATATACCATATGGTTGGATGGTTGTTATGGTTTGTTTTGTTTTTGTTTTTAGTTTGTGGTTCTTAATTTCAATAGTTTGGTATCAAGAATCATCTTAATTATGTCATGTAAAGTGGTTCACTTTTTCATAGTAATGATGTGAGTTTCCATGAAAAATAACATAGGGAAGGGAATGTTTCTTATAGTTCTTTCTGTTAATGGGCTTTAAAGGAATGTGTATCTTTAAATGTGTCTACTTGCTGTAGGCAACTGAAATGATAAAAATTGCAGATTTTTTCTTGCCAGAATTTTACTTTTTGCATCGCTTGATCATCATTAGAAATTCTAAGCATTTTAACCATGTTCAAGAGTGCCTCCATATATTGTGTGATTTTTAAAAAAGGAGTTGTGACATTATTTTGGTGAGTTCTCAAGACCTTAAAAATGAATCTTTAATTTGAGCAGATTATGATGAATGAGAGGCATCTGCAGTGTACAGTTGCTGTCTGGATGCAGTTCTACTCTGTAGTGCTTTATTGATTTCTTCTGCTTTGCCACAACTCAGGTTTTCTTCTAAGTAAAAACGGTCACTGAAAACAAAATGAATTGATTCTAACTAGTTATTATGTGCAGGGGTCTCAAACCAAAATTTTCCCAGTACTAGTATTTTAGAAGAATTGTATGAAATAACTTACATTTTGTTTTTGTTTTTATTTTTCCATAGACACTGTTTGTTTTGGGGACACATCACCTAAGGCTACTAGTTTGGACTAGAAGTCCTTAAGAATTACTATTTTTTAAATTGAATAAATGGTAAAATCACAGATGATTTCTTTTTTAAGGCACTGCAGGCATTGCCATCCCTTATGTCTCTGAATAAGATTTTTAAAGATACTTAATAGCCACATTTTAGAGATAATAGTCTTGTAGGTTTTTAGAGATCGTTAGCAGTATTTCTACTTACTTTTTCTCTTCTCAGTCTCTTGGGCTCTTATTTTCCTTATCCAGTCTCATAGGATGTCTCCATCATAAAGGAAGAAAAAGAAACTTTCCTGGGTAAAACTTTATCAGGGTTAAATTATTTAGTGTGTTATTTTTCTCAGTCTTTAGTAAACATGTATTTACTCAGGTGACAAGAAAACTAACTTGTAAAAATACTCATAATAGAAAAAGATTTCTCCAAATAGGAAAAATTCCTTTAATAGGAGTCTGGTGATAAATTCTGAGGAGTATGACACTAGCACTTTTTTTAAGTCTGGTAGCAATTGTAGTCGTGCTTAAAGTCCTATAATTTCTTCACTGGTTCTTCAGTTCTAACTATTGTTATATATTGGAATAGTTAATGAAAACAGAACTTATGAAACAATTTTATAGTCAAGGCTATTAAAATGTATTTCTTTTAGAACCTGAGAATAATTATTTTTTGGCTTTCCAGTGCTGCTTCTCTTCTGATGGAGTGTAAAGAGAGTAATGGGTAGGGGATATTGGGCATGGGAACAGATGCACTGTGGTTGCTTTCTGTCTATCTAGAATAATATTTTTGCTCTCTGCATTGCCATAAACCCCCTGCCTATACATGGATACAGACACACACACACACACAAACACAAGCTGATTCTGGAGTTCTTCCAAAGAATTATTTTCCTTTGTTTTGGGAGGAAAAGCTTAAGCTCTGTCTGCCTTTTTTTTTGACCCCTTCAACCCTTTGGCAGTGTAGCCTTTATAACTACAGCTCTGTTCCTAACTAAACAGAGAGAAGGGCAGTGAAATCAAAAGGATTTCATAGTGTTAATTTGGGAACTTGATGTATTAAGAGCCATGAAAATAATGCATATTCTTAAAAATGTAATACAATTCTCTTTTTAAAATTAGAAATGATAGAAGAATCTAGTAGCAGCGTGACTTTTTCTTTCTAGCAAGTAGGGATTGTTAGGCAAGTAACTATGACACATAGTAAAAGCCTCACTTCATGTTCTGTTGTACTCTATTATTTAATATACATGTTAAAAAAACAAAACTTTTCATACAGTTCTATTGCTTTCTTATAACATTATGAATACATTTTAAAACATCTTCTTAAGCTTACTGAGTTTCTTTGATGTTGCTCTGGTAAATCTAGATATTGGTTTAAGGGACCAATTGTCCAGGTCTGACCTGCTATACTATATATAGATGCCAGTCAGTTGGCCTGAGGAAATTGCTTGCATGTTGCTGTTATGCTGGAGCTTGATCAAAGTCAACTCGACAGCACCTAACAGTAACAACTGTTAAAAATTGTATTGTTTTCCTGATATCCTTTTCAGAGTTCTCTTCGTTAGTGTAGAGGAATCTAATTGATTTTTGTATGTTTATCTTGTACCTTGCCACTTTGCTGAAACCTTCTATTTAGTTCCAGTGGTTTTCTTGTTGAGTATCTAGGTTTTTCTATACATAGGATCATATCATCTGCAAATAGAGATAGCTTTACATTTTCTTTGCCTGTTTGGATGCCTTTTATTTTCCTGTCTTGCCTTAATCCCCTGGGTAGGACTTCCAATACAATATTGAATAGGAGTGTTGATAAAGGGCATCCTTGCCTGGTTCCTGTTTGCAAGGGGAATGCTTAAATCTCCATTGAGAATAATACTGTCTATTGGTTTTGTGTATTAGCCTTTAATTATGTTGAGGAATTTCCTCTCTATTCCTATTTTACTGAGAGTTTTTATCAAGAATTGATGTTGGGTTTTGTCAAATGCCTTTTCTGCATTGATTGATATGATCATGTAGTCCTTTTCCTTTGTTTTATTTATGTGGTGGATTATGGTGATTGTTTTTCTAAAGTTGAACTATCCTTGCTTAACTGATATGAATCCCACTTGGTCATGTTTTTTTTTTTTTTTTTGATATGTTGTTGGAGTCTATTGGCTAGGATTTTGTTGAGAATTTTTGTATCAGTGCTTATGAGGAATATTGTTTGTAATTTTCTTCTTAGTGATGTCTTTGCCTGTTTTTGGTATCAGGGTTATGCTTACTTCATAGAATGAGTTCAGGAGTATTCCTTCTGTGTTCTGGAATAGTTTGAGTAGAACTGGTGTCAGCTCTTCTCTGAAAGTTTGATAGAATTTGCCAGTGAAGCTGTTGGAGAATAAGATGACTTCTTTTTTTTTTTTAAAATGACTTGTTCAGTTTCTTCTTTTTAGTGGATCTGTTCACATTCTACCTCAGATTGTTTTAGTTTGGGTAGGTCGTGTGTTTCTAGAAATGTATCTATTTCTTCTAGGTTTTCAAATTCATTGGAGTACAGTTATTCATAGTATTCTGTTTTTCTTTTTATTTCAGTAGATTCTGTTGCAACATTGCCAGTTTTATTTCTTACTCATGTTATTTGCATCTTCTCCTACTCCTTTGTTAAATTTTCCACTGGTTTGTCAGTTTTATTAATCTACTCAAAGAACCAAATTCTAGTCTTGTTGATTCTATTGTTTTTCTGTTTTATTTATTTCTGCTAGAATCTTTTATTATTTCCTTTCTTCTGGTGACTAGGCTTTTTTGGCTGTTCTTTTTCTAACAGTTGGAGATTGATGGGTTTTGGTGTTGATTTTGATTCTTTCTTGTTTTTTGATGTTGTATATATTGCTATAAACGTACCTCTGGGTACTGTCTTGGCTGTATCCCAACGATTTTGGTATGTTGTGCTTTCATTCTCATTTGATTCAAGGAATCCTTTTATTTCATTTTTTATTTCTTTTATTACTCAATAGCTTGTAAGAAGGGTATTATTAAGTTTCCATTTATTTGATTTTTTTTCCTTTGATCTTCCTGTTGTTGATTTCTAATTTTAGAGCATTATGATCTGAGAAGATGCTTTGTAGTATTTCTGTGTTTTTAAATTTATTGAGGTTTGCTTTGTGGCCTAATGTATGGTCTATTCTGGGAGAAAGTAACATGTGCACTGGAAAAAAAAAAAGTATATTGTGCTGTTTTTGAGCGGAGTGTTCTGTTTACATCTGTTAGGTCTAGCTAGTTGATTGTGTTGCTTAGATATTCATCTTTGTTAATTTTCTAGTTCTGTCCTTCATTGAAAGTGGTGTATTAAAGTCTGCTACAATTATTGTAGAGTTGTCCATTTCTCCTTTTAATTCTGTTTGAGCTTTATTTATGTACTCTGGGGCGCTTTCTTTGGATGCATAAATATTTATTATGCTTATGTCTTCTTTTTCTATTGATCTTTTAATTATCATATAATGTCCTTCCTTGCCTCTTTTGCTGGTTTTTGCTGTAAAGTCTGTTTTATCAGTAATTAATATTATGACTCCTGCTTTTTTTGTTGTCATTTATTAATATATGTTTTTCCATCTTTAATTTTTAGCTTATTTTTGTCTTTGTGTCTAAGGCTTCTCTTTTGTAGACAGCATATTGATGGTTTGTATTTTCTTATCCATTCTGCTACTCTCTTCCTCTTGACTGGTGCATTTAATCCATTTACATTCAGTGCAATTATTGATAGATATGAATTTATTGCTGCCATTTTGCTGGGGTTTTTTTTTTTTATGTGGTGGTGTTGGTTTCTTTGTTTTGTATGTTTTTCTAATCTGAGCTCATTTTGCTTATAAATTTTCTTTTTCAAAATTTTTATTGTGATTTGGGTGAAATTTTACAAAGCAGATTTGTTTTCCTTCAACAGTTCATATACACATTTTGTTTAGTGATACTGGTTACAGTCCCTGCAATGTAACATTTCCCATTCTGTAACAACATCTCACTTTCCACTTCCTCCCTGTGGTTACCCTTAACCTGTGTTTACGGATTTTTTTTTTTTTAAATAATTTCCTTTGTTGCTATTGTTTTAGTGTTTACTGAAACTATGGTTTTCTTCTGTTTTATTTTGGTGTGAAAGTTTATTAATATTCTTTGAGGTTACTCTGTAATCTCTTGGGTCCAGAAGCACCAGTTTTCCCATTTCTTTGAAGAAGGATGATGGTTTGTGGAGCAAGATTACATTATATATGTAGATCATTTGGGTGGTATTGACAGTTTCACAGTGTGAAGTCTTTCTGTCTATGAGCATGGTATATTTTGCCACTTACATAGATTTTTTTTTTTGGTTTCTTTCAGCAGTGTTTTGTAGTTTTCTTTGCATAAGTCTTTTGTATCTTTAGTTATAGTCATTCCTAAGTATTTTATCTTTTGAGTGTCTATATTAAATTGTATTTTTTTTTTTTCAGTTTTCCTTGTTAGTATAGAGAAATCTGACTGATTTTTGTATGTTACTGTTGTACCCTACCACTCTGCTGAATCCTTCTGTTAGTTCCAGTAGTACTCATGTTGAGTCTCTGGGATTTTCTCTGTGTAGAGTCATATCATCTGCCAGTAGAAATAGTTTCACTTCTTCTTTACCAATTTTAATGTCTTTTATTCTCCTTTCTTGCCTTATTGATTTGTCTAGAACTTCCAATACAGTATTGAATAAGAGTGGTGACAAAGGCCGTCCTTGTCTGGATCCCATGCACAAGGGGAATGTTTTCAGTCTCTCTTCATTGAGAATAATGTTGGCTATTAGTTTTGAGTATATACCCTTAATAATGTTGAGGAATTTGCCTTCTATTCCTACTTTGCTGAGAATTTTTATCAGTTATAGATGTTGGATTTTGCCAAATGCCATTTCTGTATTACTGGATACAATCATGTAGTTCTTTTCCTTTAGTTATATAATGGATTATGTTTTTCTAATGTTGAACCATCTTTGCATATCTAGTATGAATCCCATTTGATCAATAATGTATTATTATAATGATTTCTTCTGTGATTAAATTCTCTTCGCTAGGATTTAGCTGAGAATTTTTGTATTTGTGTTCATAAGGGATATTAGTCTGTAATTTTCTTCTTTATTGATGTCTTTGCCTGGCTTTTGTATTAGGGTTATTCTTCCTTCATGGAATTAATTTGGAAGTGTTCCATCCTTTTCTACGTTCTAGAATAGTTTGAGTAGAATTGGTGTCTACTGTTCTTTGAAGAATTGGTAGAATTCACCAGTGAAGCCATCTGGGCAAGGACTTTTTTGTGTTGGTAGTATTTTTTGTGACTTGTTCTATTTCTTTTTTTGTGGATTGGTCTGTTCAAATCTTCTACCTCAATCTGTTAGTTTAGGTAGGGAGTATATTTCTTCAAATTTTCCCATCTCTTCTAAGTTTTCAAATTTGTCAGAGTACAGTTCTTCATAGTATTCTGTTATTATCATTTTTATTTCAGTTCTCTTATGATGTCACCCATTTAATTTCTTATTCATGTTAATTGCATCTTCTCTTTCTTTTACATTTGTCAGTGATTTGTCATTTTCAAAGAACCAACTCTAGTCTTTGTGATTTTATAGTTAGATAGATACAGACATACACACACACACACACACACATATACATATTTGGATTCATTTATTTCTGCTTGAATCTTTAATATTTCTTTTCTTCTGGCAATTATAGGATGTTCTTGCTGTTATTTTTCTAATATTTTGGAGACATTGGGTTAAGGTATTGATTTTGGTTCTTTCTTCTTTTTATTGTTTCTATTTACTGCTATAAATTGCCATCTGAGCAATGCTGTGTCCCAAGGTTTGGTATGCTGTGTTTTCATTCTTGTTTGATTCAGGGAATTTGTTTCATTGTTTATTTCTTCTGTTATCCAGTAGTTTTTGAGAAGGGTACAGTTTCCATATGTTTAATTTTTTTTCCTCCTGTTACTGATATCTAATTTCATAGTGTTGTGATCATATTCTTTGGACAGGGTATAGTATGAATAAGAGAAGTGGGCTTTGGAGAAAATCAGATGATAAAGGATGAGGAACATGGAAGTAAAACTAGAAAGGATGAATCAAAGAGGTAAGAGGAAAAAAAAATAATAATGTGTTACCATGGAAAGATATGCTTTCAGGAAGGAGATATGTAGTAATAGTGTCAAAAGCTGCTGAAAGATTCAATAATAATGAGCATTTATATAGAATTTATTATGAACCAAACATATGAAGAAGAACATGGCATCAGGTTTGGAAGAAGGCTCATTAAAACCTGCGGTATGCAGATGACACAACCTTCCTTGCTGAAAGTGAAGATGACTTGAAGCACTTAATGACAAATACCAAAGACTATAGTCTTCAGTATGAATTATACCTCAACATAAAGAAAACAAAAATCCTTACAACTGGACAAATGAGCAACATCAGGAATAATGGAGAAAAGATAGAAGTTGTTAGGTATTTCATTTTACTTGGATCCATAGTCAACGCCCATGGAAGCAGCAGTTAAGAAATCAGATGTCGTATTACACTGAGCAGATCTATAGCAAGAGACCTCTTTAAAGTGTAAAAGAGCAGAGACATCACTTGAAGACTAAGGTGCACCTTACCCAAACCATGGTATTTTCAGTAGCCTCATATACATGTGAAAAATGGACAGTGAATAAGGAAAGCTGCCAAAGAAGAGTTGATGCCTTTACATTGTGGTGTTGGTGAAGAATACTGAAAGTGCCATGGACTGCTTGAAGAATGAGTAAATCTGTCCTGGAAGAAGTAACAGCTGGAATGCTCCTTGGAAGTGATATTGGCCAGACTTTGTCTCATCTAGTTTGGTCATGCTGTCATAAGAGACCATTCATTGGAGAAGGATATCATGCTTTATAAAGTGGAGGGTCAAAGAAAAAGGAAAAGACCCTCAAGGAGATGGATTGACATAGTGGCTGAGATTATGGGCTCAAGCATAGCAAGGATTGTGAGGATAGCACAGGACCAGGCATTGTTTCATTCTGTTGTACATAGGGTCACTATGAGTCGGAATTGACTCCATGGCACTTTACAACAATGGACCAAACACTGCCTTAAAAAATTTTGCATATATTAGGTAAAGTAATTGATTTGGTTACCTAGTGCCACTCTGACAAGAATATACCACAAATTGGATGGCGTTAACAAACAGAGATTTATTCTCTTACATTTCAGGAGGCTAGAAGTCCAAATTCAAAGTACCAGACTCTAGGGGCCCCTCAACTTTGGGCTTCAGCTCTGCCTCTTGCTCCCAGCCCACTGAAGCTGGAGGGATCTCTTTACTCAGGCAGCTGCTGGCTGCTGAGGCTAACCAAGTAGAAAGGCACAGTCCAGATGTTACCAAACCACATGGCAGGCCATTAATTTAAGTCCATTGTAAGTCCCCAGGTTGCTAGAACATGGCAGGCTGCTGAAAAAAGACATGGCTACATGCAGGGTCCAAGCATGCCATAAGATAGAGACCATTCCCAAAGCTGCTTCTTATATATGGGAAGCAGATCACATACCCAAAGCAGCCACTCAGTGGCTTGTGGTAGAACCCACCATGGAGTTGATTGCTAGTCTCATCATGAGGAATAACTGTCACCAGCTGCCTAGCCACTCAACCAGGCCCAGCTAAATTGACACGCAAACATAACCACTACAGTAATCTTTACCGCTGCTCTTTGGTATGGGTTTTATTGTATTTCTGTTTTGCAAGTGAGAAAACTGAAGCACAGCGGGGTTAAATGACTGCCCAAGAATACCCAGCTAGTCAATGGCAGGATCAGAATTTGAATTCATGCAGTTTGATTATAGAATTTGTACTCGTGACCAGTACACCAAGCAGCTTTTAAGCAAGATAAGAGACGAGAAATGACAATTGAATTGAACAGTAAGGGTTTCATTGACAAGTTTAGTCAGTATTAGTGCATTGTGGGAGCAAAAAGCTGATGGGGTGGATTTTAGAATAAATGTGTAAAGGGAAGTGTACAGAATTCTTTCATGAAACTTGCTGTGAAAAGGAAGAATGAGGGTAGGAGGAGAATACTGCTTGCGATTAAGAAGAGCTTTGTTAAATTAGTTCTGAATAAGTTTAAATGTTGATGGAGCAGGCAAGTAATAAGGTGGGCAGAGGGATTGAAGAGAGAGAGAGAGAAAGAGTAAAAAGAGGATTTCTGAGCTATGATGAAAGGGCAGTAGGGAATACCTATAGCAAAAGTAAATAGAGGGACCCAGGAGGAGAAAGGTCTCTTTCATTGTCACAGTGAGGAAGGAGGAAGACATGGATATGGAAGCATATAAACTTGTCAGGTTTCCTACTACCCCAGCTCTTTCAATCTAAATTTCTCTCTCCCTTATAGATGAAATGGAGATGAAAATTCTCTAACTTTGTCAGCAAGTTTCTTACCCATTTAACTTGAACTTTTATTGGCTGAAGGAGAGGGAGAAGAAACTCTTACTTTGCTATTGAAATACAGATTTCTAAGTCACGAATTGTACTGGTATCCAATTCAGGTATATAGTAAAGGTCAGATATATACAAAGGGTCTGAAATTTTCAACTAGAGGTGGTAATAATTGTGATATGTAAGTGTTGTTAGTTGTACTCAAGTCGATTCTGACTCGTGACCCATGTGTGCAGAGTAGAACTACTCCATAGGGTTTTTAAGACTGTGATCTTTGGGGAAGCAGATTGCCAGGCCTGTCTTCTGAGATGCCTCTGGGTGAGTCTGAACCACCACCCTTTTGACTAGTTGAGCGAGCACTGAACTGTTGTTTCACCACCAAGGGTCTCCATGATATGTAATAGCTCTTTATAAATAATTGTCTACAACATTAACAAACTACACTCTACTACTTGCTTTTGTAAATAAGGTTTTATGTGGAACTTTATTGGAAAGCAGCCATCTCCCATTCTTCATGTATGTCTCTACTTTTGTAAGACAATGGTAGAGTTGAATGGTTGCAGCAGATACCATGAACCAAAAAAAAAAAACCAAACTCACTGCCAACGGGTCGTTTCCGACTCATAGCAATCCCTCATTGGTTTTCCGAGGTGGTATCACTACGGAAGTAGATTGCCCAGTCTTCCTTCTGAGGAGTTGTTGGTGGGTTTGAACAGCCAGCCTTCTGGTTAGCAGTCAGATACCTTAGGCACTACTCCACCAGAGCTCTCAGAGGCCTACAAAATCTAAAATATTTACTATCTGGCCCTTTATAGAAGAAGTTTGCTGACCTCTTGTATAGAATAAGAATACAGTAACAATACAGAAAAATTTTTTTGAAAATAAGAGAAATTGAAATAATAGAAATGTGAAAAAACTGGAAAGATAGATGTTCAGAATATATTGTTAAATTAAAAAATTACAACTATCTTTTACTTCAAAATTTCATATAAAGATGTGAACACTGTTTCTGAGTGTTGCACTTGATTTTTATGTTCTTCCTAGTTCTTAAATGTTTTCTGATTTTTTTACACTGAGCATGTTATTGTGTTAAGAAAAGCAACTAGTAGTAAGTAGACCAGCACGAGAACATAGAAGCCACAGCTAAACGAAATGTGAAGAAGAGAAAATTTGGTAGGGTTGCAGAGTTAGGCTAATGAGATATCCTAAATACAGTTAAAGAAAACTCTTGGTATTTGTTACCAAATTAGTTGGCAGAATTCTTTTATAATGCCATTAAGAGTATTTTCAGGTCCTGTAATTTCTTATATTTAACTACAGTCCATAAGAGCTGATATATGAACATTCCCCGAGAACAGTTTTCCCACACACAAAAAAACAAAAAATGGAGAAAGAGAGGGTTAGGATTCTTTTTCAAAAGATAAAGATATTTACAATTTAGATTACAGAGAGATGTTCTTAGTTTTGTGACTTGTAGATAATGCTTTATATTAATGATTTATTTTAATTAGAGATACCAAATTCAGTTATTTAACTGTAAATAAAGCCTATATTTTAATGTACTATTTAAGTTGAGAGTTTTGATTGTTTAGCAAGCAGTCACAATTATGTCTTCGAAAAAAAAAGGAAAGCACACTATATTTGGGCAAAAATAAGTCAGAAATTACAGAAAGTAGTCTTTTCAATGAAGTGCTGTTATTATCCAGATGAGACTGATAGTAGTTTTAGTGTGGCATACTATTCCAACATCTGCATTGTGACAGTACCAGATGCTAACAATAAAGTTCAATGGATCTTGACAGGCATTGATTTCAGTGGCTGTACTATGTTAGGAATCATTGAAACAGAAAAGAACTCAGTTTTTTCCAAATTTCCTCTCTTAAGTCAACATATTTTTTATTTAAGTTATCACTATGAATGTCATTTATTATCTCTATAATCACCAAATCAGTTGTCAGTTGTTGAGAGCAATCTCAAGATTGGCACTTAGTATACAAACTGCTGTCTTGCTGATAGTTGTCATGAAAAACAAAAAGAAAACCAAAGTGAAAAACAAACCAAAAAAAACCCTTGTTCTGTTTGTTCTTTAAACATAAGCCAAATAGGCTAATGATTCATTAACTACAATTAAAATATGCTTTGTAGAAGAAATTTTATGCAACCTTGTAAAGAAGGAATTACAAATCTATCTATCTATGTAAATACACGTATATTCGTATATATACATACACACACATACATTTTATTTTTATATATATATATATATATACACACACACACATATATATATTAAACACACACACACACAGGCGCATAGGAGCTCTGGTGGCATAGTGCCTAAGGCATTTGACTGCTAACCAGAAGGCTGGCAGTTCAAAGCCACTAGCCACTCCTGGGAAGGAAGACTAGACAATTTACTTCCATAGAAATACTCCCTCAGAAACCTAAGGGAGGTTGCTGTGAGTCGTAATGGACATGATGGCAGTGAGTTTGGGGTTTGTTTGTTTTTTTTTTTTTTGGTCTGTGTGTGTGTGTGTGTGTGTGTATTCATTTATCCCATTCCAGCATATCCATGAATAATGGAAAGATTTTGAGTGAAAACAAGCTTCAGTCATAAGTATATTTAAAAGAAATTCCCCGTTAATGAAATCTATCATGTTATGTTCTGGAATTATCTTAAAGAGAATTAGTAGAAGTTCCACTGCTTGTTAATTAACAATGAACTAAAAAATCTACACATTGTTGGGAGCAAAACTGCATTGTCCATTGATGTGTAAGATGTCCTAATAGATCTTTTCATATTTATTATTCAGGATGATTTTAATCACAATGTAGACTGGAATCTGTTTTGTTGCTTATGCAAGCCCTTAAAAAAAAAAATGTGCTCCACACATTTAAATGAATGTGCCTGAATTTATTCAGGAAGTCTAATGGCATCTGGGTGTAAGAAAACTTTTTTAGCTTCCTTCCTGAGTAATAGAGTTTTCATTATTGAAATTGTCACCGTAGCTGGAAAATCAATGTTGGGATTGGAAGGAAGAGAGGATAGGAAGAAGAGTGGGAAGGAACCAAGGAGAAAAGGAGGGGAGAAGGAAGACAGAGAAAGAAAAGACAAAGTGAAAGATAAATAAAAGAAAATGAACCACACAGACACTTAGTATGCTCATTGTAGATGTTTCTTGCCTTAGAGTTGACTCTGATTCCTAGTGACCCTGTGTACAACAGAACAAAACACTGCCCATTCCTGGACCATTCTTCCAATCCTTGCTGTACTTGAGCCCATCGTCACAGCTACTGTGTCAGTCTTTCTTGTTGAGGATCCTGCCTCTTTTTCTCTGGCCCTCTTCTTTACTAAGCAAAGTATCCTTCTCCAGGGAAGGTCCCTTCTCACCACATGACCAACATAGGTGAGATTAAGTCTGGCATCCTCATTTCCAAGGAGTATTTCAACTGCACTTCTTCCAGGACAGATTGTTCTTCTGCATTCTTTTCATTGTTAAAATTGTCAGTTCAGCTAAAAGTCAATGTTGGATGGAAGGAGTAAGAAAAGCCAGGGGAAAGAAATGTAGGAAGGAGCAAAGAAGAGAAGGAGGGGAGAAGGTATTTTCAGTGTTATTTGCTAATACCACAATTCAAAGGCTTGAATTCTTCAATCTTCCTTATTGGTTGTCCGGCATTCACATGCATATGAGGGAGTTGAAAATACTGTGGCTTGGGATAGGCACAGCTTAATCTTCAAAGTGACATCTTTGCTCCTTAACATTTTAAAGGGGTCTTTTGGAGATTTTCCCAGTGCAATATGACCTCTGATTTCTTGACTGCTGCTTCCACAAGTATTGATTGTGAATCCAAGTGTTTTGGTTACTTCATGCCACTCTAATAGAAGATAGCACAAATAGGAGTTTAGTCTCTTACAGTTTTGCAGGTTAAAAGTATGAGTTCAGAGTGTCAGGCTCTAGGGGCTGGGTTAAAGCCCCTTGACCCTGGCTTCAGCTCTACCTCTTGCTCCTAGCCCACTGAAGCTGGAGGTTTCAGGCAGCTGCTGGCTGCTGAGGCTGACAAACCCAAGATCAACAAGTAAAAAGGCACAGTCCTGATATTACCAAACCACATGGCAGGCTGCTGAATAAAGACTCAGCTACATGCAAGATTCAAGTGTGCCAAAAGCTATAGACTATTCCTAAAGCTTTTCCTTACATACTGGGAGCAGACCACATTCCTAAGGCAGCTCACAGTAGATTCCACCACGAAGTTGATTACCAGTCTCATCATGGGGAATGCTACATCTAGCTGCCCAGCCACTCAAAGCCAGGCCCAGCCAAATTGACACATAACCTTAACTACCACACCAAGTAAAATGAAATCCTTGACAACTTCAATCTTTTCTCCATTTACTGTGATATTGTTTAGTGTTCCAATTGTGTTTTTGTTTTCTTTATGTTGAGGTGTAATCCATACTGAAGAGTGTACTCTTTGGTCTTCATCAGTAAGTGCTTCAATTCATCTTCACTTTCAGCAGGAGAGGTTGTATTATCAGCATATCACAGATCCTTAATGAGTCTTCCTTCTATCCTGATTCTGCATTCTTCTTCATAAGCATGGTTTCTCGGAATATTTGCTCAGCATGCAGACTTAATAATTATGGTGAAAGTATACAACCCTGACACATACTCTTCCTGATTTTAAACCATGCAGTATCTCTTTGTTCTGTTTGAATGACAGCTTCTTGGTCTATGTACAGGCTCCTCATTATCATGGTTAAGTGTTCTGGAATTCCCATTCTTTGCAGTAGTTCATTTGTACAAAATTAAATAAAAAATTGTTAAATGTTCTGTTAAAAGAGCAATACCCTGATTCTGTGTTTGTTTGCTTTTTTTTGTATTGTTTTTTTGTTTTGTATTGTTTCAGTTTAGTTTTGATATATCTGGAGTTTAGCTTTTTTCTTTTCTCTTTATATTCTCAGCTTTCCTTTATGTTGTTTTAATTGATACCATTTTGTACTCTTGGTCTGAGTATGACTGTGATGCTGCTAATTGATTAATCTTTGTATGTGTTTGGTATTTTCAGTTGACTGAATGTACTTTCTTCTTACTGGTGGGTATGATGGGTCACGCACACACACTATGCTCTTATGTTATTAGGTGCATATGCCTTCTTTTAGAGGATTGCTTGGTGCTGTCATCCTTTGTGCAATGTGTGGCATAGGTGTTGGGTGGTCAAGGTCTTTTCACAACTCTTGAGGGATAATGCATTCCCTCTACATTGCCAGTAGCAGTTAGTGTGATCTCTGAAGTTCAAGATGGGATGCAGAGAGGGGCAGACAAGATAGGATGTGGAGGCCTTCATGGCCTCGGTGGGGTAGACAGGGAAGGGCACAAACTCTCTAAGCTGAGTGGCGGAGGAATAGCTGGATAGGGCATGGAGTCCGACTGGACCAGAAAGGACAGTTCGTTGGGCAGGACATGTGTTCCTTTCCTACTGGTGGGTGGGAATGGTAACCAGGGCAGGATACAGAGTCCTACTCAACCAGGCAGGGTGTACACTGCTGCTCAGCTGGAATTGGGTTTTTGGGGGAGAGGGAGGCAAAGGTACAGAATGGGTTTACCCAGACATTCTGCACCTCAAGGAGGAAAGGGGGTGGGACTAGTCTTGCATGCATTGGTATGGGCTACTTGTACCTTAGTGGTATGGAGTGGGGCTAGGCTTGCACACCCTGGTGTAGGCCACCTGTGCCTCATGAAGGGTTATGGGACAGAGCTAAGATTGTGCATGTTAGTGCATGCCACCTATATCTCAGGGATATATGGGGTGGGCCTAGTCTTGTATGCCTTGCTGAGGACCACCTATGTCTCAGATGGGTGTCAAGTGGACAAGGCTTGAACGCTTCAGTGTGGGCCACTTGCACCTCAGTGGGGTATGTGGCAGGGTATGGTTGCAAGTCATATGGGCCCTCTGTAGCTCAGGTAAAGGAATAGGGTGGAGTGGGGCTTATGCCTATCAATACAGATGGCAGGCATTTCTGAGAAGGGAAGCGCATGAAGAGAGCTTTCAGGGATAGGAGAGGGTGATGCATTACACAGAGCCAGCTTGGGAGAGACCTCTAGTTGTTGCTCCATGGGTTGACTTTCCACCAGGTGTCTCCTATGTGAAAGGCCAGGTACTACCACTGACAAATGATCCATACACTAATTCCTAGCTCCCTCCCTTCTTGCACTTACCAGAAGGGCTGGAGCTTGCACCCACCCTTCTGTTCCTCCCTTTTCCTCCCCACAAATGTGTACTCCATGTCAATTCTGTCTCCTTCCCATAGGCTCTAATGATTAGTCTGCTTCACTATGCTCTAAAAGCATTTCTGTGTTTCCCTAGCTTCAAAGCTACTCTACTTCAGTGTTTCACCCTTCTGTGTTTCACCTTGTCGTTTCTTTGTGGGGTTGTTTATACAGAATCTGTGCAACCAGTTGTGTTCTCCTTGAGGTGGTTTTCCTGGGTTCCTCACTCAAGTGAATGCTATTCTATAAAATAGCCACATTGTATCACACCGGCTAGCAAGGCTCAGTCAATGTGTGAATCTATTTTCTCACTACCCTCATTCTGTCTCTCTTTCCAGTTGGTGCTCAATCTGTTTCTTTAACTCTCCATTTGATGTTCTGGGATCTGATGTCATTATTTTTGTCTGTTTTACTCAGTTTCTTGGGTCTTTGTTGTTGGCAGGGGTCTGTGGAAGGCTATGGTAGTATATTTGCTTAATTACTCTTGTAAACTATTTTTGAAGAAACAAGAGAAGGAAAAAAAAAAAAAAAACTTACATGCTGGGGGGTAATCTTTCGCCAGGTTTACACTGAGCTGCAAGATCTACCCAAGGAGAAAGCTAAGATTACCTCAGGCCTTTTTAGGCATGTGTCATGCCCTGTACATGCATGTGACTGTCTAAATTTTAAAACCTCAGAAACCTTCAAATGTCCCAATTTGCCAAGGAATTTCTCTCCCTGGGATTTTGATCCTGGCATCTCTGTCACCCTCTTTTGATCCCAGAAGCCATGGCTCCTCAATTGACCTTACAGTGCCCCAGGCTTTTCCTATGCACCTCCACACTGTGTGACCTCAAAGATGAAGAAAACAGAGATAAGTGCTTTGCTTTATTCCTTTATATAGTCACTCTACTAATTCAAACAGACAAGCACCATGCTTTCTTTAAAACTGTGCTCTGCTACCTTCAGAACAAGGAGCTGAGATCCAAGTTGGAAATTTGGCTGGTGTTGAGGGCACCTGCTGAGTCAAAGCAGGGATGGTGTTCAAGCTAGTATCAAAAAGGTCCCAAAAGGCAGTGTTTGCACAGGGAGATAGCTTAGAGGGCAGAAATGTATAGGAAAGGACACAGGGAGAAGGTAACCAGACGAAAGAAGTGGGAAAAGATCTGTTACATTATGGGGATTGTAATTGCTATCATGAAACAAAATGTATATGAACTGCTGTATGAGAAATGAATTTCCTCTGTAAAAAAAAGAAAAAAGTCTCAAAGTCTTCCTACCATTCTGAAAAGCCTTTACCTGGCTGAAATGTCCACTACAATTCCAACCAATCTAGTACTGTCGTTTTCTGCTTGCTTTTTTTAAAAGTGTTTTCCAAGGGGAAACAAGAACATGGAGCTTTATACTCCTCCATCTTGGTTCTAGGATATGAACACTTAAACTTTTTTAATAGTGTAGTTAATTTTTTTCTTAATGCTGACTTGAAGTTCTTAGAAAGCCCCCCAAATTATAGCACTGTCAAAAGAGTAAAATTCATACCATTATTTCTTTTAGATGTATTTAATAGCTATCATCAACATTTTAAGCAAATAGTCTTCTAGATATGTAAAAGAAAAAAATACAAAGACAATGATGTAAAAATAAGCATAAATTGTAATTGTTTTTACAATTTAAATTTCTAGAAAACTTAATTTTATATTGTTTTCAACATGAAAATATAATTACCAAGCCCTTTTCTTTCTAGGTGAGCATCAAAAAGTGTAAGCCAGATTTAAATGGAAAAAACACAGTTCTACTCTTTAAAGTAAATGAGTACTCACAACAAAGAGGAGAGTATAAGTCCCATGTTAGGATCATTTGTTGTCCAAGCTTGTTCTTTGTGAAATACTGATTCTAGATTGTCAAAATTTTATAGGTTAACTGTATAAAACCAGGGAGCTCTGGTGGTGTAGTGGTTAAGGCATTTGGCTGCTAAGCAAAAGGTCAGTGGTTCCAACCCACGAGTTGCTTTGTGGACAAAAGATGGGCAGTCTGCTTTCATAAAGATTTACAGCCTTAGAAACCTAATGGGGTTGCTATGAGTTGGAATGAACTCAGAGGCAGTGATTTTGGAGTTTGGTGTATAAAACCAGCATTTGTATTTCTAAACATTTAAAAATTATGGGTAAAATAAAACTCCAAAAATGGTTACCTAAGGTATTTCCCTTCAACTACCATTAATTAGGCAAAGGGTGTTAATGCATGCATTAAATATTTTCTGAATATAGAATCATTGGATTTCTTGTAATGGAACAGATAAATACTTCAGAAAAATAAGGTCTTATTTTTCTAATTGCTGAAACTAAATGTGTTTTTTAATATATTGAGAAAATATAGAAGAAGACAAATCTTAGAGACTAGTTAACTAGCTGTTTTAATAGTCAAAAGATCTTCTTGTTGTTAGGTGCCCTTGGATCAATTCTGACTAATAGGGACCCTGTGTACAAACAGAACAAAACACTGCCTGGTCCAGTGCCATCCTAAGCATCATGGCCATGCTGGAGTGTATTGTTGCTGCCACTGTGTCCATCCATCTTGTTGAGAGTCTTCTCCTTTTTCGCTGACCATCTGTTTACCTAGCACAATATCCTTCTCCAGGGATTGGTTCCTTCTGACAATGTGACCAAAGTACGAGAGCAGAAGTCTAGCCATTCTTGTTTCTAAGAAGTATCCCTACTGTACTTCCTCCAAGATAGATTTGTTCATTCTTCTAGCAGTCCATGGTATATTAAATATTCTTCACCAGTACCACAAATCAGATGTATCATTTCTTCTTCAGTCTTCTTTATTCCTTTTCCAGCTCTCACATGCATATGAGGCTATTGAAAATACCATGGTTTGGGTCAGGTGCACCTTAGTTTTCAAGAGACATCTTTGCTCTTTAACACTTTGCAGAGGTCTTTTGAACCAGATTTGCACAATGCAGACATTGTTTGACTTCTTGACTGTTGCTTCCATGGGCATTGATTGTGGATCCAGGTAAAATGAAATCCTTGGCACATCAGTCTTTTATCTATATACCATGATATTGCTCACAGTCCAGTTGTGAGGAATTTTGTTTTCTTTATGTTGAGGCATAATCAATATTGAAGACTGTAATCTCTGATCTCCATCAGTTAGTGCTTCAAGTGTTCCTCACTTTTGGCAAGCAGTGTTGTGTCATCTGCACATCGCAGGTTATTAATGAGTCCTTGTCCAACCCTAATGCCATGTGCTTCTTTATCTAGTCCAGCTTCTTGTATTATTTGCTTAGTGTACACATTGAATAAGTGTGGTGAAAAGATCCAACCTGATGCCTAACTTTCCTAATTTTAAACCATGTAGTATCCCCTTGTTCTGTTTGAACAACCAACCACCTCTTTAGTTTATGTACAGATTCCTCACGAGCACAATTAAGGTTCTGGGATTCCCATTTTTTACAGTGTTGTCCAGAATTTGTTATGCCTTTGAATAGTTAATAAACACAGGTAAACATTTTTCTGGTATTCTTTGCTTTCAGCAAAGATCCATTTGACATTAGCAGTGATAGCCCTCATCCACATCCTCTTCTGAATCTGGCTTGAATTTCTGCGAGTTCCCTGTCAATGTACTACTAAAACCATTTTCTAATTACCTTCAGTAAAACTTTACTTGCATGTGAAATTAATATTATTGTTCAATAATTTGCACATTCTATTGGAGCACTTATCTTTGGAATAGGTACAGATATAGATGTCTTTCAGTCAGCTGGCCAGATTGTTGTCTTCCAAATTTCTTGGCATGAATGAGTGAGTGCGTCTTGTGCTATACTGTTTGTTGAAAAATCTCAGTGGGTATTTTGTCAATTTTCAGTGACTTGTTTTTTACCAATTCCTGCAGTGCTCTTTGGACTTCTTCCTTCAATACCATTTATTCTTAATTCTATGCTACCTCCTGAAATGGTTGGTCATTGACCAATTCTTTTTGATACAGTGGTTATGTGTTCCATCTTCTTTTGATACTTCCTTCATTGTTCAGTTTTTTTGCCCATAGATTCCTCCAATACTGCAACTCAAGTTTTGCATTTTTTAATTCAGATCTTTCAGGTTGAGAAATGCTGAGTGGGTTTTTTTTTTTTTTTTTTTCCTGATTTTGTAACTCCAGGTCTTCACACATTTCATTACAATACTTGACTTTGTCTTCTCAAGCTGCCCTTTGAAATATTTGGTTCAGCTCTTTTACTTCATCATTTCTTCCATTTGCTTTAGCTACTGTCCATTCAGTAGCATGTTTCAGTCTCTTCTGGCATCCATTTTGGCCTTCTCTTTTTTCCCTTTTAAATGACCTTTTACTTTTTCATTATTCCTTGGTATCATCCCACAGCTGGTCTGGTTTTGGTTACTGGTGTTCAGTGCCTCAAAGCTATTGTTCGGATGATTTCTAAATTCAAATGGGATGTACTGAATGATGTGTTTTGACTCTTGTGGACTTGTTTTCATTTTCTTTAGCTTCAGCTTAAGCTTGCATATAAGCAATTGATGGCCTATCCACCATTGGCTCCTGGCCTTGTTCTGACCGATGATAATGAATTTCTCCATCGTCTCTTCACAGATGTAGTTGATTTGATTCCTGTGTATTCCATCTGGTGAATATCAAAGGATATTCCTAGCTAATTATAATAGTGGCATGAACTTTTTTTTTTTTCTTTTTATGATTACTAAACTTCCCTTATAGTAAAATGATACTTGTGTTTTGAGAACTCTTAATTAGCTTAGAGTTCATGAAATAAAAAGAAAAAGCCAAGCCCTGATATTTTTTTGTGCCAAACTCAAATAGAAGAATATTTATTTATCACGTTGAACTGTATGTACAGAATCAAATTCGTGTCAGTAAAATCAACTAAGGTTTTTTGTTTATAACACTATTTATTGGATACCTAACCAGTAACTATAAGGTGCTGAATTAGGTTTCATTGGATAATATACAAATATACGACATGGTATCAGACCTCAAAAATTTTGTATTTTAGACAGTGAAGACCCATATATATGAAAAGTTAAACATAAAAAAGTTAATGTTAGATAGTATCAGAGATAAAAATAGTATCAGAAGGGTAGTTATGCTTTCAAATATGTCAGAAAGATGATTTGAAAGTAAAAGTATGTTGTTGTTGTTGTTATGTGCCGTCGAGTCAGCCCAACTCATAGTGACCCCTCCTTGGGTTTTTGAGGCAGTGTCACTACGGAAGTAGGATTGCCCAACCTTCCTTCCGAGGGGTGGCTGGTGGGTTTGAACCACCAGCCTTCTGGTTAGCAGTCAAATGCTTTAGCCACTACGCTGCCAGAGTTCCTAGTAAAAGTATAGTTAAATAACAATTAAACATGTGCCATAAAATGGGCTAAAATGTAATTACAGTAAAGATTAGTCAGTTCATCAGCAGGCAGGAGTATATATACCATACAAACTCTTAATGCTTTGTGGTTTGAAGATGAGGAATGGAAGGAAGAGGAAGGGGGAGTGTTACATTAAAAAGAGAGGGGACATAGGATAGCGTCTTTAGAGAATATTGCTATTAAGAAAAAGAGGACACAAAGGAAACAATGAGATGGATACACCAAAACCCAATTGAAATTAGGAGTATGATTTGTTATGGCACTTAATAAAAAGTTACAATGGCATATTTACAGGCAGTCAATATTATATTCATTAAAATCACTATTAATAATAATTTTGTTTGGTGTAATTTTTATGTTAATCATTCATTTATTCTTTCAGTAATTACTAAAAAAACCTCCATGTCATCGAGTTGATCTGACTCATAGCAAACCCTCCTTGGGTTTCCGAGGCGGTATCTCTATGGAAGTAGATTGCCCAATCTTCCTTTTGAGGAGTGGCTGGTAGGCTTGAACTGCCAGCCTTCTGGTTAGCAGTCACATGCCTAAGGCACTACGGAATTTATATGGACAATATTGAGTTGAGCACTGTTCTTTCAATGGGCTTATAGTTTTAGCTTGGGAGAGCAGATTTGTGTATAAGATAAGGATCACAAAATGGAAACAGGATATAGAATACAAAGAAAGGTGGTAGAACTAAGGCCTGGAAACAGCTCTGAATCAGAGCAGAGAAGGTCTTATTTATAAGGTTAAGAAATGTATAATTAAATTAGGTAAATGGAATTCATGGAAAATATTTGCATATATCAATGATGTGGTCAGAGCAGAGATATTTGACAGTATGATTATTGTAATGCTGAATTTTAAGACTTTAACATTATTGATGAAAAGGAAAAAGATGAGTTTTAAAATTTTGGAAATTTATCATTTTCAAGATTTGAAGTTAGATAGTAGCTTACTAGAGGTTTACTTTGATTAAGAAATGTGATGTATTCTTTTTTGATATAAATAAATAAATACAATGCCAACTAAGTGTGTACGTAAATCCCAGTTTATTAAAGATAGAACTACCCTCTGAATGTGTGTGTGTGTGTGTATTTATTTATTCCATAGCTTGTATTAGTAAATCCACTGAAAGAATAGCCAGTTGTGACTCATTTCACTTTAATTAATTAGTCCAAATATTATGAATAACAGCTTGGAAAGAAGTGATATACATTAGATCTACAGTTAGAACATTTTTTCTAGAATTCTAAAGTCTGATGACTAAACATGTATTTCATGATAGATTCTTTTTTTTTAATCATGATTTACCCTTTCCTCTAAGCTATGAGTGATGATTGTTAGTCTAGGTGAAAACTCCTAATAGTCATTATTCCATTGAATTTTGTGAGAATTCTATGTGAGTGATTTTTGAGAAAATGTATGTATCCTAACACTATAGAACATATTGTTGTGACATTTTTCATTTTATTAATAAGGTTTTCATTGTGTTAGCAAACAATTTTTTTTTTTTTTTTTTGCAAAGTCATTTCTTATAGAAATAGTTGATCAGTAAGTCTACTGATTCTTCCGTTTGTCAGTAGTCTGCTCAACATCAGCCAGGGATTTATAAAATTTTACTGAAAACACTGCAGAGAAAAAATAGAAATTTGATATGTTTTAAGAAAAATAAGTCTTTTTTAAGAAAAAAAACTAGTGGTTTTATCTTTAGACATATATAACAGTACTTTTTTCCCAATGAAGAATTTGATCCCTTAGACCTCAAAGACCTATAAATGTAACTTTAAGCCTAAAAAAGACTAAAGTTCTTGAAAAGTTAAGGTTCAAGACAAGGAGAAATCATTCACACATCTTGTGTTAACAGCTTATTTTTTACTTTGTGCCCTACATAGAGAAAGATGAAGACATTTTTAAGTTTTAGCTAAAAATTTGACTCCTACAGTAGCATGTTAACTCAAGCTATAAGACATGGTTTAAAGGATTGATTAGGTTGAGGTTCTAAATTGTCAAGCAGAAAAGGATCGTTAAGCAGTGCAGCTTAGTGATCAAGAACATAGGCTTTGAACTAGAACTGGAATTGAATTTACAATTTTGCAACCTAGCAACATTGTAACCTTGGATAATTGGCATAAAATATTTTTTCCATAACTTGCCTATTTTTAAAGTGGGAAAGATAATGCCTATTTGTGCTCAATGTGATTATGTAAGACACTCAGTACAATGCCTAGCACCCAGTAGGTGCTCAATAAATGATAGCCATTGTTCATGTTTTTAGTAAGATTAACTAAGCTTGTACTTAAACATTCTGTTTAAACTATTAAAGGGAAAAGGAAGGGAAGGGAATTTCATTTGTCTAGCTTACCAAGAATGGAGTGGGTACTAGATTCTAGGAGTATAGCCCCATGACAAGGAAATTAAAAATAAAATACTTTTTCTGCTTTCTTGAATGTCAGTTTTTCTCTTCCTGCCACTCCTGTAATACCTTTTATAGTGTCAGAATTAAAGATTTTACATTAACACCATTTTCCCTTGTGTGTGGCATGTATTGGTTTTTGCATTATGCAAGGGTTATTTTGACACTTATCTAAGCTGCCCTGCTGTGCTCCTGAAAGCACAAAATGTATCTTATTCATGGCTATATATCCCAGAATACATCACAGCTAATATTTTCTCAATAAGAATCATAAATGAATTTCATGAATCTCAGTTGTACCATTACTGCTCTTGAGAGTCAGAGGTACTTGGTTCTTTATCAGCTTAGCTAAAAATATACTATGTGGTGATATTTTCAGACTTCATTCACAAATCTGACTATTTTTACAACTGTTGTTAGTATCATTATTATTTAATAATATTGCTGCCATTTAATAATTATTATTTCTATTAATTTTATTTAAAATAGTATTTTTTTTCTTTTTGTATTAGTCAGAATAGGCAAATGATTATAAAAATAAACCCAAATCTCAATGACTTAGTACAATAAAAGTTTATTTCTTGCTTATGTCACAGCCCAATGTAAGTAGGATTGCCAACTAAAATTACCAATTATTAACATGTTTTAGTTTAATGTATCCTGAATTGCATGAACATATAAGTATATCCTAAATATTTTATCCATCACCTGTCTGTTTTACTGTGGTGCTTTATATGTTGCTGTGATGGTGGAAGCTATGCCACTGTTATTCCAAATACCACTATGGAGAACAGGTTTTCAACAGAGCTTCCAGACTAAGACTGACTAGGCAGAAGGGCTTGGCATTCTACTTCTGAAAATTAGCCAGTGAAAACCCTATGTGTCACACCAGAAGATTGTCTGATATAGTGCTAGAAGATGAGCCCCATAGTTGGAGGGCACTCAGAATGCACAATGGCTACAACATGGATTCAGGCATAACATCGACCCTGAAGATGACACAGGACCAGAGAATGTTTTCATTCTGTACATGAGTTCACCATGAGTCAGAGCCAGCTTATGGCAACTGTAACAATAAATATTGCATGAGGTTTACTTATACTAAAAAAATTACTTTTTGTTCATCTGAAATTCAGAGTTAACAAGTGTCCTTTCCAATCTAGCTCCCAAATCTGGCAGTCTTAAAAATGAGTAAGAGATAATGGGTAGAAGAGATGAGTAGCTCTAATTTACATAGTCATGGGGGTGCTAATAATCCTTCCTTCACATGACCACAACCGTATTCTTGGACCTTATTCTCCTCTACATTCAGTCAATATGTAGAGAATAATAGAGCATGTATAGGAGATTATATATGGGTGATTTTATGGACCAGACTCAAAAGCTTCATATATCACTTCCACTCATAATGTATTTGCCGTAACTCAGTCACATGACCTCACTTAACATAAATGGGGCTGGGAAGTGTAGTTTGGCTATGTGCCTAAGATGAAAATAAGCAGATTTGGTAAATATTCACTGTCAACCCCATGTTTTTCTTCACAAAATGGAACATTAGTGTTATTGTTTTCATTGGCAAGTTTTTCCCTTTGAACAGTGATATATCAACACATTAAACTTAGTTTTGTTCCTGCTAAAGATTCCTTTTAAACATTTCTTGCTTTGTGTCCTTCTTGGTATCATCATACTGAGTTACAATATTTCTCTCAAGAAGACCTTTAATAGTGTCGTGTCAATAGAGAAAGTTTAAGAAGAGATAGAGTGTTCCATTTCTTGTTCTGAGATATGCTATGAGTGCAGATTACACAGCTGATCACTGAAAAGATGCCTCAGTCTTAGAAGAAGTACAACCAGAATGTTCTCTAGATGTGAGGATGGTGAGACTTTCGTTCACTTATTTTGGACACATTATAAGGAAAGACCAATCACCAGGAAAGAACATCATGTTTGGTAAAACACAGGGTCAGTGAAAATCAGGGAAACTCTCAGTGAGATAGATTAATGAAATAGCCACACCAGTGGCTCAAACATGAATGAAGATGACACAGGCCTGGGCAGTGTTTCATTCCCAAGCTGACCCGACAGCAACAACAGAAACACCACTTTACATAAAACCAATTGTTGTTGAGTTGACTCTGGCCATATGTACTATATTAGTCTGTGCTACTTGGGCTTGATTCTGTCACCACTTAGTCCTCTACAATCAGGAAAATTCTCACAAAGTAGACTTTGTTCTTCTGGATGTTCATTCTCAACATAAATTTGGCCTTATAGTCCTTGGAAATCCTGCTACTCTACTTCATGAATTTATAGTGTACTTTCATAAATTGATAGCTACAGTATCAAATATTTTCTTTTTTCCAAAAGCCTTTTGTTTCAACTCTTCTTAGTACATACCCCTTTTGACAGAGAAGACTGAGACCGTCAGGAGGGAGCTGCAAGATATTCTGCTTTCACCTCAAGTTATTCATTCCTACTTTCTCCACCAATAGATGATGATGATCTCATTCTTCTTTGCTTTATCAGTATAAATAATGTCCTTCTTCCTTTCCTAACATACTCGATACAACAGTGTTCTGAATATCAATTGTCTTTTAGAGACCCTGCTCTACTAATTTATTCCCCATTTGCACTCTTCCTCCTAAACAAACCTCCACTTGACTCTCTTGTTCAAAAAAACTATATTTTGACTTCTGTATTATATTTTGACTTACTTTGTTTGATATTTTCAAACAAGTAGTCTAAGTTGTGTTGTTGTTGTTGTTAGGTGCTGTTGAGTCAGCTCCAACTTATAGCTACCCTACATAAAACAGAGTGAAACACTTCCCGGTCCTGCACTATCCTCACAATCCTTCCTATGCTCGAGGGCATTATTACAGCCACTGTGTCAGTCCATCTCATTGAGGGTCTTCCTCTTCTTTGCTGACCCTCTTACTTTACCAACCATGATATCTATCTCTAGGGAATCACCCCTTCTGACAACATGACCAAAGTAGATGAGACGGAGTCTGGCCATTCTCGTTCCCAAGAAGCATTCTGGCTACACCGCCCTAAGACAGATTTTCCATTCTTCTGGCAATCCTTGGGACTTTCAGCATTCTTGCCAACACCACAATTTTAAGGCATCAACTCCTCTTCAGTCTTCCTTGTTCACTGTGCAACTTTCACATACATATGAGGCTATTGAAAATACCATGGCTTGGCTTAGGTGCACCTTAGTCTTCAAAGTGACATCTTTGCTCTTCAACACTTTAAAGATTCCTTTTGCAGCGCATTTTCCCAACACAATATGATGTCTGATTTCCTGACTGCTGCTTCCGTGGGTGTTGACTATGGATCCAAGTAAAATGATCCCTGACAACTTCAGTCTTTTCTCCATTTATCATGATGTTGCTATTGGTCAGTTATGAGGATTTTTGTTTTCTTTATGTTGAGGTGTATGTACTGGAGACAGTAGTCTTTGATCTTCATCAGCAAGTGCTTCAAGTCATCTTAAGTTTCAGCAAGCAAGGTTGTGTCATCTGCATGTCACAGGTTGTTAATGGTTCTTCCTCCAATCCTGATGCCACATTCTTCTTCATAAAATCCAGCTTTTTGTTTTATAGTAGTCTACCTAACAATCTTTCCTAACAATCCATTTCTTTACTCCTTTAAATCTAGCATCTACTATAAAACTCCACATTAATTATACTTCTTTGCTTGGTGAATCCTTAATTACCTTCAAGTCTAAATTCCAGAATAATTATATCCAAGAGTCTTCTCTAAACTCCTAGGTTGGACTTCTGTGAATATCTCTTTTGTCACATTTTATGTCTTCAATTCATACTCTAGCCTTATTAACTCCTGTAGGGTTATAGTCTTCTTTTATTTCTATTTCTGGTTCTATTTCTATTACCAGTGTCTCATTTATTGGCTCACAATAAATTATGTTGTAATGAACAGAAATTCAGCATCATTTTCTTTCCCCAAATTTTTTGATCAGTGTGTCCTTCAACATTTTTAACCTTCTTTTTGAAATTTCTCCTCTCTTGACTTATAAACCTCTCTGGTTTATTCATTCAGAATTCTTTTTTTTTTTTTTTTTGAGAACTTACTCTTTGCAAATAATTGTTCAGCACGCTAAAATTATGGTTATGTTTGTTTTTGTAGCTTTCATTGAACACATATTGAACACCATCCATGCATGTTGGCATGGAAGATTTAAATATTAGTAAGATAAAGCTCCTACACCTGAGAGGCAGGAAATGCTCAAATAATTATAATAAGATGTATACTACACCATGCCAAGTAGTTTGAGCTTTCTCTTATGGGAAGTGAGGTATTTTCATTTGTTTTAAAGTTTTCATGTGGAGAAGTGATATGAGCACATGTTTGCTTATGAAAAGATAACTCTATTGGCAGCATAGAGTGTGGATCTCAGGGAAAATAAATGAGGCAAAGAAATGGGGCTATTGTAATAGTCTGTATATAAAAGATTATGAAAGCTTTGATTATGGCAGTGGATGTAGGGTGAAGAAGATAGGAAAATACCAAAGATACTTATGTAGCCATCTCTGTTCATGCAGGTTTTTTCCCTCCAACAGATTCTCAAAACACCTCTATCTGTATATTAACTCAAACTCAACATAAATAATGATAGTAATAATAGATAATACTTACTGACCTTTTACTTTGTGGTAAATATTTTTCTAGTTAATTTATTTGAATTTACTCATTTAATCCTCAGATTGCTTTATAAGGTAGGGATAGTACAGTAGTTAAGCACTGCTGCTATCCAATATTTTAGTGGTTTGAACCCACCAGCCTCTCAAAAGGAGAAAAATGTAACACTGTGTTTCCATAAAGATTTACAGCCTTGGAAACCCTATATGGTAGTTCTACTCTGCCCTGTATGGTCACTATGAGTTGAAATAGACATGACAGCACAGATTCTGGAGGTTTTATTATTATACACATTTTCTGAGGCAGAAGCTACTATACAGAGAGCTTCAGTAACTGACTCATGTCAAATAGGAGCTGTGTTTTTCTTCTTGTTTAAAATCATGTTATTTGTTATCAAGTCGTACCCAACTCATAGCGACCCCTCCTTGGGTTAAAACCATAGTGTTATATTATCTGAAATTTCTTCTCATAATTGCTTTAATTTCTCATTTATTTTTCCAACCTGAAAACCTAGATTGTTATAAATGCTACTGTATTTGCTTTTAGTCTTTTAGTCTTCATTCCTTTTTCTTTTCACTGCCAGGGAAATATCACTATCATCATGATACTCAATTGATTCAAGTCTTACAGATATGTAATAACTCTCTATTGCTCATTGAATTGAATACATTTTGACATTCAGGAGTTTCCAGGAACTGGCCTTACTTCATGTATAGAGCTCTTTTCCCATGATGATCAAGTGGAGAATAGATCCCAAATCATTGTTTTCTTTGTATATTTTCCAATGTTGTTGTCCTGTTCTGAATTTGTTTTTTATTCCTTTCCATTGCTTTGAATTTCTTCAAGACTCAGCATAAGCTATAACTATATAACTATTTTCCAAAGAGTTAACCCCAGTGTTTGCTTTTCCCTTATTGTGAATTCCTGTAGTACTTGTGATAATTTGTGTTCTGTGCCTTTGGTAGGGCACTGGTCTGCTGGGTATTGTGGAGAAGGCTGAGGATCAACTTACCTGAGTTGCATCAGGGAGTTGGAGGGTTAGTTTTTAGAGGATAGGTAACAATGCCTCCGATTAAGCATAAATACTCAAATTTCTCACAATCATATAAAGAATATGCAATATATTTACCAAGACACTGAACGGTATCTGGTTCCTTCCAAGATGTTTCTCTTTATTTTCCAATCCAGTGCAATTCAAGGCATTAGGAAGTACAGAGGATGACTGGTTTTACTCATCACTATGTTTTACCTCTCTATACTTGATTTTATATATATTCAATCACAATTTAAACAAGCATTTCCTTCTTTTTCTGATCTATCAAATCTTCAAGGATAGAATCTTGCATTCTACTCAGCTCAACTGTGTCTGGCATGTGTCAGGTCTAAGATAAAAATATAATAAACATGTTTGTGAATTTTAAATGAAGCAGAGACAATAAATTCCCTATATTTTATACTGTCCAGAAATAAACTTGAAACAAGTAATAATTTTGAGCCTTTCTCATTATATAAGCTATGCACATTCTCTGAGTACCTTGCAACTTTTTTTTTTTTTTTTTTTTAAATTATGATTTGGGTGAAGATTTACAGAGCAAATTCACATTCCATACAGCAGTTCACATATACTTTATCTCATGTCATTGACCACAGTTTACCACAATGCAACA
>NW_006921694.1:8323025-8323529 GCF_000298275.1 Orycteropus afer afer | reverse complement strand
CAAATTCTTTTGCTAGTTGGGGTTTAGTCCACTTCTGTATCCTTCCCTTTATGGCTCAGGGGTCCAAGGTTATCTTCTGCATCTGTGTTAATTGGTTTTCCTTTTCTTTGTTGAAGAGGGTCTGTGCAGTCCTTCTGCCTAGTCCGCCATCTTGTGGGAACTTCCCCTTCTCGGAAGTTTAATTTTTCTTCGTAATTTTGCCAATTTTTCTATGTATTTTAAGATTGTATTGTATTGATGCATTAAACATTGTTATAACTTACTTGCTACTTTCATTATTAAGTAAAGATCTGGTGGCACAATGTTTAAGTACTCAGCTGCTAACCAAAACGTCAGCAGTGTGAACCCACCAGCCACTGTGCAGGAGAAAAGATGTGGCAGTCTGCTTCCATAAAGATTGCAGTCTGGCATAGTCAACCGCCTGATAGAGCAAGTCATTGGACCTGTTGGTTTGGGACTGTGGTTAAGCTCAACTGGTATAACATACTACACAAAAACGTTGTT
>NW_006921694.1:8318568-8322280 GCF_000298275.1 Orycteropus afer afer | reverse complement strand
TTTTTTTTTTTTTAAAGGCATCTAATTTCATCTAGTTGAGTAATCATGGTGATTTCACAAGGAAAGAAATGATTGTTTTATTTTCAGAAATGGTGTTTAAAGCCATGTTAACTTCATCCTATATGTTATTGGCAACCATATACAGTCATGTGCCACATTTGCCCAACATCCAACTGCATATATGTACATGTTCCCACACCCTATATAGCCTATTACGTTAAAAATACAAGGTACATACAGTTGTTCATAATAACAAATAGGTGCTACTTTGTGTCACACATCAAAGCATTATTATTATGCTATATTATTATGTTAAAGATGTTTTAGTGTATATGACTACATACAAATTCAAATTAAAGACAAACTTAGGAACATGTTCAAATCCAAGAACTGCCTATATATAATAAAATGTTTGTACAGTGTACAAATCATATAACTTCCTATTTCACAGACTGTATCATGGACTTTAAGTGACACGTAACTGTATTAGAACTTGATACTGAAAATTAATTGTGTGGTCAACTTATAGTAGTTCAATTACTACTTAGATGAAATGATGCTAAAACTCAGTTGACATTTCATATGCAGTAGTATCTTGGTTCTCTAGTGCTGCTATACTAGAAATACCACAAGTGGATGTCTTTAACAGGAATTTATTCTCTTACAGTTTAGGAAGCTAAAAGTCAGAGTTAAGAGTGTTGTCTCTAAGGGCTACGTGAAGACTTCTCAATCTTGGGCTTCAGCTCTACCTCTAGTTCCCGGCTCACTGGAGCTGGAGGCTTCTTTCCGATTCATGCTGCTGCTGTCTACTGAGGTTGACAAACCTAAGATCGACAGGTAAAATGGCACAATCCCACAATCAGCAGGCAATATAGTAGGACACTGGTTCAAGTCCAGGAGCTAGAGATGAAGACATGGGACCAAAAGCAGGATCCAAAATGTGCCAAGGAGCTAGAGATCTTTCCCAAAACTTCTCTGTATATTCTGGAAGCAGGCCACACCCCAAAGGCAGCTACTTAGCTGTTCACAGAAGAGTCCACCATGGAGGTGCTTACAATCTCATCACGTGGAATAACCATATTCAGGTGCCAAGCTGCTCAAAGCCATGGCCCAGCCAAGTTGGCATACAACCTTAACACAAATAGCATATGGGTCATAACAAATTATGGATAACATTGAGAAGAATGGGAATTCCAGAATACTTAGTTGTGCTCATGAGAAACTTGTACATAGACCAAAAAAAAGAACGAGGGGATACTACATGGTTAAAAATCAGGAATGGTGTGCATCAGGGTTGTATCCTTTTGCCATACTTATCTAATCTGTGTGCTGAGCCGATAATCCATGGAGCTGGAGTATATGAAGAAGAACGAAGTATCAGGATTGGAGGAAGACTCATTAACAATCTATGATATGCAGAGGACACAACCTTGTTTGCTGAAAGTAGAAATGGCTTGAAGTACTTACTGATGAAGATTAAAGACTACAGTCTTCAATATGGATTACACCTCAACATAAAGAAAACAACTGGACTGATAAGCAACATCACAATAAATTGTTGTTTTTGTTGTTGTGTGCCATCGAGTTGGACCCGACTCATAGCGACCCCTCCTTGGGTTTCCGAGGCAGTATCACTACGGAAGTAGATTGCCCCATCTTCCTTCCGAAGAGTGGCTGGTGGGTTTGAACCGCCAGCCTTCTGGTTAGCAAGTCAAGTGCCTTAGCCACTATGCTAAATGGAAAAAAAAATTGAGGTTGTCAGAGATTTCATTTTACTTGGATCCACACTCAACACCCAAGGAAGGAAGCAGCAGTCAAAAAAATCAAACATCATATTGTACTGGGCAAATCTGCTGCAAAAAAAGCTCTTTGAACTATTAAGGAGCAAAGATGTCAATTTGAAAATTAAGGGGCACCTGACCCAAGCCATGGTATTTTCAAGCATAGCAAGTATTGTAAGGAGGTGCAAGACCGGGCAGGACAGTGTTTCTTTCTGTTATACGTAGGTCATTATGACTCAGATTCCACTTGACAGCACCTGACAATGACAATGATACATTGATTCGTGTTCATCACCTGTAGTGACTGGTAACATGAAGGTTGCATAATTTATTCCACTTTAGGGCCCTTTAAAACAATCCAAACCCATTTAGAAAATAGTGAAGTTATATCAGGTACATTGACTTTTGTCAGTTTGTCTTCCAGGAACTTGATATGCTTACTTGACATAAAATAGCCTAGGCTACATTAGATTTAAGATACTTACTAATTCTACAAATAACATTTATTTTAGCCAGAAACAAAACATAGCATCATAATAGAGTGGGTTCAGTTTAGCCAACTTTTTGACTTTAGGCCAGCCACTGCTAAGTGCTGCATATACAAAGGAAGAAAACATAAGCCTGGCCCCTTAGGGTTAAATATTTTCAGACCGAAACAAAATATCTTAGTATAAGGTGATGGGTACTACAATAGAATTTATGCAAGAATTGTCGAAACCATGAATTCTTATTCATTGTTTGTTGCTGGTAATGCTATAATGATATACCAAAGGGGGTAGTAGATCATTTTCTCTGCTATTTAAGAAAAATAGGGGGGAAAAAAAAAGACTTAAAAATAAATAGATTTACAATACAAGTCAATAAGGTTGTCGGATAAGGTAGCAGGTGTGGAATTTCCTTCCTGGAAATACTCTTAAAGAGCACAGTTGTTAGTAAATATTCTCACTGAATGTCTTATACATTCCAAATTAAACTCATGCTTCCCCCAGTCTCTTTTGTACCCCTCCTCTGTATAACTCCTGTGTCTATACCGTGATCTGTTCAGGTTCTCATGCCAGAAATCTAGGAGTCATGCATGACTCTTCCTCTTTCTTTAACCCCCTTTTATTAACCTTCATCGAAAACTGGCAATTTGAAGCATATTTTTCTCTACTGCTGCCCAGGACACTCAACCTATTGCTTCTACTACTTCAGTCTAAGCATATTCTTTTGCCCCTCTATTTCATCCTCTCCAGAGAGCTATTAGAGTGGTGGGTCTATTTGAAACCATAGAACGGATCATGTGCTTCTTTTCTTACAATCCTTTAATGGCTTCATGGTGATTTTATAATAAAATCAAAATCATCCTTTTTTTTTTTTTTTGCTACTCCTCGGAATCACTATGTTTCAGCCACACTGACCTTTCTTAAAATTTCCTGTACTCTGTCATTCTCCTGCCCACCCTAGACTATGTACATGCTGTTGCCTCGCTTTGTAAGTTTTTTTCTTCCCCCCTCATTATCTCCTCTTTCTTTGGCTGTCAGCTTAAATGTTACTTCTAGGAAACCTGTGTGACTCTCTGAAGCAGCTACTCTCTTTATATCTTAGGCTGGGTTCTCCAGAGGAGCAAAAGCAATGACACATACGTATATAGAGAGAAGTGGGGAAGGAGAGAGGGAGAGAGATTTATTTCAAGGAAGTAGCTCACTCAGTTGTGAAGACTGGCAAGACTCAAAACCACGGGTCAGGCAACAGGCTGGAGGCTTCTCCTGACTCACATGGTTGCAGGGGCTGAGAAACCCAAAATCTTCAGGTCAGGTAACAGGCCGCAAGCTCATGCGGGTTGTGGGAGCTGGTGAATCTATGCAGGTCAGGCAGGCAAAACACTTGTCACATTCCAAGAACTGGAGAACAGAGGATGCAGAGGATGACAAGATGAATGAATGCAGTAT
>NW_006921694.1:8313576-8318468 GCF_000298275.1 Orycteropus afer afer | reverse complement strand
ATATATATATATACACACACACACACACACACACACATATATATACATATATATGTGTATATATATATATATAATGTATGTGTGTATGTGAATAATACAGCCACATCCCCAAGGAAGCCTCCTTCTAACTGATTGGCTGTTCAGATCAGATCACAAAATGGAGGATGATTACACAATATCTGGCAAACTACTGAAAATCATGACTGAGTGAGGTTGATGCATAACATTAGCCATCACATGTTGGATCTTTCCTTTTCCTTTTCTAGCATTTATCACATTGGTAAGTAATTATGTGTGTAATTTTCTGTTTTCTCCTGTAAGACTCTATATTCCCAAGACAATGTCTGCTTAGCACAGTGTCAGATATATACTGTTGTTTTTGTTGTTGGTTTGACTCATAGCAAACACAGGAATGTACAACCAAACAAAACACTGCCCAGTCCTATGCCACGTTCACAATCATTGCTGTGTTTGAGCCCATTGTTGCAGCCACTGTCAGTCTGGTTCGTTGAGGCTCTTCCTCTTTCCACTGACCTCTACTTATCAATGCCTTCCTTCTCCGGGAATTGGTCCCTCCTGATATGTTCGAAGTACGTAAGACAAAGTCTTATTGATCCTCACTACTAAGGAGTATTCTGGCTGTGCTCCTTCCAAGACAAATTTCTCCATTCTGTGGCAGTCTCTCGTATATTTAACATTCTTCACCAACATCATAATTTAAAGGCATCAATTCTTTAATCTTCCTTATTCATTGTCCAGCTTTCACATGCATATAAGATACATAGTGTGCACAAATATTTGTTGGATTAAAAAAGGCACCAATGAATGAAAAGTATGAAGTGAAAAGATTGATTTAAAAATATATACTTAAAACATCTCAATCATGTTGTCACTTTAAAAGCTCAAATTTTACAATTGAATTTAGAGTCATATTCTATGAAAAACTGTCATATTTGCATCTTTAAAATTCAGAACTTTTAAGCCTGATCTTATTACCCACTAATTTCACAAAACTTTACCAAATGAATTTTATGAACTTTCTGAAAGCAAATTAACCCTTTCAAGATGAAGATTTTTTATCTTGGGAATATCCAAAAGAATGTGGTACATCTGAAGGTAGGTAGTTCCAAAAGAGGAATTCCAAAAGGAGTAATCACATCACTGAATTTAAAAAAAAAAAAAAAAAAATTTAGAGACCAATGTGACTACTTTAAGGGGCAGCATTCCTTTGGTATATAATATTTGGAATATTTTTTAAAAAACAATTACACTAGCCCCTTAGGTTAAAACTGTAATTAACCATCTTTCTCTGATGACTGATTATTTTACAAGTTTCTTGTCAGTGAACATTAGTGGTTATTGTGGTGTACTGTAGTTGAATGTTAAAACAAACGAACCAAAAAACAAGTAGATGCAATGTACCTGAATGTGTCCCTAGTACTACTCAATGTTTTCTTTTCTTTTTTATTTTTGTGATATTAATATTTTATTTTGTTTTAATAAAGTTTTACACAGCAGTTCAGGTTCCTTGTCAATAATTTCCACATAAGTTGTTCAGTGACATTAGTTCCATTCTTCATGATGTGTGACCACTGTCATTATTTCTATTCTGGTTGTTCCATTTCCTTTAATCTAGTTTCCCTGTCCCCTTGCATTCTCATCTTTGTTTCATTTCTATTTTCTTTTTTAAACTTTTTATTGTCATTGTGTGAAAGTTTACAGAACAAATTCGTTTTCCATTCAGTAGTTCATACACAATTGCAGTCTCCACAATGTAACAGCTCTCTTCCCACTTCTTCCCTATGGTTACTTTTTCCCTGTATCCTTTTTTCCTATGCATTCCTGACTTCTGAGGTTTATCCCTACACAAATGCTGCCCTTTTGATCTCTTATGGTTGATTGTTCTAAGGGGTATGTTCTTCCCCAGTGTAATTGTTCACCTCATAGATCTTTCTATTGTTTGGAACAAATTCAATACCAAGTCCATACGGAGACTAAGGGCCATAGGCTCAAGGGTTCCACCAATCTCTATCAGATGAGAAAGCTTGGCTTTTTTTTTATTTTGACTTTTGTTCTCCAATTTTCTCCCACCCTGTCCTGGATCTCCAGTTTTGATCCTTTTCTGAATGGTTGGCAGTGGTAGCTGGGTACCATCTAATTCTTCTGATCTTAAAATCATGTAGGTTGAGCTTTGCTTGGGGCACTAGTCCATTGGCCCAGTAGTTCCTTGGACTAATTATTTCCATGTGTCATTGATTTTCTTCACTCTTCTTTGCTCCAAATGAGGGGAGACCAATAGTTGCATCTTGGCTACTTGCAAGCTTTTAAGACCCCAGTCATTACTCACCAAAGAAGGATGTAGAACAATATTTTTGTGTACTATGTTATGTCAGGAGCTCTGGTAGCATAATGGCTAAGGCACTTGACTGCTAACCAGAAGGCTGGCGGTTTAAACCCACCAGCCACTCCTCGGAAGATGGGGCAATCTACTTCCATAGTGATAACTGCCTTGGAAACGCAAGGAGTGGTCTCTATGAGTCGGGTCCGACTCGACTCATTCAGTACATAACAAGAACAACAATGTTATGCCAGTTGAGTTTGATGTCCCCTAGACTGTGGTCCCAAGTACACAGGCCCAGTGACTCACTCACTCAAAGTGTTTGGTTGTGCCTAAGAAGTTATCATAACCTTGCCCCCTATTAACTCTGTTGTATAAATGGACAATTTTATTGCACATACAAATATGTATGTAGAAATATAATTTGCCAGATTTATATATGTCATGGATATATGTCCTCTTCACCTACACATACTGGTCATCTTGCCCATCTACCTATGTATCCACTTACTGCTTAATTTTTAATTTTTTATTATTACTGATAATGCAGTATTGTGTATATAATAGTGTTTACTTTTGTTGTCTGTACTTATATGTATCTCTCTATGTCTTCTTCTTCCTTAGTGATATTGTGCTGATCACCCACTTTTGATATATTGCCTTTCCATTCACCAAAATCAATTTGATGTGTCTAACCTAGCTAGCAATTTTCCCTCCCCTCCTTGATAACCATCAAAGAATGGTTCTTTCCAGTTGTAAACCTCTCCTTGACTTTTTTTTTTTTTTTTTTTTTTTATAATAGTGGACTCATAATATTTGCCCTTCTGTGATTGACTTACTTCACTCAGCATAATGTCCTCCAGGTTCATCCACATTGTGAGGTGTTTCACTGATTCTTCATTGTTCTTTAATGTTGCATAGCATTCTGTTGTGTGTATATACCATGGTTTGGTTATCCATTCATCCCTTGATGGGCAGTTAGATTTTTTTCTATCTCTTTGCTATTATGAATAATAGTGTGATGAACATGGGTGTTTATATATCAATTTGCATCCCAATTCTCACTTCTTTAGGATATGTGGCTAGTAGGGGGATTACTGGATCAAATGGTATTTCTAATTCCAACTTTTTAAGGAAATGTCACACTATTTTCCATATTAGTTGCACCATTTTACAGTCCTACCAACAGTGTTTGAGAGTTCTAATCTCTCCACACCCTAGCCAGCCTTTGTTGTTTTCTGTCTTGAGTTTTGCTGTTATTGCTGGGATTAGATGATACCTTATTGTTCTTTTGATTTCCATCTCTCTAATGGCTAGGAGTGGTGTAGTGCCTAAGGCATTTGACTGCTAACCAGAAGACTAGTGGTTCAAACCCACCAGCCACTCCTCAGGAGGAAGGTTAGGCAATCTACTTCCTTGGTGATACTGCCTCGTAAACCCAAGGAGGGGTCGCTGTGAGTTGGATCCTTCTCGACGGCAATGAGTTTGGTTTTTTGGTTAATGGATAGTGATCACGAGCATTTCTCCATGTGTTTGTTGGGTGCCAGAATAGCTACTTTGGTGAAGTATCTATTCATGTCTTCTGCCCATTTTTTAATTGGATTGTTCCCATGATTTGCTTCTCTAGTCAAGTAGATGGTACCTAGTTATGTCTCAGATTTTTTTTTTTTTCAGTCTGGTGAACTGTATTTTCATATATATTATTTTTGAGACCTTTGTTAAGGCATTTTTTAATATTATCTCCCCATGAGAACATTACACAGTAACGTATAAAAACATATGTGTAAGTATCCTTTAATCTAGATTTTTATATGTGTTAACATATAGTAATGTTTTATTTTTTTATATTTTTTTACCTTTTGACAGCAATCCTTTAAAACCCAGTGGAGATTTAAGCATAGTGATATTCTCTGTTAACAAAATTGATTTAGAAAACTTGTTTGGTAGCTTTGCTCCTCTTATCATTTTGGAGCCAATATAAACAATCATTTTCACTTAGTATTTTATTATTGTACACTTTTTATGTCATGTATTATGCCACCTTTAAGTAATGGCGACTCTACACATGGACTTCACCAGATGGAACACACAGGAATCAGATTGACTACATCTGTGGCAAGAGGTTGTGGAAAAGCTCAATATCTTCAGCCAAAACCAGGCCAGGAGCTGATTGTGGAACAGACCATCAACTGCTCATATGCAAGTTCTACTTGAAGTTAAAGACAATTAAAACAAGTTGAAGAGAGCCAAAATGTGATCTTAAATATATCCCTCCTGAATTTAGAGATCATCTAAAGAGTAGATTTGATGCATTGAACACCAGTGACCCAAAACCAGAAGAATTGTGGGAGGATATCAAGAACATTATCCGTGAAGAAAGCAAGAGATCACTAAAGAGACGAGATGAGAAGACCAAAATGGATGACAGAAGAAACTCTGAAACTTGCCCTTGAGCAGAGAGTAGCTAAAGCAAATGGAAGAAATGACAAGATAAAAGAGCTGAAAAGAAGATTTCAAAGAGCAGCTCGAACAGACAAAACCAATTACTATAATG
>NW_006921694.1:8293223-8311501 GCF_000298275.1 Orycteropus afer afer | reverse complement strand
AGTGAAATAATTGGAACTTTCCATTTTTAACCTGTTAAAATTTCTGCTTAAGCATATTTAACAATGTGTTCTGGATAAAATTGAAGAGTTTTTGCAAAGTTGTTATTTTAGAAGCATGTTGTTTCACATCCATGCTAATAATGCTGTGAATAGGGAAAAAAGCTGAGAATTACTGACTTAATTTTTTTTTCCTATGTAGGATATAAATTTAAAGAGAAAAAAAAATTCTATTCCAGAGGAGATGTGTCTTTTTTTATATGCATTTTATTGATGTATAAGGGATATGACTTTCTTAAGGGATGAATGTATGATGCTTTTCTTATTTCTGGAAAAATCAAACACAACAAAAATTAAAATTCATGCTACAGATGATACAGATCTGTATCTCCATGTCTGTAATCTCTGTTCTGTGATAAAGAACATAATACAGGCTTATTGCTCTACTTACAATTTCCCCTATCTCTGAAATTGATGTAAAGAAAATAAATGACTCTTGAGGGCTGAACTCATAAATATAGTATGTATGCATTAATCATGTCAGAAATATTTTCTACTTCATTTCACTTTTAAACAGAAAATTTTCTACACTAACTTTTCTTGATAACCGTTAATCGTTTTGATGAGTAAATATGCTGAATTCACAATTGTATGTGATCAAATGAATCTGCATCTTAGAACATCATAAGGAACACAGTCGATGTGTAATATTTGGAATGCATGTGCAGATTTTAATGTATCACCTAGAACTTATTTTCTCAAAACAAATCCCTTATGTCAGCTCTTTTTCCTTGTAATTTATCTTTTCTGATTAAAGCTGAATACAGAATGCAAGGAGACTATTCCTGAGTCTGAAAATTAACCTGTTAAAAAATTATACTTTAAATGAAATTATCACTGTGTTTATCAGGGTCCTTTTGCATTTCTCTGAGAGTTCTGGTAGCATAGTGCCTATGGCATTTGAAGGCTAGCAGTTCAAATCCACCAGCCACTCCTCGGAAGGAAGATTGAGCAATCTACTTCTGTAGTGATACAGCCTCGGAAATCCAAGGAGGGGTCTCTGTGAGTCAGATCCAACTCAACAAGTGTGAGTTTGGTCTGGTTTTGGTTTTGGCATTTCTTTACCACTTAAGACATTTATTATTATAATTATTGTTTGTTTTTTAGTACCCGTAGCTATGTCTCTTCTGTTGACTGTAATATTCCCCATGCTTTTTGGCTTTCATGTGAAAAAATAACATTGTATGGACATTGCCATCCAACATAAGCATTTTCTTTCTTCTTCATAGCAAATATCAGCTGTAATGTTTAGGTCGACAGCTTTTTGGTACTTGGTATGTTTTTCGATGCTCAGAGGCTACTTCCTCACTGACATTTTGTGGATAGGTTTGATTTCGTTTTTAATAGTATTCTGGATCTATTATTCTTTTGGAAGCATAAGAGATTGAATACTATTCTCTGGATAATTGAGGTTTTTGGAAAGCAGCATATGATATCTTTTTATGATTTAAAAACAAAAAAAGCACAACAATCAATGATGCCAGTTCTTTAGACTCTTAAGTGAGTTTCTGAGTGAAGTGGACTGGGGTAGCATATATGATGCTAAAGATAAACTTGTGTACTTAATAAAAACAAATGCCCAAGAATAATGTAATGCTTTTAAGATTCCTTTTAAAACCTAACTTTTTAAAGCAGAAAGCTAGTTCTTTTTAGTCTGAAAATTAAAATGTTTCATCATATTTTATTGAAATAAGAGTTCTTCCTTAAGATAGAAATATTTATGTTTTATTTAACCTTAAATTTTAGGAACTAAGGTCTGTCTTTAAGTAAGGTAGCATTTGGTCATATGTTATAGCTCTTGGCAAAACTGCCTGCTGTGTGTGTGTGGGGGGGAGAGGGGGTATATGTTTAACCTATAATACTTTTATTTATGTTAAAAATAGAAATAATATGACACTCAGAAAACTTAGTAAAAATGTTATTTAAAATATCACTCAGTATTATCATTCTGACACATTTAGTTTTATGTCTTCACTTACAGCCTTTTACAGATTTTTTCATCATTTCCACAATTATAATCAAGTTATACTTACAATTCTGTGTTTGGTATGTTTCATGTAGCATTACATCATTAAACTTTTCTCAAGTTTCTCAAGTAATATCATTTGCAATCATTCTTTATAATGATTGAATCATGTTTTTTTCACTTAAATTTACCACAGTTAGGTAAGTGGCTCTCCAGCTTTAGTAAATAAAATTGGTAAGTAAAGTGTAGAATCTTGATAAATGCTAGCTATCATTAGTAATCAGTAGCATTCAAATTTTATTTTTAAACAAAATTTTATTGTAAATCTGTTGCTTTGACACTATGGGAGCTCTGGTAGCATAGTGGCTAAGACACTTGCCTGCTAACCAGACGGCTGGTGGTTCAAACCCACCAGTCACTCCTCGGAAGGAAGGTCGGGCCATCCTACTTCCGTAGTGATACTGCCTCGGAAAACCAAGGAGGGGTCGCTATGAGTCGGGGCCGGCTCGACGGCACATAACAACAACAACAACAACATACATAGCTTTATACAACTCTTTTTTTTTCCTTTTTCTATAAGAGACCACCAGTAATAACAACCAAGTTTAAAGTAAGAACTCTTTTAAATTTTATTTCAGATATTTATTTAAAGGGAGATAATTAAAATAATAGTGTACTTTCTTGTTCTTTAAATTCAAAATAGGAAATTAAAGAGAAAGTATTTTAAGAAATTCAGTTCTGTGTTATTAGTATTTAAGAGAGAGGGGGAAATGGGAAACCATGCTGAACATATGTATAGGAGAAAAACAACACAAAGAGAGCAAGGCACAGATTGACTTATTTTTTGGAGGGTAGAATGAAACAAGTGTGAAAGGCCCAATGAAGAAATTGACCATACAGACTAAAAGGCGTGTGTGTGTGTGTGTGTGTGTGTATACATACAGGTATAAAAAAAAATCACTGCTATTGAGTCGTATCTGACTCTTAGTGACCCCTATTGGTTTCCAAGGCAATAAATCTTTATGGAAGTAGATTGCCCCATCATCCTTCTGCAGAATGGCTGGTGGGTTTGAACTGCCACATTCTGGTTAGCAATCATATGCCTTAAGTACTGCACCACCATATATATATATAGAGAGAGAGAGAGAGAGGGAGAGAATGACTGCACAGTGTTTAGTTTTGTTGTACATAGGGCCGCTATGAGTCGGAGACAACTCAACAGTACCTAACAACAGCAAAGAATGATCTTGTGGTGATTTTTTTAAAGTTCATCTTAATAATCTTTGGAAAAAAACAAATGATTGCTTCATAATTTAGTTTATTTGAAAATACCAATTTTAATATATTAGTTTCATAAAAGTAAGTACAACTATATTTGGGCAAATGTGCTGCAAAAGACTTCTTTAAAGTGTTAAAGAGCAAAGATGTCACCTTTGAAGCCTATGATGAGTCTGATGCAAGCCATGATATTTTCAGTAGTCTCATATGCATGTGAGAGCGGGACAATGAATAAAGAAGACCACAGAAGAATTAATGCATTGAATTATGGTGTTGATAAAGAATATTGAAAATACTGTAGACTTCTAGAAGAACAAACAAATCTGTCTTGGGGGAAATACAGCTGGAATGCTCCTTAGAAGCAAGAATAGCTAGAGTTCACCTTCTGTACTTGGATCGTGTTGTCAGAAGAGACCAGTCCTTGGAGAAGGATATCATGCTTGGTAAAATACAGAGTCGAGTAAAAAGGGGAAACCCCTCAACGAGCGATGGATTGATCCAGTGGCTGCAATGATGAGCTCAAACATGGCAACGATTATGAGGATAGTACAGGATTGGGCAGTGTTTCATTCTGTTGTATATAGGGTCGCTATGGGTCAGGTCTGACCCAGCAGCAGCTTAACAACAGCATTGTATTAGTGATTTGGGAAAATGTGAAAGAAATAGGAAGTAAAATCATCTCTTAAAATATTTTTGAAATTTAATTCCCATGACAAATTACTTACTAATGAAATGATTTAAGAGCAATTAGAAAACTACATACTTGAGAATATATATAAATAACCTACAAATCAATTCAATAGAAGAGATGAAACACTTATGATTAATATGTTTCTATTAGCACTGGTCTTATGTATCCAGTTAGTGTGAAGAAATAGTCTAGAGCCATATTATTCATATGTTTTTCTTTAAGAGAGCTACATAATAAAGTCAACCCTAAATAAAGAATTATGAATATATTACATAAGAAAGAATTTTCCATGATACTCTATAGGAATTCACATAAAATGCATGATACTAATGCCTGTTCGTAGTTGTTAATATAGTTAAACAGTTTTTCTCCTTTTGTGATTTAGTCCCAGCATTTAGTGACAACATCCCAAAATAATGCAGACTTTATCAGTTAGGCCCAACAACAAATTTCTGTGGGTTCTTAGATCATGAGATAAATTTGTCTCATCAGTTGTAATTGAAATAAGTCTCAGAAATTATAGCATTAGAACTCAAGAAATTTGGTATTTCTTTCATCTACATAGTCTTTTTCTCAGAAACTTGACTCTTCCTTAGCTTAAAGTTTCAAAATCTGTATTATTTGTCTTACTATGATACATAAATAGCAAACCAGGCAATTTGAGAAATAAACTCTTTTATAATGCTTAGAATATCATTTAGTTTACCACTGTAGTTTTATTATTAGAATTGTTGTTGTTATGTGCCGTCGAGTCAGCCCCGACTCATAGCGACCTCTCCTTGGGTTTCCGAGGCAGTATCACTATGGAAGTAGGATTGCCTAACCTTCCTTCCGAGGAGTGGCTGGTGGGTTTGAACCACCAGCCTTCTGGTGAGCAGTCAAGTGCTTTAGCCACTATGCTACCAGAGCTCCTATTATTAGAATAACATTTATTAATTCCCAACACAGTGTACCAAATGATAGTCTAAGCTTAAGTCCTCATAGTATGATCAAGGGGGAAATAGCCTTTGTCAATAAATCCCAGCAGAGTGGATATATAATTTTGCTCAAAAATGTCCACAAAGTGGAGTCTGGGCCAAAGTGATCAGGGTTAGCACTCTTTAGTGGTTAAACTAACTAGAAAATTACCGCTATTATGTTCACTTCACTTTGTGTCCTTAGGCCAATGCTAGAAATTACTTTCACACCAGAAAACTTTAAATCATCATGATACATAAAATATATAGCTATAAAATTCCTTATTTTCAAAGCACATTGTTGTGCCAAAGATATGAATATTAAGGAAGAAATACCCCCCACTAAAGTATTATGCCGCTGACAGAATAGGTCAAACCTGTAGGATCTGGTATGTCTGGAAGTTTGGTATATAGGAGTTGTTTTCATAACTGAAGTGTTGGATTCATGATTATCTGCTTCAGCATGTTCTTTGGTCCATTCTTTACTGTCGTTAGTATCTGTAATCTCTCTAACCCCTGTTGAGAGATGAAATCCATGATTGTGCATTAGTTGTATAATTGCCCTATTGAAAGATGAGGTCCTCTACTTCCGTAAAGATTTACAGCCTTGAGAACATTAAGGGGCAGTTCTCCTCTGCCCTGTAGGGTTGCTATCGGAATTGATTCCATGGCAATGGGTTTGGTTTGATTTGGGTCCTGTTTAAGTATTAAGGCTATAATGTTGATTTGACTATAGTGATTCTAACCCAAGGTTATCTTAACTGCATTTCATGAAGCCCTAGGATTCCATAAAATAATTTACAGGTTAAAGTAGACTTTGAATTTTTCAATCTGACTTTTTTTTTCATACTTTGTTTATATGAAACTAATCTCTCCAAAATTAATTCCTTTCTTTTACTCAGTTCCTAACTACTTTTTAACCTTACTACCCTACATGCTATATTTTGGCTACCAATTATAGTATATCAGAAAATAGATAATGTGAATGTTGCCACCTATAGGCAAAAAATCAATTACACCTTTTTTATTACATAAAAAACCATAATCTAAAGAAAGGTTTTTTTCCCTAACTTCTACATTCACCATCTTCAAACTTAGTACTTTATTATTTATCTATTTCTATTACCATTGTTGCCATTTCAGACACCTGTGCCTTGAAATAAAGTACTTCCTAAAACTTTTTTTGTCATATTACTATTTGCATTATATATGTATATATGTATATATATACATATATATATACATATATATCACTCACACCTACCATTTTATTAAACTTCTATGATTTTAAAAAAGATCTTTTTAATCCAACTAACTTAACAAGTCATATACTAAGCTTAACTTTTATATCTCATTTTACCTCTGAAGTGAGGAATATTACAAGTATTTATTCCCTGGAACAAAAAAATCCCTTCCTACAATCTATTATCATTAGTCTTTGGTTTGTGCCTTCCTTGTAATGATATAGGTTTGTTTCTCCTTTATTCTTTGCAGAGCGCTGCAGCAGCTCCCAGTCCAGTGCTAGGAAACATTCCCCCAGGAGATGGCATGCCAGTAGGTCCTGTACCACCAGGGTTCTTTCAGGTACTCAGAGAAATTCTGACTAGGAATGTTAAGGCATAGGAACTCGTGTTTGATTTTATTAAGAAATATGAAGGGTGAGGCTATTTTAATTTATAAGTAAGCATAATGCTGTGCAGCCAACTCTTGATTATTCAGAGACTGGTTATCTAGTGTGTAGATTAGCTCTTCTTTCCTGTTTTTTTCTTATTTTGTACATTTTTATTTATTTTACCATTTCATTGCTTAACTAAGAAAGTTGAAGTGCAAATTAAACCATTAAGTTTAACAGTTCTGAAGATTTAGTGGGAGAAAAGATTAGAGGTGAGGTTCAGGAAAGATACATGGATTTTAACTATCCAAGTTATCCAGAGTTCCCAGACTAAAGATAATCAAGGTTTGGCTGTACATTCAAATATAGCTAAATCATAATCTATTCATTTACAAAGAGTTACAGGATATATAAAAATATTTTTGAGAATCATCTTTGTGGCTTTTAAGCTGGGATATTTTATTAACATTATATAATATTGTTTTTAAATCAGATTGTCAAATACATATGTTAGTATTTTGAAATTTCAACATGATCATTTATTTTAGCAAAGACGATAACAACAATGTTAGGATTACAGTATCATATAAAATTTTATGGCACCACATCTTAAATTTGCCAGTTTCCTAACCCAAACCAAGATAGATTCTGAAGTTGTTTTTTTTTCTTTCCTTTTTTCAATGCATAATTAGTTTTATGACAGCTTTGGCAAAATGAAGAAGAGCCTATGCGTTAGGAACTAGAGTAGTAAAACAATTCAGGAATTAATGTAATATGCTGTATTATTTGGGAGCTCTGGTAGCATAGTGGCTAAGGCACTTGACTGCTAACCAGAAGGCTGGCGCTTCAAACCCACCAGCCACTCCTCGGAAGGAAGGTTGGGCAATCCTACTTCCGTAGTGATACTGCCTCGGAAACCCAAGGAGGGGTCGCTATGAGTCAGGGCTGACTCGACGGCACATAACAACAACAACAACAACAACATGCTGTATTATTAATGAATTACATTAGGTACATATAAACTTCTTTGTCCCTTTAGTGCCCACCCCCTGCAAGGGAGCTCTGGTGGCACAGTGCCTAAGGCATTTGACTACTAACCAGGAGGCTGGCAGTTCAAACCCACCAGCCCCTCCTCAGAAAGAAGGTTGGACAATCTACTTCCATAGTGATACTGCCTCAGAAACCCAAGGAGAGGTCGCTATGAGTCAGAACCGACTCAAAGGCAGTGAGTTTGGTTTTTATTTATTTTGTGTGTGTGTATGTGTGTGTCCCCCTCCCCACCGGCCCAAAGTTCCTGATAATTGTTTATTAGTTAAACCATACCATTGATTTCAGGGTAGATTAATGTACTAATACATGTGAAAATGAAAAAATAAAATTAGAAGTGATTTTCCAAAATAAAGCAAGAAGTCTTAATTAAAACCTAGTACCAACTTTTAAGATACACAGTCCTTTAGGACACACTTATTTTACTTGCTCAGATTCTCTATTTAATATCCAAGTGATCTAGAATATTCAAAAGTTTTCTTAGAGTCCACATTCTGTTTTTGGGATTCTTTCTAATAATCTAGGAACTTATTATAGCTATTGAGGTTTCTCCATCTGTACAATGACTAACAAATGATAGATTAAAAATTTGTACATTAAAAAAGTGACAGGGCTGGTGTTCACATCAAAGCAGTCTAGACTTTTACCATTAAATTTACCTCTTAAAGTTCATAGTTGATACTCTTATTTCTCTTGTCAAGGATGGCTTGGAATAGGGAGTAAATCTGAAGAGTTAGTCAACTTGAGAATTAGTAGAAGCTGTCTGTGGCACTTTTGAAAAGAAGCGATGGAGTGGGTAGAAGCCAACTTCTTTAATTTTAGGGTTCATCAAAGGTGTACAAATCCATGTATTTTCAATTTCACATTTTTTGGAACGAACCATTCTTCCCTTACCTGTCTTCTATCTCAAAATCTTGGTAAGAGTAGTTGAAACAGTTAATTTTGTCTTACTCTACCATGATAAGTTTGAGTAGCGCTGTGATAGCGTCTAAGATGAGTAGATACACTTTGTGCCTTCTTGAAGTTCATTGTCTACCCAGTGAGGCAAGATTAAAAACAAATAACTATAATACAAGGAGATATGTACTATAAGAGAGTGAAGTGTAAACTTCTGTGATGACTGAAGGTGAGAGTCATTGAGTTGTCTTTGGAAGGAGTTGTCCAGCAAACAAGGAGAGGAGTGATAGTTTGGGAAGTGAAAACAGAATAAACAAAATTGTAGAGATATCAACATTTATAAACGGTGCAAGAGTTGTTGAGAGTATGTATAGAGGATAGGAGGAATGGGAGGTAGGAGTTCCTGGAAATGAACTTGGAAAGATAGGCTCTAACATATTGAGAAGAGCCTTGTTTTGGTTCTCCAGTGCTGCTCTAACAGGAATATACCACAAGTTGATGGCTTTAAAAAACAGGGATTTATTCACTTACAGTTTAGGAGGCTAAAAGCCTGAGCTCAGAGTGCCAGCTCTAGGGGCTGGGTGAAGCCCCCTCAACCTTGGGCTTCATCTCTGCCTCTTGCTCCCAGCCCACTGAAGCTGGAGGTGTTTCTTAACTCAGATAGCTGCTGTTTGCTAAGGCTGACAAACCCAAGGTCAACAAGTAAAATGGCACAGTCCCAAAATTATCAAGCAACATGGCAAGCCATTAGTTCAGGTCCAGACAACATGGCAGGCCACTGAGATGAAGACTTGGCCAAATACAGGATCTAGATGTGCCAAAAAGCTCAGAGACCATTCTCAAAGCGTCTTCTCGTATACTGGAAGCAGATCATATCCCTAAGGCAGCTACTCATCTGCTCACAGTAGATTGCACCATGGAGTTGATTACCGGTCTCATCATGGGGAATAACTACATCCAGCTGCCCAGCCACTCAAACCAGGCCCAGCCAAGTTGACACATAAATCTTAACTACCACAAGCTGTACATGTCATGTTAAGAAATTGAATCTTTATCCAGTAGTAGACATATAGTAGCTATCAGAGATATTTGAGACCAGTGACCCAAATCCAGCTGCAGAGTGATTCAGCCTTGGTTAGGTACCTATGATACAGCAGTATAAAAAATCTCTGCCCTTACAAAACTCCAATGGCAATTATAGTATGTAGAGAAAAATGCTATATTAAATGTGTAAATAAAGTGAGCTCTTAGAGCAAACCAGAAGGCCACTAAAACTAGTCTTGGGTGGGGTATAGTCAAGGAAGTAGTGCCAAAGTAGTAAATAAAATCCAAATTGACATTGAAAGATAAGTTAATAGTTAGGCAAAGAGGCAGAAAGATAAGGGGAGAACATTCCAGGAATAGGGGGAAAAATATGTGCAAAGACCCAGAGAGGAAAGGAGAAAGACACAAGTATTTCAACAACACTGAAGCTTAATTACTCAAAGGGAGAGTGAATGGTGATGAGACAAGAGGGAGCATAAGGGGTCTTGTAGGTTAGTTAAGAGTTTGAACTTGATCTTAAGGACAGCAATAGCTATTGAAGGATTTTAAGTAGGAGAGGGGCATGTTCATATTTGCATTTTTAGGAAAATCACCCCAACAACAGCCAGGATTGCAGAGAAGCAAGGTGGGCAGTGGGGAGACTACTTAGGAGGCTGTTAGAGTAATCCGAGTGAGATTTACTGATGATCTGAATGAAGACAGTGGCAGGGGATATGGAGAGATACAAACAGACTTGAGTGATAGAAATAAATATAGAGGATGAGAGTAGAAGTCAAGGATAATACCTTTGTTTCTGGCTCTAACCGGGCAGATGGAGGTCTTATTTTCTGAACTAAAGACCACAGGATGAGTAGGTTTGAGATGCTTAGATGAGGGTTTTCTGGGACCTCAAATTAGAGATGTCCTTCAGGCATATGTGAAACTACAAATTTGAAGCCTAGAGATTTTAGGCAAGAGATAAGAATTGGAGGGTTATCACATTAAAAGTAATTGTTCAGGAAGAACGTACAAAATGAGAAGGTTAAGACAGTGTAAAGCAAAATTCCAATAAAACTAACATTTAAATGGTGAACAAACGGAACAGAATACAGCAGAGACCGGGTGCAGGGATAGCAGTTGGTTAGCTATTGTAGTAACCCAAGGAAGAAATTGACCGAACCTATTCAAGTTAAGTGGCTGTAGGATTGGAAAAGAAGACAGGGTTTATAGTTATGTTTGATGGTCCTTACCTGATCAGCCAAATTAGGGGTAGAAGAGAAGGATTTGGAAGAAACAAGGATGATCCTGAGATTCCTGCTGGATAATTTTGATGTTGCTATCTGAGTAAGGGAAGAAAGGAAGTATAAAAAATTTTACGTACGTTTGAGATGCTTAGATGAGGGTTTTCTGGGACCTCAAATTAGAGATGTCTTCAGGCATATGTGAAACTACAATCATTAGTTACACATCATTCCTCTTCATATAGGCAGATCATTCCAACTAATGCCAAATACTCCTTTCCTGCATTCAGTAGGCTTATAATATATATCTTGAAATGCCTCTTTGAAATAATGAAAAATTCAAACTCCCAAACTTTTTTAAAAAGAAATGTGATGTCATTATCTTGGGTACATACAGTGATAGAATAAGACTACTCAAGTATTTCCTAAATTTCAGCATCAGTTTCTTAGAGTGCTTTGGCTATACAAGTAGTTCTCAACTTAGGATATATTCGAGTTAGGATGAATCGCATTGAGGACTGCCCATTTTTTGTACATACTATCATTAGTAATGTTAACTCAAGGAGCTCTAGTGGCACAGTGCCTAGAGCATTTGACTGCTTAACCAGAAGGTTGGTGGTTCAAACCCACCAACCACTCCATGGAAAGAAGACCGGTGCAAAAACGGCAAGGAGGCCTCATGTTCTGACCTCCTCTAATCCCACAAGAGGAAGACAGAATCACCATCAATAGCCCAAAGCCTATTCCTGCAAGGCCAGACATGTTGCCTCCCTCCAGCCCTTTCTCCAACCGTTCCTCCCAAAGCACCCACCACCTCTCTCTTGGGTTCGATGATTCACTGCAGTGGCCACACAGAACTCACTGATTATGGGGTTTATTAGGGAAGCACCACAGGCTACAATCAAGTTCAGGAAAAATGCTCAGTCTCTCTCCCAGCCTACCATCCCTCAGCCAACAGTCTCTCACAGTCTCTTTCCCAGCAGTGCTGGTCCCTCGGTGTGTCACTCAGCAATGCATGTCTCTTGCGTCTCTTTCCAGCAACGCATGTCTCAGGAGCATGTGTCTCTTTCAGCAGCACGTCTTCCTCAACCGGCAGTCAGAGGGAGAGTTCTGCCTCTAGGAAGCCTCCTTTTGAGCTTGGCAGAGTGGCCAAACCAACCAATCATAACAATAGAATTCTAAGCACCTGAGAGTGAGCCTTCCATAACATTGCGTTGTGCCACTCCCAACAGAAATAACCCAGGTGGATAACATTTACAATCAGGAGCTCCTCGGTTGCTCATTCCACCACTGAGTTTACAATGACTTATGGGTAGAAGAGCCATACTAAGTAATTTACTTCACTGCAACCGCGCAATCTACTTCTGTAAAGATTTACTGCCTTGGAAACCCAATGATAGTCACTATGAGTTGGAATCAGTGACAGTGGGTTTGGTTTTTGGTTTAATGTAATCTTATCATATTACTAACATACAATGTCTTGTAGTTAGTAATATGTATGACATACAATGTTGCAGTGCATAATTCGCTCATGTTATCATTCTCAGATGTAGTATGTCCAACCTTCAAACACAAATAAAGATTGGATTTATAAAGATACTGATAATAAAAGGCAATAATAATGAAAACTAAAAAAGATGAGGTATTTGACTTTTTTCACAACCAACTTACAATGGAGTAGTCATCAGAACAGTTAGCTCTGGTGCTATAGTGGTTAGGGCATTTGGCTGCTAACCAAAAGTCACTGGTTCAAACTTACCAGCTACTCTGTGGAAGAAAGATGAGGAAGTATGCATCTATAAAGATTTACAGCCTTGGAAAGCCAGTGGGGTTGCTATGAGTCAGAATCGACTTGATGGCAGTGAATTTGGTTTTGGTTTTGAGTCACTGGAATGGAACCAGAGACTCCCTACACTTCATTATGACTCTGGCCATGATGCCATAATGCATGTTCTTAGTGAAGAGTAGCCACCTTCATAAGTAGAAAATCTTGTAGGTAGTCATAATTCAAGTCCAAAAACCAGTTTCTAATGGAATTCTGAGGAGGTGCTGACCTTCATGAATGATCCAAATCTATAGAAGCTAGGATTGGGTAACATTTCAGAAGAAAATATGATGCCTGAAATCAGGCACAATCTTGACTATCAGTTCAGAATAAGCAAGGAAGTAGCTGGAAAAGAACTGGCCTCAAAATGGGAGGTAGGTTCAGAAGACTGTCTGGGATAGACTCAGGCTTTCCCAGAAGGCAGAGACTAGGATATTAGAAAATCTCTGATTTAAAAGAGACTTAAATAGAAGAGTCCTAAACAGTTTGTCCAGTGTCTCAGCTTGGTTGCAGCTTCTCAATTCTAAATGGTAATTACCTCCAATTACCTTTGGCCTCTGATAGAATATGAGATTATTTTTTAATCCCAGTTTTTAGTGAGGAAGTGTAAAATTCTTAGTAGGTTTGAATGTGACTAGACCAAGAAAATGTTGAACCTATTAGAATTTAATGAATAAATGAAAATGAAGAAAAATAACTTGTAATTAGTACATCAAACAATAGCTTAAGTAGTTCTGAGCTCTCTTCTCTATGTGCTCATATAATACATTAAAACACTTCTGCTAAGTAATTAAACATACTCCTTGTGTTACACTCGGTTCTCTAGAGAAGCAAAACCAGTAAAGCTTATATATATATATAGAGAGAGAGAGAAATTTATCTTAGGAAAATGGCTCACACACTTACAGAAGCTGGCAAGTCCCAAGTTCTTAGATCAAACGTCAAGCTGGAGGCTTTTCTCAACTCATGCTTCACCGGGGCTGATGAGCTCAAGGTTGGCAGGCAGTTTACTGGCTGTTGACTCCAACGAATGATGAATCCAAGATCTCCAGGCCAAATGGTGGATTGTTTGCTCACGGAGATTTGTAGGCATCTCAACAAAATCCCAATCCACAGAAGAGTGTCACTTTTCCCAGGATGTCCATAAATATACTACAAACAAACCACACCCCTGGGGAAACTCTTTTTCAATAGATTGGCTGCTCATATACATCTGATCCCATCATTGGAACAACCCACATCACAATTGCTTAAACCACACAGAATTGTGGTCCAGCCAAGTTGACACACAGCTCCAACTATCACAGTCTACCCCTTGTCAACTCGGCAGTCGTACACATCTTCTTAACTATATATAGTCTCTAAATAAGGACAATTATAAAGTCATACTTACACCTAACATGATACGCTAACACAGGTACAACTGAAATGCATTAAACTTATTTACATTTCACAGTTCATAACAGAAGGAAACAAAAATACTTGATGCACATACACAATGAAGAAAAATAACACAGTCCTCTTTTCTGTAACTGGTCATATGGTCGTAGCTGATATTCAGAACTACCTTCTTCCACCACCCATTCTGTATTTCCCTTGCCCTTAGCAAGCACCTCAGCTGGTCTTGATTCTTTGCCTGGTGGGATGACACAAACCTTCATTCCTGAAGCCATTAGTAGTGTTCTGGTTACCTAGTGCCACTCTGACAAGAATATTCCACAAATAGGATGGCCTTAACAAACAGGAGTTTATTCTCTTACAGTCTGGAGGCTTTAAGTCCAAGTTCAAAGTGCCAGGCTCTAGAGGCTGGATGAAAGCCCCTCAACCTTGGGGTCCAGCTCTACCTCCTGCTCCTGGCCCACTGACACTAGAGGCATTTCTTCACTCAGACAGCTGCTAACTGCTGAGGCTGACAAACCCAAGGTTGTCAAATAAAAAGGCACAGTTCCAACTGTAAAGGCAGGCCATTAATTTAAGTTCATTGTAAGTCCCACAGTCAGCAAAGCATGGCAGGCTACTGAACAATGACACGATTACACGCAGGGTCCAGCAATCATGCCATAAGCTAGAGACCATTCCCAAAGCTGCTTCTTATATACTGGAAGCAGACCACATACCCAAAGCAGCTACTCAGCTGCTTGTGGTAGATACCACCATGGAGTTGATTGCCAGTCTTATCATGGAGAATAACTACCACCAGTTGCCTAGCCACTCAACTTGGCACCTGTACAGATCTTCAGTGGGTGGTATCTGTACAGATCTCCTCCACTGGGTGACTCCAGTCCCCTAGTTCCTCTAAGTTGCGACCTCACCCCCTTGGCCTGGTGGGCCCTGTCCCTTTCCCTCTTGGGCATGGCAGCTCTGCCCCCTCACTCTCAGGCAGCGGCTATCGCTCCATCCCACTGACTCACATGAACGAGCAGCCCCACACTCCAGAAGCAAGTTGATGAAAGTCTGGCTCTTTTAAAACCTGGGGGGCTGTGATGATTCTACTTCCAAAGGCCATGGTCTTACCCTTTCAGGCTGAGGCAGCTCTGCTTCTATTTCCTCGGTCTCTCTGCTTCTGCTGATTAATGCTGAAGGCAACCCACTCCGCTAGAAAACCCTGCCCAAAAAGCACTCGGCTTTCTTGCTCCGTGGGCCAGCCAACTTGCTACTCCATCTCATGTCAGTCTCTTTTACCAGTTAATGCCTGAAGGCTACTCACTCTGCCAGGAGGCTGCCTGCACAATGGTACCTGGCTTGCTCCTCCTTGGGCTGGTAAGCCTGTTGCTGTTCAATGCCGGTCTCTGGCCTCTCCTACTGCCATCTCTCATGCTGGTCTCTTGGCTCTGCACCTGCTGTCTCTCATGACAGTCTCTTGACTCTCCTCCTGCTGTCTCTCATGCTGTACACCAGGGTCTCTCTACCATGGTCTTGGGTCAAGGACGCACTCCACTCCTGTTTCCACATTTTAGGTATCTGTCAGAGCAGCACCCCACTCTCCTGGTACCAAATTCTGTTCTGGTTACCTAGTACTGCTCTGACAAGAATATACCACAAATGGGATGGCCTTAACAAACAGGAGTTTATTCTCTTACATGGCCTTAAGAAACAGGAGTTTATTCTCTTACAGTTTGGAGGTTTTAAGTCCAAGTTCAAAGTGCCAGGCTCTAGGGGTTGAGGGTGAAAGCCCTTCAACCTTGGGGTCCAGCTCTGCCTTCTACTCCCGGCCCACTGGAACTAGAGGCATTTCTTCACTCAGCTGCTAGCTGCTGAGGCTGACAAACCCAAGGTTGTCAAATAAAAAGGCACAGTCCCGATGTTACCAATCCATATGGCAGGCCATTAAATTAAGTCCATTGTAAGTCCCATGGTCAGCAGAGCGTGGCAGGCTGCTGAACAATGGCATGACTACATGTAGGGTTGAAGCATGCCATAAGCTAGAGACCACTCCCAAAGCTGCTTCTTATATACAGGAAGCAGACCTGCTTGTGGTAGATCCCACTGTGGAGGTGATTGTCAGTCTCATCATGGGGAATAACTACCACCAGCTTTCAGCCACTCAACCAGGCCCAGCCAAGTTAACACACAAATATAACCACCACAAGTAGTCATATCAGAATTGGGTTGCTGTAATTTTCCATTGACTTTAATCACAGGGCATGATAGTACTGAGATGTCCTAAAGAATCTCTTGTATTTCAGACATATTCTTCTTTATCTCCATTATGGAATGTCAATCCAATTTTCCCTTGGTAATCAGGATCTATCACACCAGATAGTACAGTGATGCCCTTCTTTGTCTGTTGATCCAGAGGCACGAGGAAGCCAAAATGGCCAGGTGGCATTCTTAATTTCCAGTTCAGTGCAATCAGTATTGTGTCTCCAGGTGAGAATGTTCCTCCTTTTGGGACTAAGATCTCCCGACCCGCAGAGCATAGGGTAGCAGGGACAGAAAGCAAAAATTTTTTGAGTGGATCACTAGGGGTAATAGTGAGTGGTACCACTCTTGTTTCCACCCCTTGGTTCCTGGACCTGTGAGTCCTGGCTTTTGGAGAAACAGCACCATATATTGAATGCTGGTTTAGAGCATATACAGCCTCCTGAAGAACATTGCCCCAATCCTTAAAGGTATTGCCACCTAGTTGGCACCATAATTGTGTTTTCAGTAGGCCTTTCCATCTTTCTATCAAGCCAGCTGCTTCAGGATGATGGGGAACATGGTAAGACCAGTGAATTCCATGAGCAAAAGCCCATTGCCACACTTCATTTGCTGTGAAGTGAGTCCCTTGATCTGAAGCAATGTTGTGTGGGATACCATGATGGTGGACAAGGCATTCTGTAAGTCCATGGATGGTAATTTTGGCAGAAGCATTTCATGCAGGGAAGGTGAATCCATTTCCAGAATAAGTATCTCTTTCACTAAGAACAAAACGCTGTCCTTACCATGATGGAAGTGGTCCAGTGTAATCAACCTGTCACCACGTTGCTGGCTGATCACCCCGAGGAATGGTTCCATATCGTGGACTGTTAGTCTCTGCTGCTGGCAGATTAGGCACTCAGCAGTGGCAGTAGCCAAATCAGCCTTGGTAAGTGGGAGTCCATGTTGCTGAGCCCATGCATAACCTCCATCCCTGCCACCATGGCCACTTTGTTCCTGAGCCCATTGAGCAATGACAGGAGTAGCTGGGGAAAAAGGAAAGGCAGGTTTCCACTGAACATACCATCCTATCCACTGATATTTAAAGTCCTCCTCTGCTGAGATCACCTTTTGGTGGACATTCACATGAGACACAAATATCTTTATCCTTTGGCTCATTCAGAGAGCTCTGTCCACGTACCTCTTCCCCATACATCCTTATCACCAATTTTCCAATCATGTTCCTTCTAAGTCCCAGACTATCCAGCCAAGCCATTAGCCACAGCCCTTGAATCGTTATATAATCACACTTCTGGCCATTTCTTATTCCATGGAAAGTGAACGGCCATATGCATAGCTCTAATTTCTGCCCGTTGGGAGGATTTCCCTTCACCACTGTCCTTCAAGGAAGTCCCAGAAAGGGGCTGCAGTGCTGCTGCCATCTGCTTTCGAGTGGTGCTTATCACATATCGCACAGAACCATCTGTAAACCAGGCACGAGTTTTTTCTTCCTCAATCAACTGATCGTAGGAATTCCCCTTGAGGCCATAGGTGCGAACTGGCAGAGGGAAGGTAATGTGACTGGAGTGGAGACCATAGGCATTTGGGCCACTTCCTCATGCAACTTACTTGTGCCTTCAGGTCCTGCTCAAGCCCAATCTCTGATATACCACTTCCATTTAATGATGGAATGCTGGTGTGCATGTCCAACTTTATGACTCTGTGGGTCAGACAACATCCAGTTCATGATGGGGAGCTCAGGTATCATGTTGACTTGGTGGCCCATGGTTAGGCGTTCAGTCTCTACTAAAGCCCAATAACAAGCTAAAAGCTGTTTCTCAAAAGGAAAGTAGTTAGCTTCAGTGGATGGCAGGGCTTTGCTCCAAAATCCCAAGGGTCTGCATTGTGATTCACCAGTAGAGACCTGCCAAAGACTCCAAACAGCATCTCTATCTACTACAGACACTTCAAGCACCATTGTATCAGCCAGATCATATGGCCCAAGTGGCAGAGCAGCCTCCACAGCAGCCTGAACCTGTTGCAGAGCCTTCTGTTGTTCTGGGC
>NW_006921694.1:8291065-8292643 GCF_000298275.1 Orycteropus afer afer | reverse complement strand
CAGAACAAATAGGAGAATTAAATGGAGATGTGGTAGGAATCACCACCCCTGCATCCTTCAAGTCCTTGATGGTGGCTGTAATCTCTGCAAGCCCTCCATGGATGTGGTATTGCTTTTGATTTACTATTTTTGTAGGTAGAGGCAGTTCTAATGGCTTCCACTTGGCTTTTCCTATCATAATAGCCCTTACTCCACATGTCAGGGACCGAATGTGGGAATTCTGCCAGTTGCTCAGTATATCTATTCCAAGTATGCATTCTGGAACTGAGGATATCACTACAGGATGGGTTTAGGGACCCACTGGACCCACTGTGAGATGCACCTTAGCTAAGACTCCATCAGTAACTTGAGTTCCATATGTCCCCACTCGGACCGGTGGGCCACAATGACACTTTGGGTCTCCTGGAATTTGTGTCATTTCAGAGTCAGTGTCCAGTAATCCCTGAAAAGTCTGATTATTTCCTTTTCCCCAGTGAACAGTCACTCTCCTGAAAAGCCTCAGATCCTTTTGGGGATGGCTGGGGGAAAGATTGACATAAATTTTTGGCAATGTAGTAGGGTCCTTCCTCAAAGGGACCTGGCCTCCCCTTCACTCAAGGGGTTGTGGGTCTATAACCTGACTCAAGTATGGAAATTGATCGAGAGGCTTTGACTCTGTATTCTGGCGATTCAATCTAGGTAGGTTGCTGTCAACGTGACCTAGAATTCTTCTGTCTATACAGATTAGGTAAATATTTATTTAGTAAGTTTGCCATGTATTTCACTTCTAGCAACACCATGACTAAGTAGCCAATGTCATAATTCCACACGAGTCAGACTATTCTGATTACTGTTCTGACTCTGCTGTCCATTATGGTAACCATGCTCACCTTGCCTTTGTCAATTAACTGCTGCCACTTGGCCTCTACCACCACAGGGTCCAGTCAATCCCATTGTAGTTAAGTGTCTCAGTTCAATTAGGGCAGTTCCCACTGTCAAAGCAGGTTTACGTAAAAATGCTATCACAGTAGTCATCAAGGATGCTGGAGCTCCCTTCATAAATTTATTCCTCACCGTACTGGTAAAAGGTATGTCTTCTGGACTCTCCATTTCTGGCTCTAGGGGTCTAATCTGATAAATCTATTCTAACAGGCCAATTTCCCTAAGCCTCTGGATACCTTCTTCTATATTATGGCAGGTCTGGTACTTCAACTTGACTTAAGGTAGGCCACCGCATGATCCATGCTTCAGTAAGCCAACCAAATAAACTACTAGATCCTTTCCTAACCTCTCGAGCTGAAACATTGAATGAAGAATCTGTACTTAGTGGGCCTAAATCTATAAATTCAGACTGATCCAATGTTACATTCCTTGCACCATTATCCCACACCCTCAGTAGCCATGTCCATACATATTCTCCAGGTTTTTGTCTGTACTTGTTAGCAAAATCAAGTAGATCTTTTTGGGTGTAGCATACCACCTTGTTAGTTACACTTTGTATTTCATCTTTTGGGGCTCACTTGGACTTAACTTTAGTTATAGGTCTAGGAGCAACAATGGGTGGTTGGGGCAGTTCCTGAGAACATTCAGCAATGTCTT
>NW_006921694.1:8250235-8290475 GCF_000298275.1 Orycteropus afer afer | reverse complement strand
TGCCACTTCACGCCATGTATTAGCAGGGCCCTCTTTACTAAGGGAGGCAGAGTCACCAGTGCCTTTACAATTAATTAAACTGGCGAATCAATTTAGGAAGCCCATCCTTATGATTTTGTCTCTCTAGAACCACTCCCAGTACCAAATGTGTTAGACTGGGTTCTCTAGAGAAGCAAAACCAGTAAAGCTTATACAGAGAGAGAGAGAAAGAGAAATATGTCTTAGGAAAAGGTCTCACACACTTATAGAAGCTGGCAAGTCCTAAGTTCTTGGATCAAACATCAAGCTGGAGGCTTTTCCCAACTCACACTCCTGTCGGGGCCAATGAGGTCAAGGTTGGCAGGCAGTATACTAGCTGTTGACTCCAATAAATGATGAATCTAAGATCTCTAGGCCAAATGGTGGATTGTTCACTCATGGACAGTTATAGGCAGCACAACAGAATCCTGATCCACAAAAGAGTGTCTCTTTTCCCAGGATGACCATAAATATACTGCAAGCAGGCCACACCCCTAGAGAAACTCCCTTTCAATGGATTGGCTGCTCAAAACATATACATCTGATCTCATCATTGGAATAACCCACATCACAATTGCTTAAACCACACAGAATTGTGGTCCAACCAAGTTGACACACAGCTCCAACTATCACGCTCCTTTTATTCCTATTTACATCACAGAACATGCTCCTTCTTTTCCAGTATGATACAAATGTAGATGTAAGTTCATTACCGAGTAGAATTTGCACCAACTCTGACAACTGCATTTGAAAAATTGCAATTCACTTAAACTCTAAAATAAATACTTATGATAATGCCCCATACATTTATCCTGGAAGGCACTCTTTAGATTAGTATCTTTCTGTTTATGATACATACTAACATTCGTACCTAAACTTTGAAGATTTTATTGAAATGAGAGAGGCTTATTGTTGAGTAGGAGACCAATTAAGTAAAATCAATGGGAAGAGTTGGATGTGTTAAAAGGCAGCATCAATTTAGTAAAATGAAAGCCATTGAAACAAGACATATATATTTATTTTACTTGGAGTCTTTTATCAAAGGAGTAATTTGTGTGAGAAGCTCTATAAATTCTGAAAGTTACACCAACCCTGAAGCTGGTTTATGGTTGTAGAGCAGCTTATTTAAACTGGTAAGTCTTGTTGCTGGAGTCAGAGGAAAGACAGTAGAAGCAACAACTGATTGAACTAGAGTTTGGCAATTTTAGTGGAAGAGAGTACAGTCCTGTCATATGGTAGGCACATTGTGGCCATCGAGAACAGTCTGAACACTAACTCACCTGTCCCTGTGCAAGAGTCTTACTCAGAAGTTTTATTATATGCTAAGGAATCTGAATTATATATTCAAAGCATTATCCTTCCATTTATTCACTCTCATAGCGTTTATTTAAAAAAAAAAAAAAAAAAAAACAGGCATAGAGCTTTGATTTCTGCAATTTTATTCAAATAGGCAGCAGGGTTCTTAAGACCAGTCAATTTCTTTCCACTTATTTATAACAATGAAAACAGTTTAATAAAATATATATATTAAAACAAAGGAAAAGTACTTACCCTTTTGTGTTTTTAAAATTTAGACTATTAACTCTTACCTTACACAGCTCTCTAATTTTATGGATTTGAGTATGTAATAGCAAAGCTTATCTTGTGAACTTACTGTAACTTATACTACATTAAGGAGCTCTGCTAGCACTGTGGTTAAAGCATTGGGCTTCTAACCAAAAGATCTACATTTCAAACCAACCAGCCACTCCATGGGAGAAAGAGGCCTTCTACTTCCATAAAGATTTATGGCCTTGGAAATCCTGTGGAGCAGTTCTACTGTGTTCTATAGGGTCACTGTGAGTTAGAATTGGTTAGATGGCAGTGGGTTTTTTTGTTTTCTTATATTACATTAAATAAATGACATTTCTTATTTCAACAAAAGAAAATTTTGAGGAGAGACAAAATGCTTTATTTTCATTTCCTTCTGCTCTTTACCAGAAGAAAATGGTTAAGAAAGGAAACTATATCTTGTTTTTTATCACTCTAATAACAACACATTTTCATCATTTATATATAAAAAAATAGAATAATCTTTTAAAAGGGTGCTAAATATAGATAATATCTTTGAGTTTATATGAGATATGCTTATAAGTATCTAATTTTGAACACTGGATAGCCTTTTGTTCATTTTTACTATGTATTATTTTTTGTTTTGATTGCTATCTTGCTACATTTATTGCATCCTAGTCACTGGGTCTTTAGTTTCCTTAACTGAAATTGTTAAAAACTAATAATACATTGAGTTTGGCTTGTAAATTGAACACTTTGACATGAATCAGATTATAAATACTTGTCAAAGATAAAGTATACCCAATAATTTAGTTGCAGAGCAAGATGGTCATCCATGTTTTAAAATTTAAATTGATCAGAACTCTGATATGGTAGAGAATATGTTGCTGCAGGTTTGTAAGTCATATTTTGTTTGCAGGCATGCTGCTAGCAAGAGTAAAGCTGTTTTGCCATCTAGTGGTGGCTTGCAAGTGTATCCACTTATTCAGGGTGTGTTTTCCAAAGTTGCTATTTTTAGTCGGACTGCACTGTAGCAAGCTGACCTAATGCTTTGACATAGTAATAACGCAAAAAGAAGAAAAAAATAGAAAGAAATGTCACCTTTTCTTCATGGTGTTATTGACTAAAAAATGCTCAATATAGATAACATTCATAAAACTACAAAGACCAAAAACAAAGCTCAGGGTAATGGAATATTCTTGACACTTGAAAAGAGAAAAGAATCAAACAAAATGAATCAAAGAAGAGAAAAATAAATAAGTCTTTAATCAGATTAAGCACTTGAAACTTACAAAGAAAAGCAGAAAAAAAAAAAATGCTTTTACAGACTCTTGGCTAAATGTTTTTGGGAGACTTACTTATTCCTGAAAATAATACATGCATTTTTAAGATACCTTAGTCCCAAAGGGAGCTCTGGTAGCGCAGTGGCTAAGCATTAGACTGTTAATCAGAAGCTGACGGTTCAAACCCACCAGCCACTCCCCAGAAGGAAGATTGAGCAGCCTACTTCCATAGTGATACAGCCTCAGAAACCCAAGGAAGGGTTTCTATGAGTGGATCTGACTTGACAGCAGTGAGTTTCGTTTTTGGTTTAGTGCCAAACTATATACAGAATCCAACCATTTTATTATCAATAGCACCTCTTTTACTCTGTTATTTATACATGTAGTTAAGTAGTCTACATACATCTCTCTCTATTGTATACATACAATTTCTTCTATTGTTAATCTTCATTTACTCTTCACTCTCAGTGGTTTAACTTTCCTCTTTCCTTTCCTGAGTATGCCTATTTCAGAAATTAGTTTTAGGAAGTGATCTAAGCCAACAGAAAATCCCCTTCCATCCCTCAGCAGTTGAAACTGTCTTCGATCTTGGATAATAAACCAAAAGATTTAGTTGCAATATTCTTTCTTATTTTGAATAAGTATGGTTCATTTCAAATAGAATCAACTTACTGAACTATAACATCTAATAGTATGGTGTGCATGTGTGTGTGTGTATTAAAAATTCAGGCATTAAAAATAGTATATCTCAAAATTAAATATGCCACGATTTGGTTGCCAGGGATAGTAGAAGGGGCTGCTTATTTATCAGAGTTTAAGAAATGAAAAATGAGGTTTAATTTACTTAAAAATGTAATTTTGAATCTTTAAAGAACAGAGATTCTAAATATAGAAAAATAGACAAGTCTTTCCTTAGTATAACGATAAAAGCAGCCCCAAAACATAAAGATGCCTGACAGCTGCTGGCTTTGATAATGCTATCCTGCAGTTGTGGTAATAGTTTTTCTGCCCTCAACTATTAAAACAAATTAAAACTGCTCAGCTTGAGTAACTAAAATAAGCATTCTTTAAAATTGCGATTTCAAAGAACTAAAGACATTATAGTAGTGACTAGACGGACAGAGAGCAAAGAAGGGAATGTTAGATGTTCTGATTCTTTACTCAGGTTTTCCAATTAGAATGGAATAAAATAGCTTTCTGTTAGAAACCCTACTTTCTTCATTATCAAAATGAACACTTAAGAAAAAGATAGCCTGGCCATCCTGGACAAGTATTTGGGTTTCCTTTCACATTCATGTTGCTCATCCAAGCTAAAGGTGTCAAGCTATTTAGTAAAACTTACTGGTGTCAAGTTGGATCCGACTCATAGTGACCCCTCCTTGGGTTTCCGAGGTGGTATCACTAGGGAAGTAGATTGCCCAACCATGAAACAATAAACTATCACATTTTTAGAAAGAGCTTAGCTATTTACCCAGTATTTTGAAAATGCAGTTATTCTTCTTTAAATATCTTATTATTTAAATATCTTATTAACCCTACACTAAAGTGCTACAGTTTGGATTAAAGTCCAATGAGGGGATGGTGGAGGATTACATTTAGCAAATTGCAAATATGCAAAGGCCATTTATAACTTAATTTTAGTTTTTTATGTAATACTGGTTACAGAAACAAAACTGGTCAACATTCTTTGGGGAATTAAAGATAAGGAACTGGTTACTAAATGTGATATAAATTCCTTACATAGATAGAATGGTTTGTGTTAAATATGCATTAGTAACCTTCATATTTTGTTTAAACACCGTATCACAAGGTGCTGTTCAGGAATAATGAGTCGTATGTCCTATATCAAGTGTGAGCAAATTTCTTCTGTAAAGACATGCAGTAAATATTTTAGGCTTTGCAGGAAACACAGTCTTTCTAACGAGCTACTCACCTCTGCTTTCAGGATCTGAAAGCAGCCATAGACAATATATAAACTAATGAGCATGGCTGTGCTCCAGCAAAATTTTATTGACATACACAAGTGGCAGGTCGGATTTGACCTTTGAGCCATAATTTCCTGATGCATGATCTATATGAATATGGTCACCACTTGATAACTTTTAAGAAATCTAAGGGATAAAAGACTAAAAAGCATATTTTTCCAAGTATATTCTATGGACTACTAATAGGAGAATGCTGGGGATTTACCGTACTCCTAGTGCCTAAGGCTGGCAGTTCAAACCCACCAACCACTCCTCGGAAGGAAGGTTGGGCAATCTACTTCCATAGTGATACTGCCTCGGAAACCCAAGGAGAGGTCTCTGTGAGTCAGGTTTGACTCCACAGCAGTGAGTTTTAGTTTGAGTTTATCAGAATTATTTTTGAGGGGTGAGTAGCTGGGAATCATTTGTGGTTTTTGTAGGTTTTTTTTGTTTTGTTTTGTTTTAATAGATGAATCTTACAAACTGAAATTTGAAAACCACTGGCTAAGATTGCTGACAATATTCAGCAACAAATGCTTGTTACACCTCATACTAGGGTTACTGAGTTGAACAAAACAAATAGAAATCCTTGCGTCATAGCACTTGGAGTCTACAAAAGGAGATGGTCAGTAAACAAAATAAATAATTATTTTTAAATATACTATATACTGTTGTTGTTGTTGTTGTTGTTATTTGCCATCGAGTTGGCCCCAACTCATAGCGACCCCTCCTTGGGTTTCCGAGGCAGTATCACTACGGAAGTAGGATTGCCCAACCTTCCTTCCGAGGAGTGGCTGGTGGGTTTGAACTACCAGCCTTCTGGTTAGCAGTCCAGTGCCTTAGGCACTTATGCTACCAGAGCTCCTATACTATATACTAGATGTGACAAGGGCTACGAATAAAAATGAAACAAAAGAAATATGGGTCGTGTTGGGAAGTTTTGGACAGAACTGCTGGAGAAGGACTGATGTCATGTGAGTAACCATCTGAAGGAAGTAAGGGAGAAAGCCATTCAGATAAATAGAGGGAAGAATGTTCTAAGATGAGGGGGAAGCAAGTGCAAAGGCCCTGAGTTCAAAGCATGATTAACTTTTTGAAGGGACAGCAAAAAGATCTGAGTAGCTAAAATGGGAAGAGTGATTAGATATGAAGTCCATAGATACAGGCCAAATCCAAATCAATTAGAACCTTGGAAGTCATTGTCAGGACTTTGGGTTTTACTCCAGAGGATTTTAACAAGGTCATTCTGGCTACTGTATTGAGAGTAGTCTGTAGGAGGAAAGGGTGGAAACAAGGAGAACAGTTTGGGCAAGAGTTTATTATGACCTGGATTGAGGTGGTAGCAGTGGTCATAACTGTTTGGATTGTAGATATATTTTGAAGCTAGAGCCAACAGATTTAGATGATGCTTTGGATATAAGTTGTAAAAGAAAAAAGTCACAGGTTGCACAGCTTTTGGCCTATTACCTGGAAGAATGGATTTGGTGTCTACTGAGGTAAGTAAAATTTTTAAGAGAAGGGATATCAGAAGCTCAGTTTTGAACCTGTTAAGATCCAGATGGCTATTACTTACGCAAGAGATATTCAGCGGGGAGCAAGATATCAGAGTGTGGAGTTTCATGGGGAAGGCCTAGACTAGTGATATAAAACTTTCAGAGTCTCACTTCTGGTAAGATCGAGGAACAGGCAGACAAGCAGCACAGACCCTCTTCAACAAAGAAAAGAAAGACCAATTGACAGAGATACAGAAGATAATCCTGGAGCCCTGAGCTTTGAAAGGAACTATACAGAAGTGGATTAGGCACCAACTAGTGGAAAAACCTGAAGGAAAACAGTGAGTACAGAGATAGTTAGAGCTGTGGACTATCAGCTACTTTGACGGGACCAACAGCCTGAGTATTTCCAAGTGGTGTTGGGACCTGGGAATTGACATTAAGATCAGCCCTGGTCACCAAGGGCTGCAGGGATGACTGCGCTGGTGGTCTGTGATTAGGAAGGGAAATAGCAAGGTGGGAGACAGCCTGGGGTGTTGACTGTCTGCTGTCCAGAGAGTGCAGCCATTATGGATATTTAAAGTGACTGAGGCCACAGCCATTTTGAATGTTTATAAGTGGCGGCCATTTTGGACATTTAAAGTGACCAAGGGTGCAGCCATTTTGAATCTTTATAAGTGGCAACCATTTTGGATTTTAAATTGATACCATTCTCATTTGGATTCCAGGGACCTAAGAATAGGCTCTGTTTGCCATGGTTGGTAGGGACATACGAGAGGCTGACAACAAGAAAGGAGACAATTGATAAGTGTGTAAGTGCTGCTCACTAGCAACTAGAAGAGCACAGCACGGTACCCTGCTTGCGTAGATAACATACAAAGAAATCGAAAATTGTGGGCAAGTCACTCCAACATACAATCACCAATTAAATATAAACACAGAAATGTCACAATGCCTCAGAGACAACAGAGCATCACAGTCCACACAAAAAAGCAAGATAAAGCAGGAGAAGCAAAGGACCAGGATGCAGACCCAAAACACATCCCTGAGGAAGACACAGCACTGGAACTCCCTGATAAGGAGTTCAAAAGAATTATATTTAGGTACCTTCAACAAATTGAGAGACAGATCAAGGAAAACACTGAGAAAACCCTAGAACAATTTCGAAAGACAGCATAAGAACAAAATAAATGAAAAATTAGAAATGATACAAAATCTACACACAGAAATCCAGAAGATTAATACTAAGTTTTCAGAAATAGATAAGACATTGAATGGGCAAAGGAGCATAATTGAATCAATGGAAGACAGAATTAGGGAGATTGAAGGCAAATACCTGAACACTTCTTTGGAAAGGGATCAATCAGAAAAAAGAGCAAAAAAAAAAAAAATGAAGAAAGCCTAAAGTTCATGTGGGATACCATCAAAAGGAATAACTTACATGTCATCGGAATTCTAGAAGAGGAAGAGACAAAACCACAGAAAAATTTGTCAAAGATTGTTGGAAAAGAATTTTCCTGGTGTGATGAAAGATGAGAATATATCCATTCAGGAAATCCAACGAACACCAAACAGGATAGACCCCAAAAGAAAATCACCCAGACATACCATCATCAAACTTACCAAAACCGAAGAGAAAGAAAGAATCCTGAGAGCAGCATGGGAAAATCGAAAAGTTACCTACAAGGGGCAACCAATAAGACTAAGCTCGGATTTCTCAAGAGAAACCATGCAGGCAAAAACACAAAGGGATGGTATATATAAAACACTGAAAGAGAAAAATCTCTAACCAAGAATTATGTACCCAGCAAAATTGTCCCTCAAATATGATAGTGAAATCAGGACATTTCCCGATAAGCAGAAATTAAAGGAATTTATTAAAAGCAGACCAACCTAACAAGAGATGTTGAAGGGTGCCCTTTGGACAGAGAAGCAACAACAGCCGCCAACAACAACTGGCCATTAACACACATGATGTTATAACCCAGAAACCAACCCACCTATGGAAGTATCCAAAGTAAATAAGCCTACAGGATTGTAAAAAGGGAACCAGAGACATCAATTGACAAATGAGGACAACTACAAACCAAAAAAAGGGGAAAACTGTGTTGTTACAGAACTTCTAGATGGTAGGGAAGTCGAGACAACTGCAAGATACAACGCATTGTTCTATACTTGGGAAGAAAACTATAAATCACAGGGTAACCTCAAAGACAAATGATAAACCTTCACATCAAAAATGAGGACCAGACCAGCATAAATATTCAGTAAATACTAAAACAATAACAATGAAGGAAGTGATAACACGATTCATAAACAAAGTGAGCTCAGCATAGAAAAGTATATGGAACAAAGAAATTGACACCACAAAAAGCACATAACAAAAATGACAGCAACAATTTCATATTTCCCGATAATTACGTATCTGGCAAGGGACTTATCTGTAAGATTTATAGCGGAAGAGTGGATGACCAAACTATGGTATATATACAAATAATGGAATGCTATGCAGCACTAAAGAATAATGTACTGTCTGTAAAACACTGCATAATGAACTATGGCTGAATGAAATAAGGCAATCATGGAAGGACAAATACAGTATTAGTTCGTTGTTGTGGAGGGTCAAGGAAAAGTTTATGTATGGAGGGAAACTCTCTTTGTTGGTTGCCAGGGATTGGACGGGAGGGAAGGGAACATTGAAAAAAAAAATGCATTGACCTATGTCACTTTAGTTTTGTGTATTTCACTGTACATAAATTATATTTCAATAAAATGCATTAAAAAAAATCTTTCAATACAGGCATGTGAGTTAAACATTTACCTCAAGTAGACACACGCCCTGGAGAGAACAATCATGGGAGAAGGAAGGGCTGCTTATGCACAGGGAGATAGCTCAGGGTGCAGAAGAGTATGAAGGGATGGACACTGGGAGGAGGTAACTATGGGGAGGAAGTGGGAGGGGAGCTGCTGCATTGTAAATTTTGGTCAATGACATGAGACAAAGTATATGTGAACTGCTGTATGAAAAGTGAATTACTCTGTAAATCTTCACCCAAATCCTAATAAAAAAAAATAATAAAATAATAATAATAAAATCTTTCAGAGTCTTTACCATATGAATAGTATTTAAAGCTATGAGCCTGGATGACATCACCAAGATAGCATAGATAAAGACATGAAGCTGTACAAAGATAGATCTTGGGGAATGCTCATATTAAGAAATAACCAGACCAAACTCACTGCCGTGGAGTCCATTCTGACTTACAGTGACCACATAGGGTTTCCAAGGCTGTAAATCTTAATGGAAGCAGACTACTTCATCTTTCTTCTATGGAGTGGCTAGTGAGTTCAAACCATTTACCATTTGATTAGCAGCCAAATGCTTTAACCACTTCACCATCAGAGCTCCTTGTTAAGAAGTGAAGGAGGTAAGAAAGAACCAATAAAGAAGAATGAGATAGGAAGCAAACCAGACAATGTAGTGTCCTGGAAGCCAAATGAGAAACATGTTACAAACTGGAAAAGAATGATCAGCTGTGTCAGATGCTACTATACGTCAGGTTAGTTGAAGACTAAGAATTAACTATTGAATTTTACAATAAGAGGAGCTCTGGTGGCCTAGTGCCTAAAGGCATGTGACTCCTAACCAGAAGGCTAGTGGTTCAAGCCCATCAGCTACTCCTCAAAGGGAAGACTGGACAATCTACTTCTGTAGAGATACTGCCTTGGAAACCCAAGGAGGGGTTGCTATGAGTTGGAATTGACTCAACAGCAGTAAGTTGTTTTTTTGTTTTTGTTTTTTGCAATAAGATCATTGATGGCTTTGATAAAGTCAATTTCAGGGCAGTGGTCATGATGAAAGCCCCCATAAAAGTGGATGTGGCATAAACTAAGAAGAGAGAAATTGGTAGCAGTAGGTATAGCCAAGGAGTTTTGCTTTAAAGGGAAAGGTAAAAATGAGGCATTAGTAGCTGGAGGGAGAAGGGGGATGGTCAAAGAAATGTTACTGCTTTTCCCTGGCTAGGGACAAAGAAAACAGCTCTGCTGGCAGCTGTTGAAGGGAGACTATAGGCTATTGCCAGGTGTCATCCATTGTCATAGTAGTCATCATCTTGAGTATGAGAAATAAATCCAAGGAATAAAGCAATCAGATACCCTCTGTGCATCAAGTAAGAATTAGATAGAATTAATTACTTAGAATGACTGGAAATGTTAAAGCTACTTACTTTTTGTCATTTTTATATTCTATAGATTGTCTCTGACATTACAAATACTTTTGACATTAATAAACACTTTTTGCACTTGAATTTTCCTTACCTATTTCATTGTACACATCTATCTCTTTAAGGCATTTGTGTTTTACAAGGCATATTTTAAATTGAGGATGCAGAAATAACTTCAGTTAATACTATCTGAATCCTCTCATCTTGTTTATGTTTATACTTTATAGCATTAGTCAAATTACTAAATTTTAGTTTCAAAATAAAATTAGTAATTTCCATAAAAACAGCTAGGGGAGGCCAGGAAAGGAAGCAGGAGCCAGTGTGGACCAGAACAGCTAGGGGAGGCCAGGAAGTGAGCAAGTGAGAAGAGAAGTTTGGTACAGCTAAGGAAGACAAACTTGTCTGTCACTTTGCCATACTGTGGTAGCTTACATGTTGCTGTGAGGCTGGAGGCTATGCCACTGGTGTTTCAAATGCCAACAGGGTTACCCATAGTGAACAGGTTCCAGCAGAGCTTCCAGACTAAGACAGACTTGGAAGAAGGAAGAGGCCCTCTACTTCTCAAAGAATTGGCCAGTAAAAACCTATGAGTAGCGGTGAAACACTGTCTGATATATTACTAGACAACTTTATGAATAGCCCTGAAACATTGTCCAACATCGTGCCAGAAGATGAGTTCCTCAGTTCAGAAGACACTCAAAATACACCTGGGGAAGAGCTGCCTCCCCCAAGGAGAGCTGACCTTAATGATATAGATAGAATAAAACTTTCAGGACCTCTGTTAGCTGATGTGGCAGAACTCAAGAAGAAACAGCTGCAAATTGATAATTGGAACATGGAACGTACAAAGTATGAATCTAGGAAAACTGGAAGTTGTCAAAAATGAAATGGAATTCATGAAGATTGATAACCTAGATATTAGTGAGCTGAAATGGACTGGTTTTGGCCATTTTGAATCAGACAACCATATGATATACTCTGTGGGGAATGACAAATCGAAGACAAATGGCATGGCACTCATTGTCACAAAGAATGTTACAAGAACTATCCTGAAGTACAATGCTGTTAGTGATAGGATAATATCCATATGCCTACAAGGAAGGCCATTTAATATTACTATTATTCAGATTTACGCACCAACCACCAAAGCCAAAGATGAGGAAATTGAAGATTTTTACCAACTTCAGCAGTCTGAAATTGACTGAATATGCAATCAAGATGTATTGATTATCACTGGTGATTGGAATGCAGATGTTGGAAACAAACAAGAATCTCTGGTAGTTGGAAAATAGGGCCTTGCTGATAGAAATAACCCTGGAGATCGCATGATGGAATTTTGCAAGACCGACTTATTCATTGCAAATACCTTTTTCAACAACACAAACAGTGGCTATACACATGGACTTCACCAGATGGAGCACACAGGAATCAGATTGAGTACATCTGTGGAAAGAAGCAATGGAGAAGGTCAGTATCTTTAGCCAAAACAGGGCCAGGAGCTGATTGTGGAACATACCATCAACTCCTCATATGCAAGTTCAAGTTGAAGCTGAAGACATTAAAAGAAGTACAGGAGAGCCAAAATATGACCTTGATTATATCCCTCCTGAATTTAGAGACTATCTAAAGAATAGATTTGATACATTGAAAACCAATGACCGAAAACCAGCAGAGTTATGGGATGACATCAAGAACAGCATCCATGAAGAAAGCAAAAGGTCATTAAAAAGACAGGAAAGGAAGAAAAGACTGAAATGGATGTCAGAAGAGTCTCTGAAATTTGCTCTTGTAGGGAGAAAAGCTAAAGCAAATGGAAGAACTGACAAGATAAAAGAGCTGAAAAGAAGATTTCAAAGAGCAGCTTGAGAAGACAAAGTCAATTATTATAATGAATTGTGCAAAAACCTAGAAGAAAACCAAAGGGAAGAACACATTCAGCATTTCTCAAGCTCCAAGCACTGAAGAAAAAAGACTTCGGCTTCGAGTTGCAGTATTGAAAGATTCTATGGGCAATATATTGAATGATGCAGGAACCATCAAAAGAAGATGGAAGGAATACACCAATCACTGTAGAAAAAAAATTAGTCAATGTTTATCCTTTTCGGGAGGTGGCGTGTGATCAGTAGCCAATCATATTGAAGAAGTCCAAGGTGCACTGAGGGAAATGGTGGAAAACAAGGCTTCAGGAATGGACGGAATACCCATTGAGATGTTTCAACAAATGGATGCCGCACTGGAGGCACTCACTCAACTATGCCAAGGGATTTGGAAGACAGCTATGTGGCCAACTGACTGGAAGAGATCCATATTTGTACCCATTCCAAAGAAAGGTGATCCCACAGAATGTGGAAATTATCAAACAATATCACTAATGTCATGCACAAGTAAAATCATGTTGTTGTTGTTGTTGTTATATGCCGTCGAGTCAGCCCCAACTCATAGCGACCCCTCCTTGGGTTTCCGAGGCAGTATCACTACGGAAGTAGGATTGCCCAACCTTCCATACTGAAGATAATTCAAAAATGATTGCAGCAGTACATTGACAGAGAACTTCAAGAAATGCAAGCTGGATTCAGAAGAGGACATGGAATGAGGGATATCACCGCTGATATCAGATGGATCTTGGCTGAAAGTAAAGAATACCAGAAGGATGTTTACTTGTGTTTTATTGACTATGCGAAAGCATTCAATTATATGGATCATGACAAATTTTGGATAACTTGAGAAAAATGGGAATTCCAGAAAAATTAATTGTGCTCATGAGGAACCTGTACACAGACCAGGAGGCTGTTGTTCAAACAGAACAAAGGAACACTACATGGTTTAAAATCAGGAAGGGAGTGTGGCTGGGTTGTATCCTTTCATTATACTTATTCAGTCTATATGCTGAGCAAATACTCCACTGGACCATGTGAAAAAGAACATGGCATCAGGATCGGAGGAAGACTCATTGACAACCACAATACGCAAACAACACAGCTTTGCTTGCTGAAAGTGAAGATGACTTGAGGCACTTACTGATGAAGATTGAAGACTACAGCCTGCAGTATGGATTACACCTCAATATATATATTAAAAAAAAGATCCTTGCAACTCGACCAGTAAGAAGTAGCATGGTAAGTGTAGAAAAGATGGAAGTTGTCAAAGACTTCAAATTACTTTGTTCTATAATCAACACCAATGGAAGCGGCAGTCAGGACATCAGATGACACATTGCATTGGGCAAATCTGCTGCAAAAGATTTCTTTCAGGTGCTGAAGAGCAAAAATACCTCTTTGAAGACTAAGGTGTACCTAACCTAAGCCATGGTATTTTCAATTGCCTCATATGCATGTGAGAGCTGAACAATGAACAAGGAAGACCAAAGAAGAGTCAATGCTCTTGAGTTGTGGTGTTGGCGAAGAATACTGAAAGTACCATGGACTGCTAAAAGAACTAACGAATCTGTTCTGGAATAAACACAACCAGAATGCTCCTTAGAAGCAAGAATGGCCAGACTCTTCTCAGCTACTTTGGTCATGTTGTGAGAGGGGACCATTCCCTTGAGAAAGATATCATACTTGGTAAAGTGGAGGGTGAACGAAAAAGGGGAAGGCCCTCAACAAGATGGATTGACACAATGGCTGCAACAGTGGGCTCAGGTATACCAAGGATCGTGGGGCTGGCACAGGACCTGGCAGTGTTTTGTTCTGTTGTACATAAGGTCACTATGAGTCAGAGATGACTTGACAGCACCTAACAACAACAACATAAAAATTTGTTCCATAGAAAGATTACCTTATATAGTTCAGACATAAATTGAGTAGTTTAAATATAGTCCAAGTTTATAGGGAAGCAACCAAACAGATAAGATATGAGCATATCATTTCATTTCTAAGTAAAGTAAAAATACATATAATCTGCCACTTCTATCAGAAGACCATGAGCATGAGCCGGTTTCATTAACATGTTTTTATCTCTGCATGCAAATTTCAAAGGAGTACTGTTTAATCAGAATAAACTTTGCTAGCATATTAAGGTATCAGAAGTGTAAAAACAAAGTGGCATGTTTTTTTTGCAATGGCACATTTAAGTAAATTAAAGTACCTGTCTCCCAGCACTCTCATCCAGACCAAGTTTACATGGCAGTGTGAAAATAAAATAAGGAAAACATGCTTTTGTATTCTTTAATGAATAGTTAAGAATGGTTTTTACAAGTTATTAAGTTTTAGCTTCTATTTTAATTGAGTCAGCCTGGTATTTTTTTCCTAAATCATGAATCCTAAATAATATTTTCGCACTCCATGTGAAGACCTGGTTTTGATTCCCAGCCAGTGCCCCTCATGTGCAGCTGCCATCTGTCTGTCAGTGGTGGCTTGCTTATTACTGTGAGGCTGAACATGTTTTCAGCAGAAATTCCAGACCAACATGGACTAGGAAGAAAGACTTAGTGATCGACTTCTGAAAACCCACCATTGGATCACAACAGTCTGATCTGCAACCAGTCATGGGGATAGTACAAGACTGGGTCGCATTTTATTCTGTTATACATGTGGGTTCCATAAGTCTTCTTGACGGCAGCTGACAACACAACAACCTTTATTTTTTTAAATGTGTGTTGTTCTGTCCTTGTGATGTCAGTCACTAATGGGAGGCAAAGTGAGAGCCAGATTCAGTTTATGTAGAATTCCAACTATTTGTCTTACAGACACACATACACACACACACACAAAGTGTGTGTATTTCTGAATATAAATTGATCTAAAATAGATTATTAAAATTATCCTAGATGACTATTCAGACTTCCATAAAGTATCATACCAACAGATAGTATAATCCCCATTCACAGTTCAGAAGTCCATTGCCACACCCCATCAACCAAACCACACTTACTGCCATTGAGTCAGTTCAACTCACAACAACCCCTCCTTGAGTTTCTGAGGCATTATCTCTACGGAAATAGATTGCCCAGTCTTCCTTCTGAGGAGTGGCTGGTGGGTTTGAACTGCCAGCCCTCTGGTTAGCAGTCAAGTACCTTAGGCACTATGCCACCAGAGCTCCTGCCACACCCCATATGCAAAGATTATATAGTAATAAAGGCTTCAGGAAATAGTCTGATCTTCTTTAAAAGGCCCATATTATGAGTGAGCAATTTTGATGCTTAGACTAAATCCATATCAAAAGGCTCAATCTGCTTATAATTTTGTACTGTATTGGGTCAGTCTTGCCAAAGTAACATAAAGGAAACTGGATCTATTATTATTTCACAGTTATTTATGTAACTTATTTTAATTAAATGTCAATGATGGTAGGATAGCTAAGATGTATGGGAGATAAGCTACATGTTTATGTTTATCAGCAGAATATGCCAGCACAAGTATGTCATTTTGTGAGCTAAATTAGTTTAGTCTTAGTTGGACTTAAAATATGTTAATCAAGACTGTCTTATCCACTTTAGTGTCAGTAATGTCTGATAAAGATGTTCATGAAAAGCAGAAAAGAAACTAAACAAATTAAGATGTGTGAATTGTAAAGTTACTTTGACAAAATTCATTTGATATATAATTATGCTTCATTACTTTTCTTCAGAATAATCATGAAGCATCTCATGGCATTTTCAAAATAAAAATATGTGAACATTCTTACCACATGAAATAAAATAAAGAATACACAATATTGTAATAATTTCAAAATAATATTTCCCACATCATTTATTAATAGCACATGACTTGGAGAAAGTTAATACAGTTAAGTTTAAAAAAGATTTACTTCTAAGTAAAATACAGACTAGCAAAATATAGAGTAGAACTATAAATAGAAAAATCATGTACAATGAAGAAAATTAAATTGACTAAAAAAATGGACCCAGAATGAGTAAAAAGCAATATTTAATTTTAAAAAGAACATTTATGCCTTTGATTAAATCTCATAGTGAACATATTTTTATGAATTTTCCAGGATTATAAATAAATAATTAAATCCTGCCCTGTTTATCATTTTCTAAAATTACATTTGGGAGTTTTTTTTCTATTAAAAATTCTAGAATAATTTTTCTCATAGAGTTATGTCTTATTCCATGTGTTTGGCACATTGACATATCAAGGTAAGTCTGTATCTAAAGCCATGTCTGCATAGAACCAACTGAGGTATATATCTGCTCTTTATGTAACTTAATATGATTACTGAAGATGTATTTTTCCAGGCTATATTCACTTTATACCTTCTATTTTTGCCTAAATGTTGAATAAAGTAAATTACTTTTTTTTTTGGCAAATACTATTTTCTTGCAGGTTATTGGACTCAAGATGATTTTGTGCTAAAGACAGGATCATATTAAGAAAGCAGAATAACAAGTTTAATATTCTTACTTAAATACTAAGTTTTTCTTAATGGAAATAAAAAAGTGTAAGCCAAAGCATACTGTTTCTGAGACCTGAGGATTGTAACCCTTTAAATATATTTCAGTCTAAAAAGATTAGTGTCCCATGTATAAACATAGCACTGTGTGCCACCGATAACTGAGAGAGAAGCTACTGCGTGGAATTATTCATAGTTCTCAAGGCTAGTCTGTGCTTCAGAGAAAGATTAATAAAATTACCGTGCTCCCCGCCCAAAGTCATACATAAATTAACCTAGCATCTTTTTATATGAGATAGGTGTTGCTGAGTTGGCTCTGACTCATAGCAACCCGGTATGCGACAGAACAAAACACTGCCCGGTGCTGTGCCATCCTCAGAGTCAGTGCTGTGCTTGAGCCTGTCGCTGCTGTCACTGTGTCAGTCCATCTTGTTGAGGGTCTTCTGCTTTTTCACTGACCCCCTACTTGACCAAGCATGATATCCTTATCCAGTCCCTTCTGACAACATGAGCAAAGTAGATGAGATAAAGTTTGACCGTTCTCGCTTCTAAGGAGCATTGGCATTACGTGAAAGGGAACATTATATGAAATTGTAATTACTAAATAATGTTATTCTGTAAAACTATGTCAAAATCATTATTTTCAACCTTGACCTTGTAGAAACTCAGAAAGCTGAAGGCAATAGGAGAGAATAAAAGACTTTTTTTTCATAATTCCATAGCTCTGGTAATTCATTGGCTTAGTGCTTGGCTGCTAACTGAAGAGTTGGCAGTTTGAACCCACCCACCAGCCACTGTGGGAGAAAGATGTAGCAGTCTGCTTCCATAAGGATTACAGTTTAGGAAGCCCCATGGACAGTTCTACTCTGTCTTACAGGGTTGCTGTGAGTTGGAATTGACTGAACAGCAATGGGTTTGGTTTTTTTTTTTAATAAGTTCTTTCATATGTTGATGATGTTGTTGTTGTTATGTGCCCTCGATTCAGGATTCAGACCAGACTCATAGCAACCCGTCTGTGGGTTTCCCAGGCAGTATCACTACGGAAGTAGATTGCCCCACCTTCCTTCTGAGGAGTGGCTGGTGGGTTTGAACCGCCAGCCTTCTGGTTAGCAGTCAAGTGCCTTGGGCACTAACCTACCAGAGCTCCTTATGTTGATGATAATCAATAGTTATATTCAGTATCTTCTTGAGGTTCCTAACTCTTCGTTCTTTACCTACTCTTATTCTTATCTTCCTATGGAAATTATAGTTTATCCTATTTAACAAGCAGGAGTTTTCCTCTAGACATATTTTTAAAGTACTAGAAAACCAAATAAATTATTCCACTACTGTGTTTTACTCTTCATCATATCAATAGGTGCAGGTTATTGTTAATAAGACAAAATAAGTTTGTCAAGTTTTATACAAGAGAACCAAGCTTTATCATGTCTCTCTTTTTTTCCTTTTTTTTTTTTGGCTTTTAGTGTTTTATCAACCTTGTTCATTCACTCAGTGAGCCAGCTACTGAACCAACCAAATAGTTACTGAATACTTGCTCTGTGTATTCTAATTCTCTTAGAATGTGCTAAGTGCTTCTCTCTCTTCCTCATGAACCTCATTGCAAGTTATCACATTATAATGGCCAGTTTTGTTATAACGATGATACTGTACTAATAATACTATATCCTTTTATCACCATTCCCACTCAACTTCTAGTTTTCCCTGTTGGCATTTGACTTGAAAAAACAAATGTATGCTAATGATTGTATATATTCTTATCAAATCTCTACAAAAAATATTCTAGAAAACAAAGGTAAAACTTAATAAACATTTTATTTCAATTGTCATATTTCTTTTAGAGGAGGAGTCAAGAGCATATGCTAAGTAGTACTTTGTATGCAGATTAACTTGTTTACCTGAAATACCACTCACTACCTTTTCAGCTTTTCTTTAGTGAGTGGTAGCAAGAGTAAAGAATTCTGCATTATGTGAATGGTTGCACAGTTGCTGGGGGCATGGAAGCCAGTGCCAGGTCAGGCAATTTATTTATGGTCAACTTAATTATAAGAATGAATTATATGACCTTCCTAAATTGTATAAAGGTATTACTGTAACAGTATGTAATTATATTGTATGTACTTATACTGTTTACTATGGCATTAAAATATTTACTTATTTGATAATAAGTAAATAATTTTTGTCCTCTTATGTGGGTTCCTCTGAAGTGGGTTCCCTTCATATCAAAGCATACAAGATATTTTGGAGTCATTTTTCTTTTCTTGTAATCAAAACATTTAAACATGTAAATGTCCTTTTTTCTTAAATTCTTTGAGATTTTGAAGACGTTTTCAGTGAAAGGTAATGCTTTACTGTATTTTGAGAATTCTTAAATTCTCAAGAGTCCTGGTGATTTTTAGGGTAGCTTAAATATATTTTCTGACCAACTTTGTAAACTTCCTTGAACGTACTTTAATAGTCATAGCAAACATGTTAAACATTTATTTTTTCATTTTAAAATTAAGGTTTTTTGAGGGCAGTTTCTTCAGATTTTGTTTTAAAACAGTAGATAGTCTAAAGATGTAGATTATAACCAATATCACTAAATTAGGAACATAAATTACAGTTAGCTGTTTCTCCTAATTTCTTGTTGAGCATCCTTTTTTTCTACCTTGATTAGCTAATAGAAGCAACATGTCATTACAAATCTGTTTGCAAATGATATGGTTTTGTCTAAACAGATATTTTTTAGTCTCCAAAAAACCCCAGTCAACCAAATAAACACACACACACAAAATTAAAGTATATTGATTTATTTGGCATGATTCAACACATGTCATACAAACACACACACCTACTTTAAGCTGCTTTTGGAATGAAAACATTTATGTTTTTATTATATTTATACACCTTTGATAAAGACAATGAACAGTTGTTTTGCTTTCTTTTATTTTAGCTGGGTTTGGGTATTAGAAATTGTAATGATAGTTCCTCTTCTGTGTCTTGAAGTGGGAGAAGACTTAAGGATAGAACGTTGGTTACAATGAATACACTACAGTTTAAGGCATAGATACATTATGTAAACCTTTTAAAATAATACATGCATGCCAAAGCTTAATATGCCGTGTGAAATTCACAAGTCAAGGGAAATGGGACTGAAAAACTAGATTATTCTTTCAAATACTCATTATCTTACGGAAGTACTTTTTCAGCGTTTCCCCATCCCCACCCCTCAGCAATCACAAGCCTACTGTTTTCCCTATGTTTGTGTTTGTTTCTTCTCCTCACATTGTATTAAAATTAATATCAGATGTGGAAGCATTCTAGTGGTCATAAAAGTAGAATTCCTTTAAGGAATTTGAAGCAATAACATTTACCCTACTGGGTGGCATTTTTCTCCTTATTTTAGTATGGAAGTATATTTAGGGTCTTGCTCTCTGGGATTTATAATAAATGAGGGCTTTTTAAACACACAAACTGTTTGATAAGATTAATTTATTCATCGTCATTTCTGTAGCACCTGCCTCTGCAAGGCACTGCATTAAGTGCTATAGTTGATACAACGGTGTGTTAGCCCTTGGGTCCTGACCATTATGGAGCTTTCACTCTAATAACAAAAAATGCAGGGCTACATATATGACTTATATAACTGTTGTTGTTGTTGTTGTTGTTGTTGCTACGTGCCGTCAAGTCGGACCGACTCATAGCGACCCCACCTTGGGTTTGCCCCATCTTCCTTCCGAGGAGTGGCTGGTGGGTTTGAACCGCCAGCTTTCTGGTTAGCAGTCAAGTGCCTTAGGCACTATGCTACCAGAGCTCCGTATGTAACTATTAGGTAAGGTAAAATATGAAAGGATCATTTGAAGAGAGGTATAAAAGAACCTTTGAAAATGGAAAAAGGAGCTGTTGATATGCTTTCAAGGACAGAAAATGAGAACGGAAAATTGAGAGAAATGGCGAGCAGTCTTAATCTGTCTGCAATATGAAATATACTAAGAAAAATTAGTGGAAAGTTGGTTGAAGATCGAGTTGTGAAGGGCCTTAGGTGTTAAACTAAGGAGCATTATGCTAGAGAAGGATCAGAGATTATCAATTATATTTTTAAATCATGGTCTCACAGCAAGAAGCAAATGGGACAAGTTTAGTCTCAACCTGGCAGAAATTAAGTGTAGTAGATCATATCTGCAGACCCATAATTCTAGTCTTAGTTATTTATCACAAGAAATTCATACCCAAACCTACAGAGGGACATGGTTAATGATACAGAATACAATAGTATTTGAGGTGGCAGAGAACTGGAAGAAATTTGGTTATTTATCATTATTTTTTGTTGTTATGTGCTGTTGAGTCAGACCCAACTCATAGTGACCCCTCCTATATAAATTACTGTAAATGTACCCAAACAGTGTTAGGTAGCATTTAAAATTAACAAGTTAGATATAAACATAGATATATAAATTAATCTTAAAAACATAGTGTTTAGTAGGAAAAGAAAAAGATACACAATGAAATACATAACATTTAAGTAAACTAAAAAGTAGGAGCTCTGGTAGCATAGTGCCTAAGGCACTTGACTGCTAACCAGAAGGCTGGCGGTTCAAACCCACCAGCCACTCCTCGGAAGGAAGATGGGACAATCTACTTCCGTAGTGATACTGCCTCAGAAACCCAAAGAGGGGTTGCTGAGTCAGGTCCTACTTGAGGGCACATAACAACAATAACAACAAACTAAAAAGTACTTAATTATTTTCTTTTGTAAAAAAAACACATACAAAATTAAACACATGAATTGTTTATTAAGGAAGGGGGAGAATGGGAGTGAAGGATGGAATTAAAAATTACAAAAGATTTAGTTTTACGTGGACCAATGATTATGTGTTAAGAATTAAGGACTATGATTAGCTCATCCACAGAGATTAACAGAGATTAATTGAATTAATCAGAGTTAAAGATACTATAAAGAGGAAAAAGAAACTAGAAAAAAAAATGTATTCATGCATATAACTCTCAATGATATTTAAAATTATAATGTTAACACTAATTTTAGATTCTTATTTTGAGATAAGGACGAGTTCTTGTTAATAGAGAAAGGACAAACAAGTCTTTTTATTCATTTTTGACACCATTTTTCTTTCTTTCACTCTCTTTCTCTCCCTAACCTATGACAACTATTTTCCTTAGGAAAAAAAAAAATCTTTTAAATCAAGTTGATCAAGTTCTTCTTCCCCTTCTCAGGGAAGCCTTGAAGGTATACTAAATTTCATCTCATCTTTTGTAAATATGTAATAGTTACACTGTGAAAGAAATATTATAGTCACTTGATAAATGCGTAATTATTTTGGTAAAATGAATGAAGGTTTTTTTTTTTTTTAACAGAAAGGCATACTTCTACATTTCCCTAAATTATATCCTCTCACTATGATTTCATCATCTGGTTTTAAGTATTAAATTCTAGATGATTAAAATCACCCACATGAAAATAATTTTAATATAAAAATAGTAAAATTTTCATATTTGATACATGGTATAATTCAATTTCATTAATACAGACAATCTAAAATTGATCATCCCGAAAAAAGGCTTTTATTCTACATGATATACTTAAGAATAATGAAAATGCTTTGTGTTTTTCTTCTTCATTTTGCCATCAAATCCCAAAATTCGTGTCATCTTAAGTTACCGCTAAGTAAGGTAGCCTTTGTTCTTGGCACCAGAGAAATAACTCTTGAAGTAATTAAGATGCCTTGGTCTGGAACTTCCAATCCACAGAGTTCATTCTGGCTAGTGGGGACTGGGTAGGGCAGAAAAGACATACTTGGAAGGACCAAATCAACCAGTATCAGGAGACATGATTTAGCCTATCATGCAGCACTGGCCAATACAAGACCAGAACACTAAAGCTCAAGGAGCTTCCTGGTTGGCGAAGGGAGGGTGGTATGTGCTCTCTGAGACATGACAGTTATACATTGAGAACCTTCCCAGACTTCACTCCTGCATCTTTCCTTATGATTCTTATTTATATCCTATTACTATAACAAAAGTGGCAGGTATAAGTATAATGTTTTAGATTGCCCAACCTTCCTTCCGAGGCGTGGCTGGTGGGTTTGAACCACCAGCATTCTGTTAGCAGTCAGATGTCTTAGGCACTATGCCCGTAGAGCTCCTTTTGCTTGTTTGTTTTGGTGAGACATTCCAGTGAATAAATGAATCCAAAGACAGTGTCCTCTTAACTTTTAATGTCTGACCTAGCCTCTGGTGGCCAGGGACAGAAAGAGACAGAGGGTCATATTGAAGTTGGTGTCAGAAAGGTTGGAGAAGTGAGAAGGTGGAGATTGGATCAGTGTCCACATTTTGGGGATAGGATTCATGATGATTCTTATCCAAGCTAACCTGTCTAGTATTTGTCACTATATGTACTAGGTTTGGCGGATCCAGAGATCCAGAGATAAATATTATGTAAGCCCTGACCTCGAGAATCTCATATTCTAGTAACACAAATACACCTGTCATTGTATTGCAGTGTACTGAGTCCTCTGTGGTAATGGTACCAAAGAACTAGGGGTAAAGACCCTATAAGGATTTTTTTAAAGAAGGAGGTGAGGTTTAAACTGGCTTTTGTGGGACTCATAGAAATTGACTTGACAAAGAAAAGAGTTAAGAGTAATCTCAGGGAATAGATGATATTTTGTTATAGATAAATTATATTTATATGCTTTTAAGAAGCAATGGTTAAGTGCTTGGCTGCTAACCAAAAGGTTGGCAGGTTGACCTGCTTTGTGGGAAAAAGACCTGGCTTATAAAGATTACGGCCACGAAAACCAACTAAGGCAGTTCTGCTCTGTCACATGGGGTCACTGAGTTGAAGTAAACTTAATGGCACCTAACAACAACAAAAACAACATTAGCAATGTTAGAAAATAATAACGATATTAAATTTGAGCAGTGTTTCATTTAAGATACATAGTTTTTATCAGACATGTCTCAACAAATAGGTTTCAGTTTCATATGCCAGATGGATGGACTATGAGATCCAGCCTGTTATTGGCACTCAGGTCACTCAAAGGGGAAGAATGCAGATAATAGCTTTATATGACTTTACTGAAATGCTTCGTACAACTTTATTTTATGACTTTACTGAAATGCTTCGTACAACTTTATTTTATTTTTGTGCTTTAAGTGCAACTTTACAGAGCAGAGTTTGTTTTACATTCAACATTTTGTGTACATTTAGTTTCACTCCCCATTTACCATCTCCACCCCTAACCCAGTCTCCTCCCCTCCCTGCCCAATAACCACCCTCCCCACCTCATAGTTATGCAGTCCTGTGTGTCCTGCATTTCCTCCATGCAAATGTTGCCCCTCTGGTGCCCTGTGGTCGATTGCTCCAAGGGATGCACCTCCATAGAGTATGTGGGTGTGTCACCCTGGGTTGAGTGGTCTGCGTGCACGTCTTATTTACTATTGGGCTGAGAGCCAGTCCCTGGGAGTGAGTTTTATTCTAGGCCTGAAGTGTATCCCAGGGCCATAGTATTGGGGGTCCCATCAAACTCCATCTGACCAGTAATTCTGGTCATTATTGTGTTTTTGGAAAAATCCAAATGCCATGTTTTTCCTCTCACTCTATCCAGGATCTCCAGTTTTGATCCTTCCCTGAGTGGCTGGCATTTGTAGCTGTGTACCATCTAGTTCTTCTGGTCTCGAGGTCCCTCAGGTCCTAGGGCTGTTTACTTCCAAATGCCCTAGGTTTTTTGCACTCTTCTTCAGTTCTGACAGTAGAAGCCCATTAGCTGTACCTTAGATGGCCACTTGGAAGCTTTTAAGACCCCAGTCACTACTCAGCAGTGTAGGATGAGGAACAAGATTTTAATCTGTTTTGTTGTGCCAATTGAGTATGGTGTCCCCCAATACTATGGTCCTGAGTCAGTAGATCCATTGGATCTCTCCCCCGCAGTGTCTGGCTGTCTATGAGACATACATATCTTAAAGGAAGTTAGGGTTTAAAATTGTTCATATCATCTAGAATTTCAGAACTAATAAATTATTTATAAAACCAGTACATTGAGGGGTCTAGGATCTTCAAAAGGAAAGAATTGTATTGAAAAATCTACTTTTAGCTGGTGTGGGGAAAGATAAAAAGCTGATTCTTTCTAATTCTTAGGGAATTGAGATAAAACCTTACTGTTGTTTTTGTTAGGTGCCATCGAGTTGGATCTGACTCACAGCCGACCCTATGTACAATAGAACAAAACATTGCCCAGTCATATGCCATCCTTACAATCCTTGCTGTACTTGAGCCTGTCACTGCAGCCCCTGTGTCAGTCTGTCTTGTTGAGGGCCTTCCCCTTTTTTGCTGACCCTCTACTCTACTAAGCATGATATCCTTCTCCAAGCAATGGTCCCTACTGACATGACCGAAGTACATGAAACAAAGTCTGGCCGTTCTCAGTTCTGAGGAACATTCTGGCTGCACTTCTTTAGGACAGATTTGTTTGTTTTTCTGGCAGCCCATGGTATCTTCAGATAAAACCTAGGACTTGTAAAAGATCAAATAAGAAGAGGGAAACTACTGTTTTCCACTAGCAGAAGGGACAAGGAATAAAGGAAAATCTCTTTTAAGAAAGCAGAAGTTTAAAATTCCATGAATAATTCTTGATACAATGGAAAATAATCCTTTAAAATTTAATGACATTCATTCTGAAATTAACCATGATTCTAAATGATATAATTTTTTTTTCTTGAAAGACTAGTTGGGGAAAATGAGCTGAGCACTTGGTTTGTATTTCTATTAAGTTTTTTTTCTTTTTAGTAACCAAATATTTATTGATTTTCTGGCTTTATAAATATTTTTATTCCTTCTACTTTGCTTTTCCCATTTATTCTAGGCAGATAACTGAAATATGTAAACATGAGAATTTATCCCTATAAATGTAGTTTCCATATATGAGGGTACGAATCATTCTAGTAGGGAGCTCTGGTGGCACAGTGCCTAAGGCATTTGACTGTTAATCAGCAGGTTAGTGGTTCAAACCCACCAGCCAATCCATGGACGGAAGATGGGGCAATCTACTTCTGTAAAGATTTACAGCCTCAGAAACCCAATGGGGGTTGCTATGAGTTGGAATTGACTGGATGGCAGTGGGTTAGGTTAATCATGCTGGCCAATTTATCTTGTATCTTAAAGCAAAGAATCTTACACTGACTTTTGTCTAATTTTAGAAAATTTTTTTAAAAGGATAACCTTGAGTTTTTTCAGTTATTCTTAGCAGTGCATTCTGTCAAATAGGAGTGATGTAATACAACTTCTGAGGGAAGGGACCAGATTGAAATAATATTTTATGTTTTCATTGATACTTACCATTTGGTGAAGAAAACACTCTATTTATTCCAGATTGCTGGACTGATGTAGAAAACAGTTTTTCTGGATAATTTTTTCTTCTATTAATTACAAGTCTATCTGTGAAATTTGAAAAATCGTGAGCAGAGGGCAGGGATCTTTTATCTGCATTGTTCACTGATATATCCAACCATCTAGAACGTACCTTTGTAAGTGTTTAATAAATATTTGTTGATTGAATACCTTCTAATCAGTAAGTACAGCTCTTTTTTTCTTCTGATTGACCTGTAATCTGAATAAGGAGCTTCTTTGTTGGAATATTTCTTCTTTAGCTAGGTTATCCTTTTTCTCTAAAAGCATAGTAATAACTTTCTGCAGCTCCTTGATTAAGGTGGTTTGTGCCTTAGAACAGGAATGCACCTTTAGAACATACGCAGATACCCCTTTCCCACCCACCCACCCACAGTTCAGTTATTTATAGCTGTATACAATATACTAAATTTTATACTTAAAGATAATGCTGAAAATTATTAACACAGTATCATAGGGTTTTATTTTTTTTAATTTTATAAGGGACTTTAGGTATCATGTAGTCCAGCTCTTTCATTTTAAGGTTGAGAAACTAAAGCCTTGAAACATTATTAGCTGAGGGCCATTCTGCTAGTAAGTGGTGGTTGCCAAAAAGTAGAAACCAGGCCCCCAACTCTCTGTCAAATCTTCTTTCCACACATATTATAAATATAAAGGGCAAATGTACTTTTGTAGCCAAACACTTTGTTGAAAAAACCATTCCTTCCAGGTTCATCATTCAGGGAGTATGGATCTTTTTATCTGTCATCAGATACAATTATGTTATCCATAAGTAATCTGTTGGACAGATTAATAATTTTGCTATAAAAAACTTGGATTTCTTTTAACATCTGAAATTATATTTCAAAGCAAGTTGCCATTGGAATAGTAAAGTACAGAATATTCTCACTTGCTAGTATATAGACTCTGTGGGCTTCTGTTGCTGTGTTTGTACAAGGTAAAGAAATAAGTAGTTGTGTAGAAATTGTAAAGTAAGGATAAATCAGTGAATATTAAGAGCTTATGTTATAGCTACACATTTTCTTTTTTAATTAAATGATATTTTTTGTACCTACATAAAAGTAGGAGATTTTTTATCTTATTTGGAGTTTGTCTACTTTGGAATTTCTGAATGTTTTTTTATTTCCTTCCTTCTTTCCTTCCACATTCCCCCCTCCCTCCCTTCCATCTTTTTGCCAAAATACCATGGATTTTTACTTCTTGAAGAAGGCATAAAAAAGGACATAAATTGGCACAAACAAGAATCTCTCTGACTCTCTCCCAGTCCTATTCTGTAGGAACCTGTACATCCACAACTACCACATTCACTACCCCTACCTCGCAGCAGCCTGCCCTACTACAAGTTGTGCAGCCACATTTCCCACGTGTGGGGACATCACCCACCCATAGCGTAATGAATGAGTCTGGTCCTTGGAAAGCCACCTTCAGGATTGCAGTATCGCCCCTGAAGCTCTGGTGGCTGTGTTATTAAAGCATCAGGCTACTGACCAAAAGGTCAGCAGTTAGAACTGGCCAGCCACTCTGTGGAAGATGAGCCAATCTGCTTCCATAAAGATTTACAACCTTGGAAATTCTGTGGGGCAGTTCTGCTCTACCCTACAGGGTCACTGTGAGTTGGAATCATCTCAATGGGTATGAGTTTGTTTTGGTTAACTTCACAGCAGTCCCTTGATGGGACCTCACAGTCTGCTGAGAATGTGCAGACAGCCCCATTAAAGTACATTAACTCACAGTGCCATAGATTTGAACAAAATTTTTCTCTTTTCAAGTATTCCACAGTAGCTAAGACACTTGACTGCTAACCAGAAGGCTGGCAGTTCAAACCCACCAGCCACTCCTAAGAAGGAAGATGGGACAATCTAATTCCGTAGTGATACTGCCTCGGGAAACCCAAGGAGGGGTTGCTATGAGTCGGGTCTGACTCGACGGCACAAAGCAACAACAACAACAGTATTTTTACTTCCAGTTGAACATGCAAATATTAAAGAGCTCTTTCAAATGAGGCAATTATTGGTATTTATCTCAGCATTTGTTATTTAATAATATTTTAACATAATTTCTCTTAATAGTATTCCTTTTCAAAGTGATTTTATTATAAAGAAAGATAATTAGTAACTTATTTTCGTTTCTCTCTGTTTAAAAAACTATATTATGGATAAGTAAATGTATGATAAAATATCACTTTGAGAGAAAGGCAACCATTCTAAAACCAATGACACAATATTTAATTATTAATTTCTCTTAAATGAGTTTCTATTGTTAAAAAAAGTTTTACAAATGAAATTAAGTGACTTAAATAGGAAAGGAAAAATATAAGGAGCGTGAATACTGGAATAAGTTTCTACTTGGTAGTTTTTAGTTAGCTAATTTAGAGTTTTCAAATGATAACCCAAAAAAAAGAGGCAACTTTGATCAAATACATGAAAACTAAATATCTTTAATTCAGCTTTGGTAGCATAGTGCCTAAGGCATTTGACTACTATCCAGAGGGCTGACGGTTCAAACCCACCAGCTACTCCTGGGAAGGAAGATGGGGCAATCTACTTCCATAGTGAATACTGCCTTAGATACCCAAGGAGGGGTCGCTGTGAGTTGGATCCCACTCGACGGCAGTGAGCTTGGTTTGGGTTTTTTTGTTGTTGTTGTTAAAATTGGAAAATCCACCTAGGTTTTATCAGCTGGAGGTGTGATAATACCATCACAGTAATCTTTCTGTTTGTATAAAATGATCTCCAGAGAACACACTAATATATAAGAACACAGTGAGCAAAAAACAAATTGTTCGCTTACTTCTAAAGTACCTCTTGTTGGTTTGTCATACCCTCAGGTGGGGATAATACAAAAAAAATCTACACAGCAATAATTTGTTAGGTTTTTGTTTTTCTAATGCTGCTTTTAAAACAGCCCTGGAAAACATGTGTAACCATGAACCACAGCCTTAATTTCTGAAAAAATGTTTGTAAAAATTACATTCCAAATAACGGAATTTAATGTTGTAAAAGCTCTATAGATTTGTTTTATTGATTTGCTGTATGTTAAATAGATTCTTAATTTATATTAATCTGTTCTTAATATTTATCATGATATTCAATACTTTAGAATTGCTGTTTGCTTATATGTAAGGAATAATCTTACGTTTTTAGTAAATTACGTATTTAGATGTAATTAAAATTATATTGTGGCAATTTTTCTATTGGTTTAGAAGAGAATAGTAAAAAATTAAATTTTAAATAATTCTGAATGTTTACAATTTGAATAATAGTAAACAATTTGAATGTTTGAATAAGCGTCTAAATTTGGTATCCAAATCAGAGTGATCAAAAATATTCTCCCACTTACAATTGGATGGTCACTAAAATGATCTTTTTAGGATACTCTTCAGGCAGTTTCTGGACTTAGAGTTTGAACACATCTCAGGAGTTACTGACTCATCTAACAACATAAATTGAGTTGAGTGTTAGCATGTTGTTGTTGTTGTTGTTATGTGCCGTCAAGTCAAGTCGGACCCAACTCATAGCGACCCCTCCTTGGGTTTCTGAGGCAGTATCACTACGGAAGTAGATTGCCCCAGCTTCCTTCCGAGGAGTGGCTGGTGGGTTTTAACCGTGTTAGCACAAGACCATTTTATCTTCTGTTACAAGAATATATTTCATAATCTATTAGGTTTACAAAATGCAAAGAAATTTCAATTTTTAAATAGGTGATAAATTTTGAATTATAACAAATCTGTAATGACTGAAAGCTGAAGTTTCTCTGACCACAAATGACCCTTGGAAAATAAACGTCTTTATCATTTTAAACAGAGCTCTGAAAGAAAAGTCAAGAAATTTGGCAACTTTGAGATTATTAAGGAAATTAGATAACTAAACCAGACAATTCAGTCAAAAGTATCTCCTCAGAAAGTAATTTGTATAATATAGCCAGTAAGCTGCTTCCTGAAGTCTTTACTGAGATGGAGTTACCTAAACTTCATAATCTTACTTTTTGCCAATTAGATATCATTACCTTAATAATGGGAGCTCTGGTAGCGTAGTGCCTAAGGAACTTGACTGCTAACCAGAAGGCTAGCGGTTCAAACCCACCAGCCACTCCTCGGAATGAAGATGGGGCAAGCTACTTCCGTAGTGATACCGCCTCGGAAACCCAAGGAGGGGTCGCTATGAGTTGAGTCTGACTCGACTGCACGTAACAACAACATCTTAATAATAATAAATAATTGGAAAATAATGGTGCTATAGTTATCTTATTCATCGCTAATGTTTTTACATTTTCTTCAGAACATATTTCAAATATTCTTCAAAATATAAAGTAAGATGACAGTCATTCTTAAAATCATTTGTTCTGCCAAAAGCAGCCACATAGAATAGTAAATTGATTGGTATTTTGTATAGGTCTAAAAGTGTTTTTAACTAGTTAATATATTTTCAAATCTGCATTTTACATTGTGCTTTCTATTTTGTTTTGTTTTTATTTGTTTTGCGTCATTAGCCTTTTATGTCACCTCGATACCCTGGAGGTCCAAGGCCCCCATTGAGGATACCTAACCAGGTAAGATTTATGTGCAATTTTTAGTTTCATTAAGAATCAGTAAAGAGCTTGGGAATGTCACAAACACTTCTCCTATAAAATTATTAAAGTACTCTTTCTCTATTCTATGCAGTGCTTCTTCTAGTCACATATCTACTTCAGAGGTCAGCAAACTGTAGCCCAAAGGCTGGCTGACTGCTTTTGTAAACAGTGGAATATAACCAGACTCATTTTGTTACATCTGCCACTACAATGTCAGAGTTAAGTAGTGAGGAGAGACCATATGCAAGCCTAAAATATTTACTGTCTGCATCTTCCTAGTATTTAAATATGTAATCTATAGCCTTGTATATTACATAGGCGTGAGGTTCCTGAAAATCTAAAATAGGGAAATGTGAGTTCCCTAAAGAGTTTGCTAATCAATGGGCTCTGCCTTATAATTTTAACTGAACTTTAAAATATATATGTATGATTTTGGTAAATGCTGTTATCTTTTTGTTTGAAGGATGGCAGTGAAAAATTTTATGAATATATTTTCACATTAGTTTCAATTTCACGGCTATAACATTCATATCAAATAGTTTAAATAATGGTCTACTAGACATATAATTAGGAGCTCTGGTGGTGTAGTGTCTAAGGCATTTGACTGCTAACTAGAAGGCTAATGGTTCAAACCCACCAGCTGCTTTTTGGCAGGACGATTGGGCAATCTACTTCCATAACGATACTAACATGGAAACCCAAGGAGGGGTCACTATGAGTCAGATCTGACTTGATGGCTATGATTTTTTTGTTTGTTTGTTTTGTTTAGGCATATAATTAACTGCTTCTAGAGGGGTCGGGTCTATTAATGAATAAATTGTTAACAATAAATCATCAACCTTTTTTTTTTCAACCTAAAAGAGCTCTGAGATTTCATAAACTTGTTCTTAAATAGTCCTTACACATGCTTTTATTACGATAAAAAGAATAAAACACAATTTTTACTTGTAAGAAGTTTATAATTTAATTTGGGGATACAGGAAACATGATGTATATAACACAAGAAATTAAGGCTCAGTTGTATGAAGTATTTACGTCAAGACAGTTGTCTTGTCACTTTCCCGAAACCTGTTATTTGTATACCTCAGCTTGGTCTCAGATCTGATGTAAGCCCTTGCCATCATAATTTTCTTTCTCATTTTTATTCTCTTTCAATTCTGATTTCTTCTGTGACCAAAAATGAAGTGAGAAAGTTGTACTCACTGAGACACTTTATAGTAATAGACCTCTACTTCACTCCTAACTCATGCTGGAATTATGCAAAGTCCTTGAATTGTCCCAATTTACTGATATTTTCTCCTTCTAGTGCACAGCAGGGAGTGCCAATACCAAGATTCACCCTCAGGGGAGAACTATAAGCAGGAGGCAGGGCTGTATCATCTCATGGTTTCATTGCCTGGTAGTTTTCACATAGCAGCTGGAGCACTTTTCTCCAGACTGAATCTGCATTCAGTGTATGGGGCCAGGGGAAAATGGCATGAAATAGGAAAGGGAAGTGCACAGATGCCTAGTGTTCCAACATATGGGAATTTAAATTTCTCTTTGGGTGAACCTGTATATAATGACAGTCAGATCTACTTATATATGGTGAAAATTGTGAGAGCTGGAACTCAACCAGATGGCCTTGTTTTTCCAGGTCTTGCAAGTTGTCCACCTTTGACAGAGTGCAGTCTTACCACTGTTCTATTGCTCATTTTAGTGGACAGTATTTGCGTTTTCCTTCTCTGACAGGTTTCCACCTTTCACAAATTCTGGCTTTCATAGGTTTGACTGTAGGTGCCTGGGTCTTTTAAATTTCTTTTTAAAGATCAGAAATTTGCATTTTTCATTTGAGTGTTTAAATATTCCATCTATAGCTTTGTATATTACATAGGTGTAAGGTTCCTGAAAATGTAAAATAGGGAAATGTGAGATTCTTAGGAAGTTTTTTGCCTCTGTATATTCCATACCTCTGATGAAATGTGTGATAGAATCACAGGCATTGTGGATGCTTGCTATGTTGAAGATGCTAGATTTCGTAGCTATGGAGTAATAAAATATAAGACCCATCTCAGGAAAAGGAGTGGGTTGGTGGTAAGGGTATGAAATTGTAAAAGTTGATTGTTTGAATTTTGTTAAGAACAAGTACATAATGCTTTGCATTTTAAAAGAAACCATTGATGAGTTAAAGAAAACAATAAATATTTATGATATAAGCTCTCTTTCCTCAAGGATTTTAAACAGTTTTTATCAAAATCTATTTTAAAACTAATGCACTCCTCTATGAGTGGCTCTTTTATGTTTTTTTTATTTCTCCATCCAAAGTTACACTTTGTTAATTCAGACTCCCTCTTTCAAACTAAATATATTTTATATTTATACTGTTTTTAAAAAGAATTTGCTGAGCCATTAATCATGTTAATATTATAAACGGTATTGTGTTATGAATGTTTAACCAATTTAAGAGCATGATCTTTTCTAACAATAAATATGGTTCTTCAGTTTCATTATATAGTTATTAAAGTAGAATTGACAAATGATTTCTGATGATTAATTGAAATAAAGTATATGAAAACACAAATATTTATAATATTTTGTGCTTCAATTTTCATTTAAATTGATCATAAATTAATTAAATTTCTTTTTTTGAGAAGGTCTGTCTTAGTTATCTTGTGCTGCTATGACAGAAATACCATAAGTGGATGGCTCTAACAAACACATTTATTCTCTCACAGTTTAGAGATTAGAAGTCCAAATTCAGAATGCCGGCTCTAGGGTAAGGCTTTGTCGCTCTGTGGCTGGAGCAAGGTCCTTGTCTGCTTTCAACATCTGTGGGCCTGGCATTTCTTGGAAATCTGCATGTGTCTTGGCACCCATCTTCCCCTAAGTCTAGGAAGTTTTCACCAGAAGAACCCAAAAGATGCACTCTATTCCTGGCTCTTCTTTCTTGGTGGTGGTAGGTCCCTCTCTCTCTGTTTGCCCCCCCCCCTTTCTCTTTCTCTTCTTTTATCTCTTGTGAAATAAAAGGTGATATAGGCCACACCCCAGGGTTTGGTTTAGTCATACAATTAACTGCTTTTAGAGGAGTTGGATCTATTAATGAATAAATTGTTACCCTAACAATAAATCATCGACCTTTTTTTTTTCTTCAACCTAAAAGAGCTCTGAGATTTCATAAACTTGTTCTTAAATAATCTTTACCAATGTTTTATTACACTAAAACACAATTTTTACTTGCAAGAAGTTTATAGTTTAATTTGAGGATACAGAAAACATGATGTATCCCCCTTCCTTTGTATCAGGTCTGTGACATGAGTAGGGTATTGCATCCCACCCTAATCCCCTTATAACTGATTGGCTGGTTATATCAGATCATGTCATTAAGGATGATTACATCATTACATAACTGCCAAACCACTAAGAATCATGGCAAACACAATTCATACCTATGACATTCCACCCTTTAGCCCTCCAAAATTCATGTCCTTGTCATGTCATGGCATCCCAAAAATCTTCACTCCAAATTCAGATTCCATCCTGGTGCAAAATTACTCTTCATCTGTGATCCTGTGAAATCTGGAATACAAGTTATCTGTTTCCAAAGTACAGGCACAAGGTAGACATTTCCATGACAAAAGGGAGAAATTGGAGGGAAAGAAGAAATAGTAGGCACCAAACAAGTCACAAACCCAGTTAGAGCAATTTATATTAGCTCTCAAGGCTTGAAAATAATCCTGTTCTCTGAAACCATCTAGGCAGTGACCTGTCCTGTAGACTCTGAATATTGGGTGATTCTGGATACTGGGTGAATGCCACTTGGCCCTGGGCTCCAACTCTACCTTCTAGGCCCACTGGGATGGCAACTCTGCTCCCTCAGCTTTGGAAAGCCCCATTCTCAAAGTCCAATTGAGTGGTGACCCCACTCTCTCAGCCCCAGCAGATCCTGTTTTCCCCAGCAGCCCTGCCCCTCAGCTCTAGGCAGCAGATCTGGCCGCAACCCCCCCCCCCCCCCGGGACCATATTGTTAAAGATCTGACTCTAAAAACTAGGAGGTCATGATTACACCCTTTGAGACCCAGAGGCTATGGTTCCATCCTTTGAGACCCTATGACCCTCCCTGCCCTTTGAGGCTAAGGCAGCTCTGCTTCCCATGTTCTTGGTCTCTTCAGATTCTGCTTCTTAGTTGTGCTTTCTTGGACCCTCAGCCCCTCAGGCCTCTTGGGCTGACCGGGCCTCTGCCTTGTTCAGGTAAGTGTTACATAGGTTTTAGCCCTACCAAAAAGTACCTAGAGGCACCCCACCCTGCCAGGAAGCCTCTTGCCCTAAGACACTCTCAGCTATCTTGCTCCATGGGTTGGCTCCCACACCATCTCATGCTTGTCTCCCGGTTTGGTTGCCCTCATTTCTCTGCCACTGCTTCTTGCCATCTGTACCATCTCTGGTGTTATAATTCTCCATATTTCCTTCTGAGCCCTCACCAGAATTGCCATTGACATCCCTAATTCCATCAACAGTCTCTTCAAGGTAATCTAGCCTTTTACTATTCAAAAAAAAAAAAAAAAATTCACTGTCATTGAGTCAATTCTGAATCAGCAACTCTGTAGTTCATATGACTTTTAGTTGTATATTGTTGTTAGGTGCTGTCAAGTCATCTCTGACTCATAACGACCCTACACACAGCAGAATGAAACACTCCCTGGTCTTGTGCCAGCTTAACGATCCTTGCTATACCTGAGCCCATCGTTGCAGCCACTGTGCCTGTCATCGCATTGAGGGCCTTCCCCTTCTTCATTGAACCTCTACTTTACCAAGCATGATAGCCTTCTCCAGGGAATGGTTCCTTCTGACAACATGACCAGAGTAGGTGAGACCAAGTCTGGCCATTCTCACTTCCAAGGAGCATTCCAGCTGCACTCTTCCAGGACAGATCTGTTAGTCCTTTTAGCAGACCATGGTACTCTTAGCATTCTTCTCCAGCACCACAACTCAAAAGCATCAACTCTTCTTCGGTCTTCCTTTTCATTGTCCAGCTCTCACATGCATAAGAGGCTATTGAAAATACCGTAGCTTGGGTTAGGCACACCTTTAGTCTTCAAGGAGACGTCTTTGCTCTTCAGCACTTACATAGTGTTTACTATTAGGTACCTCAAAACTCTTTCTGCTTCTACTCATTACCCAGTTCCAAAACTGCTTCCACATTTTAGGTGTCTGTTAGCAAGCACCCCATTCCCAATACCAAATTCTCTTAGTTACTTAGTGCTGTAGTTGTTGTTAGGTGTCATTGAGTTGGCTGAGACTCACAGTGACTCTATCTGCAACAGAACAAAACAAGGGCCAGTCCCCTGCCATCCTCATAATCCTTGCTGTGCTTGAGCCCATCGTTGAAACCTCTTTGTCAATCCATCTCACTGAGAGTCTTCCCCTTTTTTGCTGCCTCTGTACTTTACTAAGCATAATGTCCTTTTCTGGGGACTGGTCCCTTCTGACTACATGACCAAAGTAGGTGACACAAAGTCTGGTGATTCTTGCTTCTAAGGAGCATTCTGGCTGCACATCTTCGAGGATAGGTTTATTTGTTCTTCTGGTTGTCCATGGTATTTTCAGTGCTCTTCACCAGCACTACGATTTAAAGACACCAGCTCTTCAGTCTTTCTTATTCATTGTCCAGCTTTCACATGCATATGAGGCAATTGAAAATACCAGGGCCTGGGTTAGGCACCCCTTAGTCTTCAAAGTGATATCTTTGCACCTTAACATTTTAAAGAGGTCTTTTGCAACCCTTTTGCCTAGTGCAACACGTTTGATTTCTTGACTGCAGCTTCCATGAGTGTTGATTGTGGTTCAAAGTAAAATGAAATCCCTGACAACTTCAATCTTTACTCCATTTATCATGATGTTGTTTACTGATAGAGGTGTGAGGATTTTTGTATGTGTAAGCCATACTAATGACAGTACTCTTTGATCTTCATCAGTAAGTACTTCAAATCATCTTTACTTTCAGCAAGCAAAGTTGTGTCATCTGCATATGACAGGTTGTTAATGAGTCTTCCTCCAATCCTGATGCTGCATTCTCCTTCATGTAGTCCAGCTTCTCAGTTTGAATAAGCATGGTGAAAAGATACAGCCTTGAAGTAGACCTTCCTGATTTTAAACCATGCAAAAACTCTGCATTTTGGTCCATGTACCGGTTCCTCATGAGCACAGTTAAGTGTTCTGGAATTCTCATTCTTTGCAGTGTTATCCATAATTCCTTGGAGATCTCCATGTATCTTGGCATCAATGTTCCCCTGGGTCTAGGAAGTTCTCAGCACATGAACCCAGGTCCAAAGGACACACTCCACTTGCAGCTCTTCATCCACAGTGGTAATAGGTCCCTCTCTTTCTACTAGCTTCTCTCTTTTATCTCTTGTTAGCTAGAACGTATTACAAGCCAAACCCCTGGGAAGCTCCCTTTCCCTCAGATCAGGGCTGTGACCTGAGTAATGATGTTGCATCCGATCCTAAGCCCCTTACAATGATTGGCTGATCACATCATATGATATATTAGGAAGATTACATCATTACATAATTGCCAAACCACTTTGAGTCATGGCCAAGCCAAGTTGACACATATTTTTGGGGACACAATTCAATCCATGACAGAATCTACCTAAGAAAATAAAAAGTGAAATATTTGCCTCTTCAGTGGTGTTGATTGTTCATTTTAAATATGTGAAAGACATCCCTTTGATAAACAGATTCTTTAGAATTTATAGTTACTAATGATTATATTACAGATTCTCATTTATATTTTCCTGAGATGATTTTCTTGGTTCTAGACTAAATCCACAATGATTTCAGCTATTTGTATATAAGCCTAGATGTTTGGAATATGATACAAAATCACCATATTGAAAAAACTATAGGAAGAAATAATAGGTTCCAAAATGATGAAAGTAAAACAAAAATCCAGAAAAATACACAACATGGAAGTGGATAAACTTATATGAGGAAACTTACATTAAACATAGAAATGAAGTTCACAAAATACATTTGACTATACAATTTTATACTGAAATTTATTCAGATGCCGTAAAAATGGTCATAACCTAGAGGATGCTTTTCATGGATAAAATGTATAATCAGAAAAATTTGCAGCATTCATTCAGCACTATCATGAGGAAACTGAGGCAGCCAGAAATAGAGACTATTAAGGAGACAAGTGACACCAGGAATTAGCTAAAATGTAATTTATTGATCCTATAGAGTTTTGGGAATTACAGTCTATTTCTCACCATTCCTAAAATACTGCTAACTGATAAATAAATTGAAATGATGCAGTTAGTGGTCTTTTCTATCTAATATTTTAAAACTCAGTTTAGTATTCTCAAAACTTCTGTGTTGACCATTCTACTGAAATCCTCAAAGGCTATCTGTCCAATTATAGATGAGTAATTAAGTAAAATTTGGTATATCCATATAATGAAATTGTATGCCACTATTAAGAGGCATGCTATAGAATTACATTTACTGATACAACAAAATATTCATGATCTATAACTAAATGTTAAGAAAGAAAGCCACAAAACATTAAATATGTAACATATTATCTTTGCCACATAAACATACAAACTCAATCAAATCATATTCACACACACACACATATTTGTCCAAAAGACTATGAGGACCATATTCTTTATTTATGTATAGTTGAATTCTGAAAAATATTGTTTTATGTTTTGTATTGAACAAGTATTACTTATTTTACTGATCAGTTATATACATAGATAAATAAAAGCACATATACTTTTTTCTTATGGTAATTCCACATGTAGTATTATCCTTTGTTATTTAGTTCTCATGTTGTAAGTAGAAAAACATGATGATAAGAATAGGCAAATCTTAAAAATAATTTTTTCATCACTTGTCAGATACAGAAAAATCAGTAGACATTTGAGCAGAAAAAAAATTTATTGGGACATAACACTCTTATATTGAAGATAAATTAACTATCTCCCACTATAACTAAAGTATCTATATTTCAAACAAACTACGTACTTACTCTTCATTATGTGTTCTATTACTCAAGATAAATGCAATTTACCATAAATGTCCTTTACTAACAATTTCCTATCTTTACACAATATTTCATATTCTGAGTTTGACATTTATTTAATGATATTATAAAAACATAAAGTGCTTCAACTACCTTAAGAGAAATATGTTCTTTTTTGAGTAGATAATAGTAGTCTTATAGCTGAAATTATAAAGATGATGATTTTGGTGAATATCCAGCTTTAGAAATTAAGTATGTTTTACCTTTCTAATGTAAGTTAGTGGTTAATCATGAAAACCTAAAGTAGCTTCTTTGGCTAGTTCAAAATGCCTCTTTTATCCTTATTTCTATGATAGGATTATGATAATTATACTATTAATATGTTTAAACTATTATTTGAAAGCCAATTAAATAGGACTGAAAACATACTATTTCCTTATAAATTTGAATTATGAGTTGTATCCTAGGATATATCTTTCTTCAGTTATTTTCTACATTTTTATTTGGCAAAAAAAGAAATTCACCCGTTCCAAAACCAAGACACAGTTATGACTAAATAACTAAATGTAAAGATAACTTGACCTTTATAAAGATTTCTACAGTGATTATGCTATATTTTTCATTGAAGACTAAAAACAAAGACCTGTCAATTATTCTCCCAAGATAAATTGGAAAAGGTATAATTTTGAAGAAAATGGTAATTATTGGTAAAACATGTTATCTCTAATGGATTTATAAATTATCAAAGACTAGACTGTAAAATTCTAACTAAGTAGAAGCTTTAATAGGTTAGAACTTCAGGTTTTAGAAGTGGACTTCCGGTAAGATGGTGGAATAGGGAGAAAGACTGCACAGACCCTCTTCAACAAAGAAAAGGGGAACCAATTAACACAGATACAGATGATAATCCTGGAGGCCTGAGCCCTGAAGGGAAGGATATAGAAGTGGACTAAACCCCAACTAGCAGAAGAATTTGCATGAAAGTACCAAAAAAGGAGACATACGAAGCTGGTCTGGCAGCGATCCTGAGCAAGCCTGACAGCACAGCACACACAGCTTGGAGAGTGCTGAGTGGTGGTAGGACCTACGAATTAACCTAAAAATCAGCTCTGCTAGCCAAGGACTGCATGGAGGACTGCTCTGGTGGCTGGGGAATAAAAGGGGGAAGCACCAGAAAAGAGAAAGTTGGACTGAGCTGTGGACTTTTGCCTGTCCAGAGGGCGCCACCATTTTGAATGTTTACAAGCAGCTTGACAATTTTGAATTTTTAAAGAGACAGCACTCTCCCAGATTTCAGAGGCTTAAGAACAGGTTCTGCTTGTGAGTAACTCCAAGGACACTCCAGACCTGGACGACTGAAAAGGTGCGACATTCCCCTTGTTATTCTTA
>NW_006921694.1:8236170-8242556 GCF_000298275.1 Orycteropus afer afer | reverse complement strand
GTTGCATCTGCATGGCTGCTTGCGAGCTTTTAAAGATCCTAGTCACTACTCGCCAATATGGAACAATAGTTTTGTGTAGTAAGTTATGCCAAGTGAGCTTGATTTCCCTTATGACCATGGTAGTAAGTGCACAGGTCCAACTACTCACTCCCTTAAGGTAGCTGGCTGTGGCCAAGAAGTGACTACAACCTTGTCCCTTGCCAACTCTACTATATACCTGGAAATTCTTATAGAACGTAAAAGTGCACTTGTAGAAACATTGTCTGCCAACCTCATACATGTTCATGGGCACACTACTCCCTACATGGATAAAGCTAATCATTCAGCCTGTCCACCCATCTATCCATGTGAATATCAATGTTTGCCATCACTGACAATGCAGTACTGCATGTGCAAACGAGTTCATCTTTGTTGTCTGTACCTCCCATGCACTTCTCTGTATCTTCCTCCTTCTCAGTGCCACCATGTTGCTCACTCACATTTGTTACATTGCCCTTCCTTTCACCCAAATCAATATTTGTCTCTACCTACTTAGCAGTGTTCCCTCCCCATTCCTCCCATCCCTGATAACCAACAAACAAATTTTCCATCCATATATAAACCTTTCCTTGACTTTTTACAATAATGGACCACTACAATATTTGTCTTTCTGTGACTGAATTGTTTCACTCAGCATAATGTCCTCCAAGTTCATCCATGTTATGCAGTGTTTTCCAGATTCTACATTATTCTTCAGGGTTTCATAGTATGCCATATGTGTGTATGTACCATAGTTTGGTTATCCATTCTTCTGTTGATGCACACCTAGGTTGGTTCCATCTTTCAGCTATTGTAAATAGTGCTGTGATGGACATGGGTGTGCATATATCTGTTCTTGTCCTGATTCTCATTTCTTTAGGATATATACCTAGTAATGGAATTGCTGGGTGAAATGATATTTCTAATTCCAACTTTTTAAGGAATCGCCATACTGCTTTCCACAGTGGTTGTATCATTTGACAGTCCCACCAGCAGGGTATGAGAGTCTTAACCTCTGTGTATCCTCGCCAGCATTTGTTATTGTCTGTCTTGTTGAATTTTGCTACTGGTGTTAGGGCAAGATGATATCTCATTGCACTTTTGATTTGCACTTTTCTAATAGTTAATGATCATGAACATTTCTTCATGTGTTTGTTGGCCACCTGAATATTATCTTTGTTGAAGTGTCTATTCATTTCTTCTGCCCATTTTTAATTGGATTAATTGTCTTTTTGTTGTTGAGGTGGTGGAGTTTTCTATAAATTTTAGAGATGAGTCCATTGTCAGTTATGTTATAGCCAAATATTTTTCCCAATTTGTAGGTTCTCTTTTGACTCTTTTGGAGAAGTCTGTGGAAGCACATAAAAATTTAAATTTTAGAAAGTGTCATTCATCAAGTTTGTCTTCTACTGTTTGTGCATTTTGGCTTATGCTTGATAGTCTATTCATGCCATAAATTAGGGCCCTTAAATTTGCCCCTGTTTTGTCCTTGAGAAGCTTTATAGTTTTAAGTTTCACATTTGAGTTGATCCATTTGTAGTTAGTTTTTGTGTATGTTGTGTGGTACACATCTTGTTTCATTTTTCTACAACTGGATATCCAGTTTTGCCAGCACCATTTGTTAAACAGACAAACATTTCCCCATTTAATGGATTTCAGCCCTGTGTCAAAGATCAGCTGACCATAGGTGGATGGATCTGTTTCTGGGCTCTCAGTTCTATTCCATTAGTCTGTGTGTCTGTCATTGTACCAGTACCAGACGGTTTTGACTACTGTGGCTGTATAGTAGGTTTTGAGATCCAGGAGTCTGGGGCCTCCTACTTTGTTGTTCTTCAGTAGTGCTTTGATTATAGGACTTCTCTTTCCTTTCCATATAAAGTTAGTGATTGGTTTTTCCATATCCTTAAAGAATATTGATGAGATCTGGATTGGGATTGCACTGAATGTATAGATTGCTTTGGGTAGAATCGACATTTTCACCGTGTTCAATCTTCGTATCCACGAGCATGATATGTTCTTGAAGTCGTCTTTTATCATTTTCTTTGTACAGGTCTTTTGTGTCCCTGGTAAGATTTATTCCCAAGTATTTTATTTTGGGGGGTACCTATTATAAATGATATTGATTTCCTTATTTCTTTTTCAGTATGTTGATCTTATATCCTGCCACTATGCTAAATCTCTCAATTAGTTCCAGTAGTATTTTTTAACTGAGTCTCTTGGGTTTTCTATGTATATGATCATATCATCAGCAAAAAGGGATAGTTTTACTTTTTCTTACCAGTATGGATGCCTTTGATTTCCCTTTCTTGCCTTATTGCCCTGGGTAGGACTTCTAATACAATGTTGAATAGAAGTGGTGATAGAGGGCATCCTTGTCTGGTTTCTGTTCACAAGGGGAATGGTTTCAGGGTCCCTCTATTGAGAATAATGTTGGCTATTGGTTTTGTATATATGCCCTTTATTTTACTGAGGAATGTTCCTTCTATTCCTATTTTGCTGAGAGTTTTGATGAGGAATGGGTGTGGGATTTTATCAAATTCCTTTTCTGCTTCAATTGATATGATTATGTGGTTCTTTTCATTTGTTTTATTTATGTGATGGATGACATTGATTGTTCATCTTTGCATACCTGATATGAACCCTACTTGGTCATAATGTATTATTTTTTGGATATGTTGTTGGAGTCTATTGGCTATGATTTTGAAGATTTTTGCGTCTATATTCATGAGGGATGTTGGTCTGTAGTTTTCCTTTTTAGTGATATCTTTGTCTGGTGTTGGTATCAAGGTTATACTTCCTTCATAAAATGAATTTGGGAGGATTCCATCCTTTTCTGTCTTCCGGAATAGTTTGAGTAGGATTGGTGTCATTTCTTCTCTGAATGTTTGGTAGAATTCTCTGGTGAAACCACCTGGGCCAGATCTTTTTGTTGTTGGTAATTTTTGTATGACCTGTTCAGTTTCTTCTTTTGTTATGAATCAATTCACTTTTTCCACCTCATTCTGTATTAGTTTAGGTAAGTAGTATGTTTCTAGAAATCTGTCCATTTCTTCTAGATTTTCAGATTTGTTGGAGTATAGTTCTTCATAGTATCTTAATATTATCTTTTTAAATTTCAGTTGGTTCTGTGGGATGTCACCCAGTTTGTTTCTTATTCATGTTATTTGTATTCTCTCCCTCTTTTCCTTTATTAAATTTCCCAGGGGTTTGTCAATCTCATCGATCTTTTCAAAAAACCAGCTTCTAGTCATGTTGAGTTTTTCTGTTGTCTATTTTCTGTTTCATTGATTTCTGCTCAAATCTTTACCCTTTCTTGTGACTGTAGGCTCTTTCATTGATTTCTGCTCATCTCTTTACCCTTTCTTGTGACTGTAGGCTTTTCTTGTTCTTTTTCTAATTGTTGGAGATGTTGGTTTAAGATGTTGATTTTTGTTCTTTTTTCTTTTTTTGATGTGTGCATTTATTGCTATAAATTGGCCTCTAATCACTCCTTTTGCTGTGTGCCAAATATTCTAATATATTGTGTTTTCATTCTCGTCTGATTCAAGGTATTTTTTCATTTCGTTTTTTATTTCTTCTATTACCTAGTCGTTCTTAAGGAGAGTGTTGTCCAGTTTCTGTGTGTTTGCTCTTTTTCTGTTGATTGTCCTATTGTTGATTTCTAATTTGATAGCGTTGTGATCTGAGAAGGTGCTTTGCAGTATTTCAGTGTTTTTAAAATTATTAATGCTTGTTTTGTGGCCTAACATATGATCAGTCATGGAAAATGTTCCATGTGCACTGGAAAAGAAAGTATATTGTGCTTTTGTTGGGTGAAGTGTTCTATAGATGTCTGTAAGGTCAAGTTGGTGGATTGTATTGTTTAGTTCTTCTGCATCTTTGTTGAGTTTTTTCCAGTTTTTCTGTCTTTGATTGAAAGTGGCATATTAAAGTCTCCTACTATGCAAGGAGGGGTCGCTATGAGTCGGGTTTGACTCGACGGCACATAACAACAACAACAACACTATGACTGTGGAATAATCTATTTGTCTTCTCAATTCTGTTAAAGTCTGATTTATGTATTTTGGGGCTCTTTCATTGAATCCATAGATATTTATTATGGTTATATCTTCTCATCCCATTGATCCTTTAATCATTATATAATGTCCTTCCTTATCTCTTATGGTACTTTTTGTCTTAAAGTCAATTTGATCAGAAATTAATATTGCCACTCCTGCTCTTTTTTGGTTGCCATTTGCTTGATATATCTTTTTCCAGTCTTTGAGTTTTAGCCTATTTTTGTCTTTGTCTCTAAGGTGTGTCTCTTGTAGACAGTATATTGGTGGGTTGTGTTTTCTTATCCATTCTGCAACTCTCCACCCCTTGAGTGGTGCATTTAATCCATTGACAATCAGTGTAATTATTGACAAGTATGAATTCTTTACTGTCATTTTGTTATGTGTTTTTTTGGGTGTTCCTGGTTTCTTTTGCCATATAATTTTCTGTGCTGATTTCATTTTGTTTATGAATCATGTTACCATTTCCTTCATTGCTGTTGTTTTGGTGTTTGCTAAATATTTGTGCTTGTCCTCTTTTTTATTGTGATGTGAAGGTTTATCATTTTTCTTTGAAATTACCCTTCTGTTCATAATTTTCTCCCCAAGTTTAGAACAATACATTCTATTTTGCAACTCTCTTGACTTGCTCACCATTTAGAAGTTCTTTAACTAAACTATTTTTTCCTTCTTTTTCATTTCTAGTTGTCCTCATTTGTCAATAGATGGCTCTGGTTCCCTGTTTACAATCTTGTAAGCTTATTTTACTTTGTATGCTTCCGTAGCTGTGTTGGTTTCTGAGTTATGTCATCATGTATATTAACAGTTGGCTGTTGTTTGCTATTATTAGTTCTCTGTTCAAAGGACTCCCTTTAGTATCTCTTGCAAGGTTGGTCTGGTTTTAACGAATTCCCATAATTTCTGCTTATCTGGAAATCTCCAAATTTCAGCATCATGTTTGAGGGACAATTTTGCTGGGTATATGATTTTTAATTGGAAATTTTTCTCTTTCAGGATTTTATGTATACCATTCCATTGCCTTCTCACCTGCATGATTTCTGCTGAGAAATCCAAGCTTAGTCTTATTAGTTGCCCTTTGTAGATAACTTTTCATTTTTCCAATGCTGCTTTCAGGATTCTTTCTTTGTTTTTCGTTTTGGTGAGTTTGATGATGATATGTCTTGGTGATTTTCTTTTGGGGTCTACCATGTTTGGGGTTCATTGGGCTTCCCATATGGATATTGTTCTCATCTTTCATCATATCAGCAAAACTCTCTTCCAAAAAATCCTGGACAATTTTCTCATCGGTTTTCTTTTTCTTCTCTTCCTGTTCTGGAATTCCGATTACACATAGGTTATTCCTTTTGATGGTATCCCACATGAACCTTATGCTTTCTTCATTTTGTTTTGAATTTTTTTCTGATTGATACCTTTCCAAAGAAGTATTCAGGTATTTGCCTTCAATCTCATTAATTCTGCCTTCCACTAATTCTATTCCTTTGCCTTTTCAATGTGTTATTTATTTCTGAAATTTTAGTATTAATCTTCTGGATTTCTTCTGTAGATTTTGTATCATTTCTCATTTTTCATTTATTTTGTCATTTTCTTCTTGTATTTTCTTCTGAAATTGTTCTAGGGTTTTGGCTGTGTTTTCCTTAATTTTATCAGTGTTTTCCTTGATCTGTCTCTCAATCTGTTGAAGGTACCTAAATACAATTCTTTTGAATTCCTTATCAGGGAGTTCCAATGCTGCATCTTCCCCAGGGATGTGTTTTGGGTCTGTATCCTGCTCCCTTGTTTCTACTCCTTTATGTTGCTTCTTTGTGTGAACTGTGATGGTCTATTGTCTCTGAGACATTATGACTTTGTTTTATTCATATTTAATTGGTGATTGTATGTTAGAGTGATTTGCTCAAGATTTCTCATTTTCTTTGTTGTTTTTGTTCCTTTTTGGATGTATCTAAGGAAGCAGGGTACTATGCTCCTGTACTCACAAGGTGGCAGCACATATGCACTCACCACCTGTCTCCTGGTGGTTGTGATAGAGAATGAGAGTGGCTGTACTGATCTGTGTTAACTGTTTGTGAAGAGTATTGAAGGGTGAGCCAGGCTTTTATTGATGGTCATGTATCATTGGGCAGTTTGTGCAGAAGGAAGTGGTGGCTTTCAATCAGTAAGTGGAGCTGCAGGAGGTGTGGGTGTTGCATCGTATGTCTCCCACTCAGTTAGACAAAAACAACAATCACAAAACCATAAAAAAGTAAAAATAGGAGGATAAAAAACACACAGCCCATAAACACACAAGAACAATCACCAAAAAGAGAAAAAAAAAAA
>NW_006921694.1:8234777-8235955 GCF_000298275.1 Orycteropus afer afer | reverse complement strand
AATAATGAAGAAAAAAATGGAAAAAAATGCAAAAAGAAAAACAAGGAATGAGGAGAACCACAATAAAGAAAAAAAAAAAGAGAGAGAACCAGAAAAAGGGAAGAGAGAAAAAGCCCAAAAGGATGGGAGGAATAAAATTTTTTTAAGCAGACAAAAACAAACAAACTAAAAAAAAAAAGAAAAAAGAAAAAAAAAATCTGGCAGTGCGTATCACCCAGAATCCGTCAGCACACAGACTGGGATGGAATTCTTGCTGGCCCAGATGGTGAGTGGGAGTGAGGGCCGCACTTCTATTCACCAAGAAGGTGTGGAGTATAAGATTAACAAGGGAAATATCACACCTTTCCAGTCCTCAGTGTCCAATGTGCCCTTGCAGTTCCTGACAAGTGGAGCCTATTCTTAGACCCCTGGAATCAAATGGTTGAACTGCTTGTAAGTATTTAAACTGACTGTGCCCTTCAGACAGCCAGAAGTCCACAGCTCAGCCTTCTCCCTTTTTGCTGCTTCCCCTTTTATGCACCAGCCACCAGTACAGTCCTCTGTGCAGCTCCTGGCTAGCAGGGGCAATATTTAGGTTAATTCTTAGGTCCTAACACCACTAGGCAGTATCTGAGCTGTCTGTGCCATCATGATCACTAACAGTCCACAGCTCCATGTTTCCTTTTTTGATGTTTTTATGCAGGTTCTTCTACTGTTTGGAGTTTAGTCCACTTTTGTATCCTTTCTTTCAGAGTTCAGGGCTCTACGATTATGTTCTGTGTCTGTGTTAATTGGTTCCTCTTTCCTTTGTTGAAGAGGGTCTGTGCAGTTTGTCTGCCTATCTACCCTCTTATCAGAATTCTACCTCTTCTTTCTTGAAACTGTTCTGAAAGGTTAGTCTTGGTTCCCTTAGTTTCAGGCTTCTTCAGTGTCAGTTTTCTTTTCTACTTCTTTGTATTTTTAAAGAAGTGCATATTATACATTCTTTTCTTCTTTTCTTGAAGTCAATTCCATTCTATCACTGATGATTCCTAAAATTGTTCAATATAAACCTTATTCCTTTTATTCTTTTAATAAGTATTTATTACTCTCTGATGGTAGGCACAGATATTGTTGTTGTTGTTGTTAAGTGCCGTCGAGTCGTTTCCGACTCATAGCGACCCCATGCACAGCAGAACGAAACACTGCCCGATCCCGCA
>NW_006921694.1:8210121-8233307 GCF_000298275.1 Orycteropus afer afer | reverse complement strand
TTGATGTTTCCTGCATCATTCAATATTTTGCCCATAGAATCTCTCACTATTGTAACTCGAGGCTTAAATTTTTTCTTCAGTTCTTTCAGTTTGAAGGCACAGATATAGTTTCTGCCATTTCAGATCTTACAGAAAAGGAAACAAGGAATGATAGTATTAAAATTTTGTGAAAGGGGTACATGACTACAGAACCTTCAGACATTGAAAAGATCACAGGAAAAAAAGAAGAAAGTGAGGTATTTTTGTTGATGTTGTTGGTTGCCATCAAGTCAGTTCTGAATCATAGCAACCCTGAGTGGAACAGAACAAAACAATGCTCCGTCCTGTGTCATCCTCACAGCCCTTGCTATACTCGAGCCCATCATTGCATCCACTGTGTCAATCCATCTCATTGATGATCTTCCCCTTTTCTGCTGACCCTCTTCTTTACCCGGCATGATATCCTGCTCCAGGGACTGGTCCCTTCTGATAACATGACTAAAGTAAGAGAGGTGAAGTCTGGCCATTTTCACTTCTAAGCTTTCTGGCTGTACTTATTCCAAGGAAGATTTGTTTGGAGTTCTGGCAGTCCATGGTATTTTGAATATTCTTTGCCAGCACCACAATTCACATGTATGAACTCTTCTTTGGTCTTCCTTATTCATTGTACACCTATGACGTGCATATGAGGTTGTTGAAAATACCACGGCTTGGATCAGGTGCACCTTAATCTTGAAAGTGGCATCTTTACTCTTTAACATTTTATAGAGATCTTTTACAGCAGACTTGGTGAGTTAAATATATCATTTGATTTCTTGACTGCTTCTTCTGTGTGCATTGATTATGGATCCAAGTAAAATGAAATCCTTGACAACTTTAATATTTTCTCCATTTATCATGATAGTGCTTATCGGTCTAGTTCTAAGGAGTTTTATTTTCTTTATGTTGAGGTATAATCTATACTAAAGACTATAATCTTTGATCTTCATCAGTAAGTGCTTCAAGTTATCTTCACTTAAAGCAAGCAAGGCTGTCACAGTTTATTAATGAGTCTTCCTTCAATCCTGATGTTGCCTTCTTCTTCATATAGTCCAGCCTCTCAGATTATTTGCTCAGCATACAGATTGAATCTGTATGATAAAAGGATACATCCCTGACACATACCTTTCTTAAATTTTAAACCATGCAGTATTTCCTTGTTCTCTTCAAACAACTGCCTCTTCCACTATAAGTTCCTCATGAGCATTATTAAGTATTCTGGAATTCCCATTCTTTGTAACATAATTTGCAACATAATTATCCATAATTTATGACCCACACAAATAATGCTTTTGCATGGTCAATAAAACACAGGTAGATGTCTTTCTGATAGTCTTTGCTTTCAGCCAAGATCCATCTGACATCAGCAATGATATCCCTCATTCCATGTCCTCTTCTGAATCCAGCTTGCATTTCTGGAAGTTCCCTGTCAATATACTACTGCAACTGTTTTTGGATTATCTTCAGCAAGATTTTACTTGTGAGTGATATTAATGATATTGTTCAGTAATTTCCAAATTCTGTTGGATCACCTTTCTTTGGATTGGGCACAAATATGTATGTCTTTCAGTTAGTTTGCCAAGTAGCCATCTTCCAAATTTCTTAGCATAGATGAATGAGTAGTACTTCCAGCATTGCATCCATTTGTTAAAACATTTCAATCGATATTCTGTCAATTCCCAGAAGCTGGTTTTTCACCAGTTCCTTCAGTGCATCTTGGATTTCTTCCTTCAGTGCCATCAGTTCTTGATCATAAGCTACCTCCTGAAATGTTTGAATGTTGGCCAGTTTTTTGGTACCATGACTTGGTGTATTTTTTCCATATTCTTTTGATACTTTCTGCATCATTTGGTATTTTGCCCATAGAATCCTTCAGTATGACGACTTGATGTTTGAATTTTCTTCAGTTCTTTCAGCTTAAGAAATGTTGAATATGTTCTCACCTTTTGATTTTCTAACTCCAGATCTTTGCACATTTCATTATTATATTTTACTTTGTTTTCTTGGGTCATCCTTAGAAATCTTTTGTTCAGCTCTTTTAATTCATCATTTTTTTCATTTGCTTTCACTCTCTCCATTCAAAAGCAAGTTTCAAGAGTCTCTTGTGACATCCATTTTGGTCTGTTCTTTCTTTTCTTTTTAATGTCCTTTTGTTTTCTTCATGTATTATGTCTTTGATGTCATCCCCCAACTCATATGGTCTTTGGTCTTTGGTGTTCAGTTCCTCAAATCTGTTCTTCATATGGTCTCTAAATTCAGTTGGAGTGTATTTTGGCTCTGAAGTCTGGTTTTAATTTTTTTCAACTTCAACTTGCATATGAGCAATTGATGGTCAGTTCCACAGTTCACCCCGGCCTTGTTCTGACTAATGATACTGAGCTTTTCCGTTATCTCTTTCTTTTTCCACTGATGTAGTAAACTTGATTCCTGTGTATTCCATCTGGCAAAGTGCATATACATAGTCATCATTTATGTTGTTGAACAAAGATATTTGCAATGAATAAATCATTGGTCTTTCACAATTCTATCATGCAATCTCGCACATCCTTTATATCTATAATGCCATGTTTTCCAACTAGCAATGCTTCTTCTTTGCTTCCAACTTTTGCATTCCAGTCACCAATATTATCAATGCATCTTGATTGCATGTTTGGTCAATTTTAGATTGCAGAAGTTGGTAAACGTCTGTAGTTTCTCATCTTTGGATTTAGTAGTTGGCACATAAATTTGAATAATAGTTGTATTAACTGGTTTTCTTGTAGGTGAATGGATATTACCCTATTACCGACTGCATTGTACTACAGGATAGATCCTAAATGTTCCTTTTGGTGATGAATACCATGCCATTGCTCTTCTTTGTCATTCCTGCCATAGTAGACCATATGATTGTCCAGTTCAGAATGCTCAGTACTAGTCCATTTCAGCTCACTAATGCTTAGGATATCAACCTCTTTGCAGTCCATTTCATTTTTTACAACTTCCAATTTCCTAAATTTATACTTTTTACTTTCCATATTCCAATTATTAATCTATGCTTGCAGCTGCTTCTTCTGATTTAGAGTTTTTCCACATCAGCAAATGAAGGTCCCAAAAGCTTTACTCCTTCCATGTCATTAATGTATTAACGTGAACTCTACTTTAAGGAGTCATCTCTTCCCTCATTGATTTTGAGTGCCTTTCAATCTAGGGACTCATCTTCTGGCACTGTATCAGACAGTGTTTCACTGATACTCATAAGGTTTTCAGTAGCCAGTTTTTTCAGAAGTGGACTGCCACATCCTTCTTCCTAGTCTGGCTTAGTCTGGATCTACACTAAAACCTGTCCACCATGGGTGATCCTGCTAGTATTTGAATTACCACTGGCATAATTCTAGCATCACTGAAGCATCCAAGCCACCACAGTATGACAAACTGACAGACAAGTGGTGGGAAGTGAGATAAAAGACTTTGTAAAAACACATAAAAAATGTTTTCCTTCCTGAGATAGTACACTGAGGCGGGGGTTGAGAGGAGCCACAGATGTAGCAGAGAGAAGAAATGGCAATGCATTTGGGAAAATGGTTATATTGAGCAAATAAGTATATTGACTAAGAGAATAATAAACATGTTGAGCATAATGAAAGCCAAGTTTTCACTATTAAAGAAAGTGTTTACAACACAGAAAAGGTGGCGGCTAAAACTAATCCTGAGGTATAGATTGGAAATGGAGGTGTTGAATTGATAGTGGAGAGAATATGAATTTATGTTATGTATAGATACCGTATGATGTAGTGCCTAAGGCATTTGACTGCTAACAAGAAGGCTGGCAGTTCAAACCCACCAGCCACTCAGAAGGAAGATTGGGCAGTCTATTTCCATAGAGATACCACCTCGGAAACCTAAGGAGGGGACACTGTGAGTCGAATCAACTTGACGGCAGTGAGTATAGATATCATACACAGATGTACACACAGATAGATATTTAATCATAGACATATATGTATGTGTGCATCCCTGTGTGTTAGTGTATGTATATATGCATATACATAGATTTTCAAGCTCGGTTTCTGGTAAAAGCAGTGACACACAAGTTGCACTGAATACTCTGAGACTCCAGATCTTGATTTCTAAAAACTGTCCTCCCCTAGAAGGAATCAGGGCCCTTTGAAGAAAGGGCTGATTCTAGGCCAGAAAAAGTCCAAGATGAAAACGTGCAACCTCTTTTGCTAGAAAGTAAAAAAATGTTCAAAAATGGTAGATGTAAAACAGATACAAGAGCCAGCTTCAGGGAACTCCCACTGGCCAAATCTGGAATAATTTTAATATCAACATAAATCATACTAGTAATAGACTACATCCCATTGGATAAAGTCGGAGGCCATGTGTCTATACAGAAATAGATACATAGATAGACAGACAGACAAGGGGAAGCACTTTCTTAGAATGCAATGCCAATTAATAAGCATAGAAACAATGAAGGATATAGAATATCACCATTTGGTGAACATCAGAGTGGTTAGGAGTTATCAATGGAGGTTAAGGCTGATAAATGAAGGATTGATGAAGAATGGGATATTCTTTTAAAAAAAAAAAAAAAAAAATAGCCCACTCTGCTTTATTTACAATGCAGAGGTCATCTGTACAAACAGCTAGCTGGTATTATTAAAAGCAAAAGAGAAATGTCACCTTTCTACTTTCCTTTGTCCCTCCACCAGGCCTAGCTCTGGTACTCCACCTTTGAGCTGCCATGCCCAAAAGGGAAAGTTCAAAATTAAAAATACAACTGGTGTATAAGAAAATAAATGAGTGAGATAGGAGAAGAAACATGAGGGAGGGGAGTGCTATATTTACACTAGAGTTTTATAAACTCTATAAAATTCCATCCCAATTCCAACTCTGGCCTAGAAAGTGAGGGATGGAAGGTCCAAGGGGCAGGGATTGTGTGTCTAGGGACCCAGAGAGCCTCTCACCCCCAACTGCAGTGGGTCCAAGTTCAAGTCCAGAGGTTGGAAGGGGAGGAGAGTGGGATGGCAGGAACATGAGACACTCATTTCCACCAAAGTCTCCCTTGGGAATTCCTGACTTCAAGTGGGACAGTGTCCAAGCTCCAGGAGATGGGCTGAGGACCCTGAGGCTCTATTCCCAAGTCATGTTGTCATTTGGAAGTTCCAGCCTGGAGCTGGTGATGGCAAGGCTCTCCAGATTTGGGACGGCCTCCTAACCTCGAGGCCTCTAGCCGAAGTTCCTTACATTTCTGGCAGCACAAGAAGTCAGGGAGATTGGTCTTGTTGATCTTAGCGCAGGAAAGGGGGATCTGCATCCCATACAGGCACTCGATCATGGCCTGCCCTGCAAAGGGCTTTTGGCAATAACATTTGATCAGATCCCATGAGTCATCACCTGATTCTACCATAATGTCCTTCCTTATCCATGACCCGCATCTCATCTTCACTAGAGCTGGCGTCTCCATCTTGGCTTGCTTCAGTGCTGCCCACCTCCTTGCTTTCACTGTCAGTGGGAGGGGCTCCTTCAGGGGGTGTTGGAAACACAGGAGCTGGGGCTTCACCCCCTATCACTGCTGCCATCTCCTCTTCTTTTTCCTCCTCCTCTTCTTTTTCCTCCTCTTCAGAGCCTGTATCACTGGGAAGTGCTCGGGCAAGCCCAGGAGGTGGAAGTCTATCCCCCAACTCTGCCTTTTTCAACTTCCGTTTCTAGCTTTTCTTGACTCCAGACCTCTTTTCCCCATCACCAGGGCCAGGCCGAAGCCTTCGAAGCACACCAAAGCCAGCACCCCCTCCTGGCCCCAACTTTCGGTTCTTTTGGCCCTTCTTTCGAGGAGGCTGGGTGAGGTCTCCCTGGGAAAAGGGGCACTGATGTGAGAGCAGTAGGGGGCTGGGAAGCATGTGTCAGAGATATGGGAAACAGGGGAAATGCTACTTTGGGGCCATCAAATCAGAGAGTCCTTGAGCTTCATCTTCTCAAGCAGGGTGGCACTGTCAGGGGCCTGTAGGCGAGAGAAAGCGGACCTTGGGGGTCCTGGCTGGGTAGGACCTGACTGAACCGCCCTTCTCTTGGATGACCGCTTTCTTAACAGAGGTTTGGATGGTTCGGAGGTCTGACGAGGCTAGTCCCAGCCATCACTGTCTGCTGCACTCACACCTCGCAATGGAGAGCTGGAGCCAGAGGCTCGCCAGTCACTTTCCCCTTTGCTAGAGGGGATATAATAGGCCAAAACAAACTGCAGAATTTGTTGAAATCCTCATTTGTTCTCCACCATTTTTCTAGTGGCTGAGTCTCTGGCTTAGGGGTCGGAGGTGGATCTTCGGGACTGGGCTCCGCCATGGCTTCCAGCACCGCCCCTTCCCCTCTCCCAGTCCGGCGCCCCCCTCCCCTGAGCCGGGGATTCCGGTGCCGCCTCAGGTGTTCGGTGCTCCTACTAGAATGGGATATTCTTGAAATAACTCTAATGCAATAGTAATCAATTAAAAAGGGAAAAATAAGTATCTTATGGTATAGAAATCTATCAAACACTAACACAATCAGATGATAAAAGTTAGAATCACCACGTGGTGAGAGGAATCAATCCCATGTGCCCCGGATGTGATGCACTCAGAAGATCATCGTTTCTGTAGTATTCCTGCTAAGAAAACATGACCTGAGTTATGAAGAAACATCAGAAGATCATCTCTAGAATTTAAGGCCTGTTCTTTTTTAAAACTGTTTAGGACATGAAAGATAGGGAAAGACTAAGGAATTGTTCCTGCATGACAGAGCCTGGAAAGATATCACATCTAAATATAACATATGTTCTATGAGATCCTGGTCCTGAAGAGATAAAAGAAACACTGATGGGGCAAGCACCAAAATTTTAATGAAGTCTGTGAACTGGATGGTAGTGTTTTATCAGTGCTAATTTCCCAACATGAAAGGTTGAAACATCCTTGTTTTGGGAACTGTACAGTTTTTAGGTGTAATGAGGCATCATATCTGTGACTTGCTCTCAGGTGGTTCAAAAAAAGACTAATGATAGCAAGTTCAAAAAGAAAAACATAGAGAAAGAGGGTGATGGGACAAATACAGTGAACTATGAACAGTTGGGGAATCTGAGTATATGGGATTCTTTGTACTGTTCATGCAACTTTTCTGTCAGTTTATTGATTTATTTTTTTAAATGCATAGAAGGAGAATTTATCCCTGACTGGGGCTAAGAAAACCAAACCCACTGCCATCAATTCCGACTCATAGTGACCCTATAGGACAGAGAAGAACTTGCCCATAGGGTTTCCAATGCTCAAAATCTTTCCAGAAGCAGACTGCCGTATCTATCATCCATGGAGTGTCTGGTGGATTTGAGCCACTGACCTGTTGGTTAGCAGCCAAATGCTTTAACCACTGCACCACCAGAGCTCCTTACTGGACAGAAATTTGTTTGGAAGTGATTGCTAAAATGAGATCTAAAATATAAATTGGCAATAGTCACTTACGGTCTGAGAGCTCCTTGAGAAATATTGTCTAGTTCAGCTTAAACTTTTTAAATGGTTTGTTTTTAATGGTTGGCATTTAGATATTTGTTGGTTGAATGCATGAGTTGAAGAAACTGAAAAGAAGTTTGGTATGACTGGAGGTTAGAATATGAGTGAAGTAGTGGTAAGAAATTAAGCTGAAAAGATAACTAGGAACAGGTTGGATAGTAAGAACTGAGTAAATATATATTGAGTGTAATTGTAGCAAAAACATTTTAAAAGATTGTAAAAATAGCTTGAGAAATGGCAGCTTTCTTCTGCACCCCAAGATGATAATTAAGTCAACAGTTCTGATCTGAATAGCTCAGTTCTTTAATGTTGAATTTCTCTTGAATATTCAAAAAAATTAATAATATCAGACAAGAATTTTCTTCAGCTTAAATTAATGAAACTTCATAGACATTCTCACCGATTGTCAGGATTTTGTATGTATGTCTCTATTGTATCATCACAGTAAATTCTCTATAGCTTGATCTACCTGTAAGTGCTTGCTCAACTATATATAGAAACTTGTGATTTAGTATATATTCAGTATTGTATCCCAGCATAAAACAAGCCCTGTCTATTACTCTCCATCTTTTTCAATTCTAGTTCTCCTTTTCCATAGAGCTAATCTTTGAACTTAATTGGAGTATTATTTTCTAATAATTTCTTAGGGAAAACATGACTACAGAAAGATATTTATTAGCGCCTTGGCATTTTAGTCCTATTCCTGTGTAATGATCCCAAATGAGTAAAATATGGTCTAGAAATAGAGAGCTTACATTTAAGAAGCAAAATTAGTTATTTTAGTATCCTTAGTAAATTGCCTTTTAGAAATGACATTATACTTCTTCAAAAGAAATAGGCCGGCTCTTGCCTAGGTTTTTGCTGTCCCCAAATAGTTACTTTGTTCACCATAAAATTGGACAAAAGTAGAGTCATTTTCTAATTAAAAACTAGTACTAGGTATATAATCTAATTTACTTTTATCTAGTCAATTCCGACTCATAGCAATCCCATTGGGTTTCCAAGGCTATAAATCTTCAGGAAAGCAGACTGCCCATCTTCTGCCAAGCGGCTGATGGGTTCGAACCACTGACCTTTTCGTTAGCAGCCAAATGCCTTAAACACTACACCACCGGAGCTAGGTATATGGACCTATGGCGTTTATAAGTGAATATGAGATACAAGAAGTATTAAGAAATATATATATGTGTTCTATAATTATATTTTAAGGAAAATATTTCAATTTTAATGGGAAATTGTTAAAGCACTTATTTCATAAGTCTTTATAATGTTGCTATATATTTTGTTTTACTAAATATACCAGGCACTTGGCGGTGTCCCAGGAAGTCAGCCATTACTTCCCAGTGGAATGGACCCAACTCGACAACAAGGTGACTACTGTAAAGTAAAAGTGACGTTGATGGACTAAACCTCAAAGGAAATCTATTATTTTTTTAGGGAAAATTCTGTCTGTATAAATCTTCCATGATTATGCCAATTGCATTTCTGCTAGAAATGTGACCAAATTATATGTATTTTGAACTAACTCGTGAAGTAGTAGTAGTTGTTGTTAGTTGCCATCAAGTCAGTTCTGACTTATGGCCACCTCATGTGTGCAGAGTAGAATTGCTCCATTGAGTTTTCAGTGCCTGTACAATAGTTGTTGTTGTTGTTGTTGTTGTTATGTGCCGTCGAGTCGGCCCCGACTCATAGCGACCCCTCCTTGGGTTTCCGAGGCAGTATCACTACGGAAGTAGGATTGCCCAACCTTCCTTCCGAGGAGTGGCTGGTGGGTTTGAAGCGCCAGCCTTCTGGTTAGCAGTCAAGTGCTTTAGCCACTATGCTACCAGAGCTCCTTGTACAATAGTAGGGACAGTGAAATTGTCTTAAAATCCATGTTTTAACTAATAACTCCATAAAATCTTTTATATAATTCCTAACAAGTGACATTGAAGTGATCATCACATTATTCATCTTTTCATCTTCCCTGCTTTCTTCATTTGGAGGTGTTAGTCCACTTGAAAGATAAGGAGACGGAAAAGGAATGGTAAACAAGAAAGGATCTCACTAGTTAAAAAGCCCAGTAATCAGATCCTTCAGCAGAGATGTTTAAGTATCACAGGTCTGTAAGACTTTATTGTATAATGCTAAAAGGAAGAGGAGCAAGTCATGTGACAGAAGTAGTTCAACACAAAGTAGGAAAAAAATTACAATTACAAGACAGTAATGGGGAGTGTGGAAAGGTACTGTGAAAATGTCCTTGGAAGCCAAAAACAGATCAGTAACTTAGTCTCTTTGTAAATAAGACATTGTAACACTGAGCAGGAAGGAAGCTATTAGAATCTAGTTTAGCACTCATTCTCATTTTATTGCTAATGTGTTCATGCTTTTCTTTTTCCATAGGACATCCAAATATGGGTGGGCCAATGCAGAGAATGACTCCTCCAAGAGGAATGGTGCCCTTAGGACCACAGGTAAATAGTCAACCAGAAAGTTAGATGCTGGGCTTTTCTGCCTTCACCTTATATAAACAGTTTTATTTACTGCATTTTATTATGCGTATTTATGTAATGTGGTTGTTAGATGCTTTAGAACATAACATCTGTAACATGTCCAAATCAATATGATAACACACCATTGTGTACAAGGTATTGTTGTATATGGGTTTGGTTCATTTGAGAAAATACACTGTGTAGAAATACATTATAGTAAATGTTATAAAAAGACAATACCTTTTAGTTAGATATGCTGAGGAAATGGTTAAGTCAAAACCTAATTCACTGAAAATACTAAGTAGAATAAGCAACAAATATATTTCCATGGTCATTTAAAGAATGCCATGACAATTTATTATATGGAACCATATTTTTTATAGACTATGAAAACAACAGAGAACCATTTAGAAATAAATGTTAAGTGGGTCTGTTGAGCAGCATGCTGTCATTATACATTAGATGTTAGCTTACCTCTCTACTACAATTTCCTAGAAGTCCACACTGAGATTGAGTCAGACCTTGATGTTGGTGATAGTTTAAATATACTGTTCTATGTTATCTTTTTTTTTTCCTTTTAGATAAACATCATTTCCTCTTTCTTGAAAAAATTGCTTGGGATAGAAATTAATTGTATAATGTTGTATTAGAAAACTAATCTTAAATTCAGAATTTTAAATTTCTACCTTATAGGTCCAAGGTTAGCCCATCATAAAACTGGTTAACAAAAATTAATTAATTTCTTGTCTTTTTCCTTCCTAAGTACAGCATTACAAGGTTTTCTCCTTTTAGAGGATATATGATTACATTGTTTAGAAATGAAAACAGCAGGATTATTATTGTCTATATTATAAATTCATTTTGGATGCTACACTGGAGTGACTTTTTTGGTTGAACTGCCTTATGCTAAAACCATATTTTAGATTTTTTTTATTCATTATTTAGCATTTATCTATCAATAGTTATTTTCTTCAGTTATTTTAAAATAACTTAGTGGTCTCATTCTTTTAAATCTTTTGTATTCTAATACTTTAAGAACCAGTGAATTAAAATTTATATACTATATTGAGCCATATGAAATAAATTAAATTTGATCATTCTGATGTAAAAAAAACAGCAATTTCAAATGGTTAAATCAAATAGATAGCAAATGCCTGTGCCTAATTAAAACAGTTTTTAAAAATGAATTGAATTATCTACTGACAATTTTAGAAACCTATTTCATGTATCTACTTTTTAAAATATTGATGTTTTATTTTGCCCCGCCCCAAGGAGTTAGAAAATTTACATCCATATTTAGGCCTAGAAGTTTCTAACCAACATACAATAATACATATAAAGTATATTAAAACGTGAGGCTCATATATCCAAATTTTTAGAGATGCCATATGACATGAAAAAAGCACAAAACGCTATGTACATGTGGCATCCCCAAAGTTAGAGGAAGCCTTTTTTCTTTTTTTTTTTTTAACTTTTTAAACTCAGTTCATTCCTGTGTATTTCCTTTAGAGAAGACCTTATAAACTTCCTATTTGGGTATTTAAATTAGTTTTCTCTATTTCATTTTTAACCTAGTAATAGCAGAATTTATTAGAGCTAAGGATATGTCATTGACTAAATGTACTTACAGTCTTTAGTAAACCAAGTCAACCAATTTGGCTGTACAGAACTTAGATATTTTTTCTAAAAGATTTTCTTAATAGACATTTTAAATACACATTAGAAACTTTATGACTGTAATTTAGTTATCATTCATTTAGTTCACTTCTTTTTCAGCTAGCGGTTCTTTAGGCTTTTCTCATTCCCAGACCAATATTTTTAATGCAATTTAAAACTAGAGTCAGATTTGAGTATCAATTTTGATGAGGTATACCAGTATAGGAATACTTAGATCTCATATGAAAATTCAGAAATAAAAAAACATGCTTGTCCCTGTGCTTTATGCTATAAATATCTAGGCATATGTTTTGTGTGATAAGTATATTACTATGTAAGAATAAGAACACTTAAATATTTTGGTATGAATTTAACTCAAAACTAGAATGACCTATATTAACTTTTTTAAATCACAATATACAAAGTAGAAAGGAGTCATTACACATACATAACATGTATTCAAATAAAAATAGGGGTCATATTCATATGACTAGGACAATAAGAAAAAGGTAAAATCATTTGAAATGGATTCTTAAGAGAGTTATTTAATAGTATCTAGTATATAAAGTGTATTCATTATAAACTATGAGCTTTGTTATAAAGGTTAGATGTTTTTGAAAGATAATAGAAAAACAACTCTGATAACAGACATTTAATCATACAGAGGTTACCCAAGAGCTAAATCCATCTGGTTTATTGTAGTTGAATTGTAGAAATAATCTCTGGAATATTGTTTCTAGCTTTATGCACAAGCAAAATATACATCTTTTTTCTTAATCATAGATATTTCTATCATTTGCTGAGCTTAAGATTAATGTAGTGAATGGGGACAGTAGTTATCTATTGCTACAATTGGATTCTTACAACAAAGAAATATATGTAATCTATTAGATTCTTGGATAACACTGATTTAGGCAAAGTGAACATAGAACATAGTAAACATGTAATTTATAATTATCACATGGATAAGCAAGTAAAAGTTTACCTGAAAATCCTGATAAATTTTTCCTACCCTTCAATCTATTTTAGATCTAAATCAGTGATTGTATATGATTTTAAAATTGCTCTCTGTATCCTTCCAATAGAAAAGCAAAATGCTTTTTCTAATCAATAAAGCATCTTCCCTAGTACAATATTTGAAGCAATGTTTATAATTGCTTTAGTAATAAGATATAATTAGCTAGACTCTTTTTAAAGGAATGCTGTATGAGTAACAGAAAAATTTACTAAGACTGCCCAACTAGTTATAGTTTCTCCGAAATCTTAAGAATACATAATATATGCAAGTAGGCATGTATCATGATTTTCAAATCAGATACTTGGGATGGAGAAGTGGTGAGATGGAAATATGTGATGGGCTTTCAAGTGAAGAGAGAGTAGACTGATCCTGTATTTTCAAATTAAAGTTGGAAGGCAGAGTTCAGCTCAGTATAAGGAAGAACTTTCTAGGAATTAAACTGCCCAATCATGAAAAAAACTTCTTATAAACTTCCCAAGCAGATTCTGAACAGCCATTTTGTCAAGAACATTGCATTGAGAGAGAGATTAAAGCAGATGGAATTGTATAGTTACCATCAGCTTTAAAATTCAGTAATTCTAAATTAGTACTCTCATTCTGCCTTTGTTGTTACTACTTGGAAAGCCAGTTGTTATTCTTTCTTATCTTCCGATTTCTTTTTGCTCTATTTCATTCACAAAATAAAAATATTTTGTAAATCTCTCAAGTTATATAAGGTGCCCTGCTGGTGCAGTGGTTGAAGCATTCGGGTGCTGATCAAAAGAGCAGCAGTTCAAACCCGCTAGCCGTTCCGTGAGATAAAGTGGCAGTCTGCTTCTGTAAAGATTGGAAACCCTATGGACTACAGGTTCACCATGAGTTGGAATTGACTCTCTGGCAATGGGTTTTGGGTTTTGGAGGTGCAGTAGTTAAGCCTTCAGCTGCTAACTAAAAGGTCAGCAGTTTGAACCTTCCAGCCGCTCCATCAGCTAAAGATGTGGCAGTCTGCTTTTGTAAATATTTCAACCTTGGAGACCTCATGGGGCAGTTCTACTCTGTGCTACAGAGTTGCTATGAGTCAGAATTGACGTGACAGCAGTGGATTTTATCATATATTGAAAATTTCTTATTCATCTCTTGTGACAATTCAGTTTAATATTCTATCAAGCCTACAGGTTCCAGGCACCATCCTTGAGCACTGGGTATGCATACTCAAAGATGTATGGTTTAATAGGACTTGCAGACACATAAAGGACAACTATTATGTAGTAGAATAAAGTCTTGAATTAAAATATGCATACTCTGTTATGAAATCATTACATGAGTGTTTTGGTTACCTAGTACCACTCTAACAGAAATACCACAAATGGGATGGCCTTAACAAACGTGAGTTTATTCTCTCACTGTTTGGAGGCTTTAAGTCCCAAGTTCAAAGTGCCAGGCTCTGATGCCTGTATGAAAGCCCCTTGACCCTGGGCTTCAGCTCTGCCTCTTACTCCCAGACCACTGAAGCTAGAGGCATCTCTTCACTCAGGCAGCTACTGGCTGCTGAGGCTAACAAGCCCAAGGTTGACAAATAAAATGGCACAGTCCAGATGTTACCAAACCACATGGCAGGCCATTAATTCAAGTCCATTGTAAGTCCCAGGGTTGGCAGAGCATGGCAGGCTGCTGAACAACAACATGGCTACATGCAGGGTCAAAAGCATGTCATAAGCTGGAGACCACTCCCAAAGCTGCTACTTATATTCAGAAGCAAACCTCATCCCTAAAGCAGCTACCTGCTTGAGGTAGATGTCACCATGGAGTTGATTGATTGCCAGTCTCATCATGGAGAATAACTGTCACCAGCTGCCCAGCCACTCAACCAGGCCCAGCCAAGTTGACATACAAACTTAACCACCACAATGAGCAAGCAAGCTATTCTGCTAGGGTTAAAGGCTTGTGGTAAACTAATGAGATTATTTAAATTGATTCCTTATTTATGGTAGTAAAAAATAGTAGCTACCATTTTTGAGCATCCAGCACCATGATTTTAAAGCACCAAGCATTGTGATAGGTGCTTTATATGATTTCATTTTATCCTCTAACAATCTTATAAGGGAATTGATACTATCACTTTACAGATAAGAAAATTAAGAGTGAGATAACCATGGCCCAAGATCACACATGGAAAAGAGGGGTAGAAGAAACAGGACAATGGCAATAGAGATTCAAACCACTGTCTTTCTATATCCAGGGCTATGAGGAAAATTGATGATTTCTGTGATAAAAGAAAACACACATCCTCTAAGACCAACAGAAAGGGGAGAGTTTCCTTGTAAGGCATTTCTGTTGTATTTTATCATTCAGATTTTGTTCCATTGACTAACATTCTTCTAAGAGACCCCTTGCTTCTGCCAACACCATTCTTGATCCAGAGGTTAAAGAAAATAGCTAGCCCTGTAAATGATGGTTCAAATGTACATAGAGACCACTCTAATGTCCCATAGAACACAATATTAGAATATTTAAATAACATATCCTTAAGGTCAAAGCAGATAAACAATGAAAATAACATGCAGCTAGATAATTGGATTAAGTAACTATGGCTTACTCTCTTGGGTTAATATTTCCTTCTTATCTTAGCACTTACTACTCAGAAGGCCAAGGAGGATGAGTCAACATGAATATAAAAGTATTGGGTGTTTATGAACTCAGGAAATCCAGTAGGCTTGAGGGTGTGATTCAGAGTAGAGGAAAAGGGTGAGAATTATAGGAAATGATGGCAGAAAAGATAGTTTGAGACTGAGATGTGAATAACTTCATAAAGTCATGCTGAGAAGTTTGGACTATATTTAATAGCAACTTTATTTAATAGGCAGTTTGAGCCATTATGACTTTTAAGTGGCCTGAATAGAACTGAGCTTTAAGAAGATAGCTCTGGAGGCAGTATGGAGAATATATTGAAAGGAGGAAAGACTAGACTTGGCAAGATGGTGCATTAATCTCCGTAAATTACAAAGATTAGTGATAGAAAGGAGAGAACTATTTCAAGGGCTATTTCACAGGTAGAATCAATAGACTTTGGTTGCTGATTGGGTATGGAAATTGAAGGAAAAGGAGGAGACCTCAAGGATACCCTAGAGGTTCTTAGCCTGAAATACTGTGTGGAAGGTGATGCCATTAACTGACTGAAGAAGGCAGTATAAAGAGAACTCCTGAGAAGATAATAGTGAGTTTACTTTGAGATATGAAGAGTTTGAGATGGTATCCAGATAGGAATGACCCTTATGATAGATAGATATCAAGATAGAAATGACCCTTATGAAATTCAACCTATCAGTTATCTATAGGAACTTAGAAGAGATATCAAGACGAAAGATAAAAGATTTAGAATTATTAACAGATAGGTAATTGTTGAACACATGGTAGCAAATAAGATTACTCATAAACAAGATTTATTTTAAAAGAATGCTGTTGATAGGACTTGGAGAAAAACAGCATTTTATAAGGTGTTAGCAATATAAAAGCCACCAGCAAAGGAAACTGAAAAACAATAATCAGAAGGTTAGAGGAATAGTGGTATCAAGCAGGCAAATGTGAAAATGGTTGATAGTTTCAAAATACAGTAACATGATAACAATAAAATTAATCTGTTGGTCCTTAAGGCAAATTAACTAATATGATATGCATGTTCCTTTAAATGCACATAATAAATGTTAAAAGAAGCCTGTTGAGTCATGTAATTCATTCAGACGTATTTGAGGATACTTTAATTTTCATATATTTCTGTGTATTTGTATTAGTGAATTTCTGTGTTGTATATATTATTTTATGGACGGAAGTTTGTATTTAACTTTTTTATGTTAGGTTCATCTCTTTTGTTTTTATGTGATTTTAAGAATATGACAATTTTAAACTTGTTGACTAACTCTTTCCTTTAAAAACAGTTAGGGATTTATGAATGTTTTCTTTGAAGAAGTTCACTATTTTCTAGACATTACAAGATTCATAAATGTATGTTGAATGTTTAATTGTAGCTATACCTCAATCATTTAACATGTCCCAGTGATCTTACATATAAACATAGTTTTTAAATGACACAAATCAAAGTAATTGTTAAAATAGTAGCAAAAGTACAAGAGTGGAACCTTCAGAGAATGAATTGCACAGGCCTTATCCAATCAGTAGTTGTGTAGGGAAATTATTAACCTGCTCTCCTTTCTTTCCCCCCTCCTCTTTGGTTTTGTTTTTTTGTTTTGTGGTAGTCTGACCCTTGGTTATCATTACAGAACTATGGAGGTGCAATGAGACCCCCACTGAATGCTTTAGGTGGCCCTGGAATGCCTGGAATGAACATGTAAGCAAATGCTATATTATCCTTAGTAAAGTGTTATATTTTCTGTATACTAAAACCACACTAATTAGTAAAACAATTTGAAAAATCTCTGTGTAATATGAAAATGAACTAACATGAGCTGTAGTGTTTACTTCTTTTTCACAACATTCCTATGTGTTTTTCTTCCTTGTCTTGCAACATTTAGATTTTTTTTTTTTTCATTTTTAAGTGTTACAAATGCCAACTTCCAGCTTGTTCCTTTTTATTCTCATGTTGTATTTGTTTAGTCATCACAGAAATGTGTCTGATAAATAAGCACATATTTGCCATGTAGCTGCTGACACCATGACTATAATTTAACTACAAAAGTAGATAACTGTATATCTTTAATCTCATTTTAACAGATACATGGTGATTACTAACAGTGGAGTTTTTGCCTCTTATAAATAAACATGTGTCTTCATGTTTGCTTGGTCAGGGTCACTTTTAGAAGAATTCTCTCTGGTAGTATTTTCCACATTAAAACTTTCCTTTGTATAGAATGCTTTTTCTTTTGAAAATTTGTGATGCATGTAGATAAGGAATAAACTAATGGTTTTTACTGAAAAGACCTTTACAAATCCAAAGGAAATATTTTGTATCTATAAGTCAATGTAATAAAATTTGTTCCAGAATTTTTAATTTATTTTTCATTATCCATCTTGCTTTCCAGTTTCCATATATCTCAGATGTTTGTTAGTGATGTTAATTCACCTTAGGATCAGTTGCATAATGTGGCCTAATGAATGCTTACCAGAAATAATGAAAGTGTTCTACATAGGGTTGTATCTAGTCTTCTCAGGTATATTTCCTATCACTTCATGTTCTAGTTAGCATAGTGGCTAAGACACTTGCCTGCTAACCAGACGGCTGGCGGTTCAAACCCACCAGCCACTCCTCGGAAGGAAGATTGGGCAATCCTACTTCCGTAGTGATACTGCCTCGGAAACCCAAGGAGGGGTCGCTATGAGTCGGGTTTGACTCGACGGCACATAACAACAAATAACAACAACAACATCTTCTAGTTACCTATATCAAATTAAGTATCTCTGCCGTCATTTAATGGCATTGAAGATACAGTATGGTATAATCTGTTTTGGTGTACAAAGATTTTTTTTTTTTAAGTTTCTGAAAGTATTTCCATAAAAAGCAATTTTGCCTGAAATAGTTAATAGGCGGGTACCATCGACTACAAAACTAATAGAACAAGGGAAAAATAGTTCAGATTTTCCTGTCATCTCTTTTCACTTCTAAAGTAAAAATGAATAGACATAAAATCTGACTCTTCTTAAATTCTTCAAAGACCTAAGCTATTATAATGGTTACTACAAAAAGAGTGACTATGGCAGCATAGTGCCTAAGGCACTTGACTGCTAACCGGAAGGCTGGCAGTTCAAACCCACCAGCCACTCCCCAGGAAGAAGGTTGGGCAATCTACTTCTGTAGTGATACTGCCTCGGAAACCCAAGGAGGGGTCGCTATGGGTCAGATCCGACTCCACGGCAATGGTTGCCTTGCCTTGCATATTGTGCTTATGTCAAAGGCTGAAACTCTTCCCTGTAGAATGGTGATATGTAAAAAGTTTACCTACCTGACAGTCTCACTTTAAAATGCAACAAATAGGAGAATACATTTTGAATACTATGATCAACCCAGAATTATCAATAAACATTAAGAATGTATCTAACATCATTATATGAAAAACTGCATTATGATTCTGCTTACTGCCATCAAGTTGATTCTGACTCATAGTGACCCCCATTGGGTTTCTAAGGCTGTAAATCTTTATGGAAGCAGACTGGGTTCAAACCACCAAGTTTTGGTTAGCAGCCAAATACCTTAACCACTCCACCACCAGAGCTCTTTGCATTATGATCAGCTGTATTAAAAAAAAAAACCCAAACCCATTACTATCTTATCAGTTTGGACTCATAGCAACCCCCATTGGGTTTCCCAGGCTGCAGATCTTTACAGAAGTAGATTGCCTCATCTTCCTCCCACAGAGAAGCTGGTGGGTTTAGACCACTGACCTTCTGGTTGACAGCCAAATGCCTTATGTACTGCACCACCAGAGCTCCTTATGATTAGCTGTATAGCCTACTTTAAACCAACCTGTTCTTTGCCAGTAGGGAAGGAAAAAAAATTCTTATCACCATTGGGAGACTCACATTGATTCTTAAAATTGTCTAGTTCTGTTCTCAAATGTACTTAAGCATGTGCATATGTGTACGTTTAAATTCCTAGACTAAGGAGACTAAAACTATGGTTGAAATTTTTAATAGGATCACTTTTTGTTGATATTTGAATTTGGGTTTCTCATTTAAGTGTACTCAGGTACCTGTAAATTTTTTCATTACATAATATTTTGCTATTTACATAGCAAATATATAAAGACTTAAAGAACCTCTAAGCTTTATAGACTCAGATTTCCATGACTTGTTACTGTTGCCTTTTATTTAGAGCCTTACACAGTTTTCAGTTTTCTATAAATTAATATTCCTTCAATGACAATGAAAATGTAAATATTTGCACATATAAACCCTATACCCGAGAAAGTTCTATACGATGGACAATAAAACCAGAGAGGACTCTTCTTGTGTTGATGTTGGTCCCAACAAAGAAAAAGTGAATTTCAAGAGATAAGAAAAACAAAACACATTTTCTGTATTATACTCAATAGAATAGGCATTATTGAACTTAACTTCATAATTTAATCATCTTTAAAACAAAATAACTCTTACTAGGAGCTCTGGTAGCATAGTGCCTAAGGCACTTGACTGCTAACCAGAAGGCTGGTGGTTCAAACCCACCAGCCACTCCTCGGAAGGAAGGTTGGGCATTCCTACTTCCGTAGTGATACTGCCTCGGAAACCCAAGGAGGGGTCGCTATGAGTCAGGGCCGACTTGATGGCAAATAACAACAACAACAACATGTGCAAGAGAAGTATTTCTAGCTGTAATGTATTTGTGGCTTTCTTCCTGGCGTATGTTTACATGTTGGGCAACTTGAAAATCTAAGGAAAAGGCATAAGAATGGTGTTACCTTAAGCTGTGTCTTACTTTAACAGTCTAAAATACTTGTATGTTACGAGTCAGGGCGGACCTGCTAGAAAACCATATGTTTATGTTTTTCTTTAGCTTGTCACTTTTTATTTGTCATGAAAGTATCAGTGTTAATTAAAGAAAACTACCCAACTCTGATCACTCAAGTAATTACATATTATACTTTAACTGATAACTTTATTACTCTATTGGAGCATAAACCATTGGCAACAAATTTTTGATGATTGTGCTTCTGAAAAATGTTGACTTCCTCTAAAGTGAATAGTTATTCTGATGTAATTTTTATGTTTTCATGATCTAAACACAGGATAAATCGCAAAGTGTCACTTAAATTTTTTTAAGTATACGTTTACTGTTTCTGTAACTAATATGTTTTAAAATAAAAGTTTAATACCAATAATATCAATGTATTAATAATATGAGTTATTAATGTTAACTTAAATGGTTTAAAGTAGAATTTACAAAATATTGTCACAATGCAAATGTTTTCAAATTCATTGTAGATTTTAAAAGGAAACTTGAAGCACTATATTTCTATATTAATTACAGATTTGCAAAGAACTTAAAAGTCAGCATTTCTAATTCAAACTTTCATACCTTGCTACTTTATGGAAACTAAGAATACAAAAGGATTTCAAATGGTCTTTTTGCTCTCTATCATATCTCTAGAACTAGACAGTCTGTACAGGTATTATCTTGAAATAAAATGACTGTGAATTACAGAGAAAATGTAGATTAATAATCAAGGTGTTTATTTGTTTTCTTCTTTGGTAGTCATTGTTGCTTTGATTTCATCATATACACATATCCTACCAAAAAACACAGGCTTATTTTAAATTACAATTTTCTCTTTATGCTTAAACAAGGCTAACTTGATTCTACTTCAGACTACACTTAAATTGAAATTTTCATTCAAAAGTAAGAATACTCTCTTGATAACATGGATGGACCTTAAAAGAAATGTAAATTACTGAGCTGAAATAGTTCTAATAGAACAGCTCATTGTTATAATTCCTACTTCATTCAGTGCTATTTGTGAAATTTAAAATGTGTTTCAAAGACAATGGTAATTAAGGGTGGGGAAAATTTATCTATCTGTATGAATTATAAATATTTATCCTATTATTAAAATTCAATGTAATATAAAATACATTAAAAAAAAAAGCCCACTGCCATTGAGTCAGATCCAACTCATAACAACACCTCCTTGGGTTTCTGAGGTGGTATCACTACAGAAGTAGATTGCCCATTGTTTATCAAATAATCAAAATGGACAAATGTTATTATTTGAATGCATCTTATTCATACAGTCCATGTTTAGATGTAATATTTCAAAATTATGCGATCATCATCTATAAAACATAATTGTATGTAAGTTTTTGACATTTGGATATGGCATATTTTTTATGTTATCTGAAGATAAATGTTTCACAGTATTCTGTATTTCTCTACTGTGTTTCACTTATTATCAAACAAATCATGTAGGTAGGTCTTACTGTCCAAAGGTTTTACATGATCAGCACATATCTTATGTTTTAGATTATTTTTTGTCCATAGGGGCATTGACTCCTCTAGCATCATCTTTCTAAAGTATCCCAGAAACCTACTGTAAAATAATGATGATAATGTCAGTGTTGAAGAGGTTGCAGTTTCCATACACAATACAAGCTCCCCTCACATTCTCCCTGTGTGATACTTTGGCCGCCTCATCCCTGGGAATCTTACCTTCCCCTTTTATTTCTCAAGCCTAATTGGGGGAAATTCCACTTGGTCATCCCTAATAGAGCCTAAGGACAGGATTTCTATCTTTCTGTGCAGTTTACATCCCTCAAGAAGCCCAAAAGAAAACTAAAAATCATTCTAAGTATTCAAGCAAACATGATAATGTAATAACGAAGTCGGACAACTCTATCTAACATTTAGAACTTTAGGTAAGCTCTCCAGAATGAAAACTAGGGTAAAAAAAATTTTAATTAAAATTTTGCGTTGTTTTAATTATTAGAGAATAGAGAATTTTGAGTGATCCTAATTACAGAGGACCAACTGACAGTAGTCACCTTTTCATCAGGCAGTATGTATTCAGGTGTACTTTGTCCTAAAGCTTCAGGACAAGTGACATTTTTTATTTAATTAGGTATTAATTTTGTTTAGAAATCTTTATGTGTATGTAAGTTATGGAATATAAAACTTTTCTCCTCTGCCTAAAATTAGGTAAAATATTGATATACCTTACATTCTGCTTTTTTCAAGATTTATACTGACACTAAAATTATGAAAACAAGAAATAAAATTCCTTCATTTCATAGTAACTAAATCGTCAGTGGTACTGGTAGATTAATATATGGATATATAAAGTAAAATGTATGATATTCTTCAAGTGTTTTTTTTTTAAAAAAAGGAAACATTTTATGTCCTTGTTATATCTATTTATTTATCTGTAAGATAAATTATTTGATAAGTGCAATCATTTTACACATACATATATTTATAACAATTTCATTTTGAATGAGATACTGTTGACACATATACTAATGTCACAGCATTATTGTCTACATTTATTTCATAGTTAGTGCTTTTTACTCAAAGTCTGTTTTTATAATAATTTAGATAAATATGAATATAATTTACATCTCTATGGTGATTATCACTTTAGTGGTTATTATAATAACTAAGCAATATTTTTTTTTTAAAAAAAGTAGTCTGATTTGGGAAGAAAACTGTTTAATGTAATAAAAACAATGATTTAAGAAATCTTGAAAATGTGGGTGGATAGATGGGTGGACAGGCTGAACTATTAGGTATGTCTATGAAGCAGAGAATATACCCAAGACCATGTATGGGATTGGCAGACAATGGTCCTATAAGTGTATTTGTATGATCTGAATTCCCATGTGTATAGTACAGCTGACAAGGGAAAAGATTGTAGTCACTTTTGGTCACAGCCAGCTACCCAGAGGGACCAAGTAGTTGAACCTGTGGACTCAAGACCATAGTCACAGGGGACATCAAGCTCAATTGGCAAAGCATACTACACAAAACATTGTTCCACTTCCTACTTTGGCAAGTAGCGACTGGGATCTTAAAAGCTTGCAAGCAGCCATCTAGATGAA
>NW_006921694.1:8207899-8209521 GCF_000298275.1 Orycteropus afer afer | reverse complement strand
TCTGTAAATTTTCACCCAAATCACAATAAAAAATTTTTTTAAAAAATTAAAAAGTGAGAATAAAAACATAACTTCAGTGCTGAACTGGAACTTCATGGAACTAGATTAGAAATATTAATATTTTATTATTTGTTATTGCTTATTATTAAGCATTCAAAGCATAGATTAAAAATTATGTCATCATATTCTCTTGTAGGGGTCCAGGTGGTGGCAGACCTTGGCCAAACCCAACAAATGCCAATTCAGTGAGTATATATATAATAATAATTCAAAAAAAAGTTTGCATGTAATCTTAGAAAAATATTCATATTTCTTAGAAATATGTAACTAATTTCACTTAAAAGTCTAATGTAAACATATAGTCTATGTAGATTAACTGACATAAAAATCAAGATGGAAATATTGGGGTTTAAATATACTATAGTAGAAATATAGTAGTATATTTTTATTCTGAAAATGACTTGAACTTCTCAATAACTGTACATCACTAAGTCTGTAGATAAGAATAATCTCTCTCCAAGGAAACCAAGTTATGATTGTATTCGCTATACTAAATACAAGTCGGTTTGCTCTCTCACTTCTCCAGAAGGGACATGCACATCATTTGCCTTGTGTCTGTGAGCTAAATTGCCATCCTAGGACATCTTACTTATGTGCCTGATTCCTGAGAATTCCCTTCATGTGTTTTTTAACTTTATGTGTTTGTGCAAATATTTTTCTCTCATAATGTAACATAAATGTATGTACAGGTTGAAAATTAAGCCATCGATATTAAAATTATTATGGTCCTAGTAATGTTTCTCTTTCTTGACTTTGAAACCTTGAGTTCCTCAGTATGTGAGAGAAAGCTACTGTGTATGTGGGCATAGTCTGTGCACCGTACAAAGGTGCCTGGGCCACAGGAGTCAGTTGTTGTTATGTGCTGTCGACTTGTCTCTGACTCCTAGTGAACTTCTGTGCAATACAAAGAAACACTGCCTGGTCCTGTGACAGCATCACGATCCCTACTATACCTGAGCCCATCGCTGCAGCCACTGTGTCAATCCCTCTTGTTGAGGGACTTCCCCTTTTTCGTTGGCCCTCCACTTTATCAAACATGAAATCCTCCTCCAGAGAATGGTCCCTTCTAACAGCCTGACCAAAGTAGGTGAAATGGAGTCTGGCCATTCTCGCTATCAAGGAGCATTCTGGCTGCACTTCTTCAAAGACAGATTTGTTAGTTCTTTCAGCAGTCCATGGTACTTTCAGTATTCTTTGCCAACACCACAACTCAAAAGCATCAACTCTTTTGTGGTCTTCATTATTCATTGTCCAGCTCTCACATGCATAGGAGGTGATTGAAAATACCATGGCTTGGGTTAGACACATCTTAATCTTCAAGGAGATATCTTTGCTCTTCAGAACTTGAAAGAGGTCTTTTGCAACAGATGTGCCCAATGCAATACATCTTTTGATGTCTTGGATAATGCTTCCATTGGCATTGATTGTAGAACCAAGTAATGTGAAGTCTTTGACAACTTCAAACTTTTCTCCATTTGTCATGATGCTGCATATTGGTCCAGTTGTGAGGATTTTTGTTTTCTTTACATTGAGGTATAATCCATACTGCAGGCTGTAGTCTT
>NW_006921694.1:8201997-8206574 GCF_000298275.1 Orycteropus afer afer | reverse complement strand
TTGAGCTTGATGTCCCCTGCAACTATTGGGATCACCTTTCTTTGGAATGGGTACAAGTAGGTGTCTCTTCCAGTCAGTTGGCCAGGTAGCTGTCTTCCAAATCTCATGGCATAACCTAGTGAATTCCTTCAGCACAGCATCTGTTTGTTGAAACATCTCAGTGGGTATTCTGTCAATTCCTGGAGCCTTGTTCTTAGCCAATTCCTTCAGTGCATCTTCAACTTCTTCCTTCAGTGCCATTTGTTCTTGATCATATGCTACCTCCAGTTCTTTTTGGTATAGTGACTTTGTATATTCCTTCCATCATCTTTTGATGTTTCCTGCATCATTCAACATATTGCCCATGGATTCTTTCAGTATTCCAATTCGAGGCTTATATTTTTTTCCTCAGTTCTTTCAGCTTGAGAAATCCCAACCATGTTCTTCCTTTTTGGTTTTCTAACTCCAAGTCTTTGCACATTTTACTGTAATAATAGACTTTGTCTTCTCCAGCTGCTCTTTGAAATCTTCTGTTCAGCTCTGTTGTCCTGTCGAGTCTTCCATTTGCTTCAACTACTCTCCATTCAAGACCAAGTTTCAGAGTCTCTTCTGACATTCATTGTGGTCTTTTCTTCCTTTCCTGTCTTTTTAATGACCTTTTGCTTTCTTCAGGGATGATGTTCTTGATGTCATTCCACAATTCCTCTGGTTTTTGATCTTCAGTGTTCCATGCATCAAATTTTTTATTTAGATGGTGTCTAAATTCAGGAGGGATATAATCAAGGTCATATTTTGGCTCTTGTGGCCTTCTTTTAATTGTCTTCAGCTTCAACTTGAACTTGCATATGAACAGTTGATGGTCTGTTCCACAGTCAGCTCCTAGCCTTGTTTTGTCTGAAGATATTTAGCTTCTCCATTGCCTTTTGCCACAGATGTAGTCAATCTGATTCCTGTGTACTCCATCTGGCAAAGTCCATGTGTATAGCTGCCATTTGTGTTGTTGAAAAAAGGTATTTTCCAGGAGTAAGTAGCTGGTCTTGCAAAATTCAGTCATGCAATCTCCAGTGTTATTTCTATCACCAAGGCCATGTTTTCCAAGTACCAGTGATTCTTCCCTGTTTCCAACTTTTACATTCCAATCAATAGTGATAACCCATCTCAACTGCATATTCAGTCAATTTCAGACTGGTAAAAAAAATCTTCAATTTCCTCATCTTTGGCTTTGGTGTTGGTGCATATCTTTGAACAATAGTAGTATGAACTGGCCCTGCTTGTAAGTGTATGGGTATTATCCTATCACTGACAGCATTGTACTTCAGGATAGATCTTGAAACATTCTTTGTGACAATAAATGCCACACTATTTGTCTTCAACTTGTCGTTTCCAGCATAGTAGATCATATGGTTGTCTGATTCAAAATGGCCAAAATGAGTCCATTTCAGCTCACTAATGTCCAGGATATCATTCTGTATGTGTTCCATTTCATTTTTGACAACTTCCAATTTTCCTAGATTCATACATCGTACATTCCATGTTCTGATTATTAATGGATGTTTGCAGCTGTTTCCTCTCATCTTGAGATGTGCCCCATCAGCAAATAGGGGTCCTAGAAGTTTTACTCTTTCCACATCACTAAGGTTGGCTCTACTGTGAGGAAGCTGTTCTCCAGTCGTATTTTGAGTGCCCCCCAATCTTACAGGCCCATCTTCCAGCACTATATCGTACAGTGTTTCAGGGCTGTTCATAAAGTTTTCCAGTAATATATCAGACAGTATTTCTCTGCTCTTCATAAGGTTTTCACTGGCCAGTTTTTTGAGAAGTAGATGGTCTATTCCTTCTTCTGAGTCTGTCTTAGTCTGGAAGTTCCACTGAAACCTGTCCACCGTGGGTAACCTTGCTGGCATTTGAAACATTGGTGGCATAGCCTCCAGCCTCACAATAACACTCAAGCCACCACAGTACAACAAACTTACAGACAAGTTTGTCTCCCTTAGCTTTTTCAAACTTCTCCTCTCATTTCCTGATCTCTCCTGCACTGCTCACTTACGTGGCCTGCCCCCTGAGCGCTCCATGCCACAAACACCCACCTTCCACTGTTCCTGGGCTGACTTATTATGGCCCGCCCCCCATGTGCTCACTCCACACACATAGACACCCACCTTCCGCTGTTCCTGGGCTGGATTACTGAGGTCTTCCCCCCATGTGCTCACTCCACATACACAGACAACTGCCTTCTGCTGTTCCTGGGCTGGCTTGCTGAGGCCTCACCCCTGGGTACTCACTCCACACAGGAGTCGCTCCATGCAGGAGTCAGTAGGGGCCTGAAATACAGTTTGCGTTCCTATAGGCATCTTCCCAGAAGGGACACCTTTCACTAATATGCACAAAAGGCACTTTCCTTGGCTGACAGTGGTCTTCATGTTAAATATACTTAAAATTGGTCCATTGGTTAAGATTAATTTAAACTTCAGGAAAATTACATGTGAGGTGTGTGTGGTATAACAGGAATTATCCTAAATCTATTGCTTATACTATTCTAAAGCAAAAATATATTTTTTTCTCAATTAAGTAGATGGTTACTGTCATATTTTAGAGAAGAATAACATTTTAATTTATATTATATGCCTCTTTAGTTTGAATATCTATTGAATGAAATTATTTGGTATGGGGAGAATTATGATGTTGCTTCCATTTGTGTCTTCAGTGGACTGTGTCAGTTTCCACAAATCTTTCTATGATAGTGTTTTGCCAGCTAATACGCTGTAATGCTCATATGTTTTTGAAGAGTTTGCATTTGTGTTTACTTCTTGCTCTTGGCCATTAACCACTGATTCAAAATTTCATTTTAAAATGATACGTGGCTAGCAGTTCAAAATGCACTTCTTTCAACTTCCTATTAAAATACCCCTCAGATAGATACAGATATATACATTAAAAAAAAAAAAAAAAAAACTGGCACTCTTCCTGTTGCCAGAATCTGGAAAGAATGTTCACAGTCTGTGGCTCATCTTAACCATCTAAGCCTTTTTCACCTAGAAGCAGGAAGACTTTGCTCTTTCCGCACTGTCAGCTCAGCCAGCCATCCCTCTGCTGCTCATTGTGGGCAGCCAGAATGTAGTTCATGCCACCACTGCCTATTCCCATCAGTACCTCCTTTTAATGAACTCATCCAGAGACTACTTCTCCAAAAAGTCCAGACAGGAATATGGGCAGGGTTGATACTGAGGATGGGGCATTGTACCTCAGGGGAGTATTACCCTAACAAAGAGTATTAGTGACAGAAATCAGAAGAGCTCTGGTAGAAGTGCTCTCATGAGTTCTGTTTGGTGAGCGAGCCTAAAAGCCTAAAAGTTCTTGTGAATTTTGCTTTTGTAATTACTCCATCTCTTCAGGACTTCACAGAACCAATTGCTGTGAGCAGAAGAATGTACTATATCAGGTCAGCAGCTGTGCATTATTTTAGAGTCTGAGATAGACTAGGAATTAGGCTAGGAGCTGTACACATCAAATTGTTATCCAACAATCAATCTGAAACGGTCATTTGACCAGCATACACATAGACAGATAATAAATAATGACACTGAAACCAATATACACTGCCTCTGAATACATCTCACCTCACTCAGTGTGGAACAGAGAAAAGAACTGAGAGGGAGGCTGATCATTTCCTCTTCAGAAAGAGAAAGGGAACATCATCCTGAATATGCAGAGAAAACGTGAGAAAAAGTAACTTGGCAAAAATACAGTGAGCAAAAAATATTGAGGAGAGATTTTTTTCCCCAGAAATATCACTGATTATGTTATAGTGACAACTTAACCTGTATTATGAATTGCATGATCCTTAAACTTCCTTTCTGTATTTAATAATACAAACACGTTTCATTTTGTATCAATACAGTAAATCTCTGACTCCTGAGGGAAGTGTAGTTAAAGTAATTGTTCATTTTGTGTTATTTTTGTTGTGTTCAGATTGTTGTATTCATTTCTTTTAAATGTTTATTCTGAAGTAATTTTAAATTTACTGAGAAGTTCTAAGAATAATACAAAGAACTCCTCTATACTCTTTACCCAGATTCCCCAAATGTTAATATTTTACATTTGCTTAATGATTTTCTCTTTCTAAATACATTTTTTCCCTGAACCATTTGAGTATAAGTTGCAGATGATGACTCTTTATCCCTAGATACTTCAGTGTAGTTTCCCTGAAAACAAAGACATTATCATAACCTCAATATAATGATCAAAAGAAGGAAGTTAACATTAACATACGCTATTTCCAACCTATACTCTTTATTCAGATTTGGCAAGTTGTCCCAATAATGTCCTTTATACAAGAGAAAATCTAAGATCACTTTTTGCATTCAGCTGTCATCTCTTTTGTCTCCTCTGATCTGGAGCAGTTGCTCAGTTTGTCATCATTTTTTTTTACCTTACAGTTTTCTTTCTTTTTTTTAATTAATTAATTTATTTATTTATTGTGATTTGGGTGAAGATTTACAGAGCAAATTCACTCTCCATACAGCAGTTCACATATACTTTGTCTCATGTCATTGACCACAGTTTACCACAATGCAACAGCTCCCCTCCCACTTCCTCCC
>NW_006921694.1:8160936-8201572 GCF_000298275.1 Orycteropus afer afer | reverse complement strand
CATCTAGATGGCAGCTTGCTAGCTTTTAAGATCACAGTTGCTACTCACCAAAGTAGGAGGTGGAACAATGTTTTGTATAGTATGTTATGCCAATTGAGCTTCATGTCCCCTCCTTACAGTTTTCTTGAATGTAATGGTTATTTTGTAGAATGTCCCATAATTTGGGCTTGTCTGATGTTTTTCCTCATGATTAGATTTGGGTTATGCATATTTGGCAGGAATATTACAGAAGTAATTTTATGTTTTCCTCAGTCTATCATTTTAGGAGGCACATGAAGGTACTTTGTTCAGTTACTGGTAATGTATACTTTAATCGCTTGGTTAAGGTGCTGCTTGTTAGGTTTCTCCACTGTTGAACTATGGTTTTTCCCTTTTTATTTATTTACAGAGACATACTTTGAGACTACAGTAAATATCCTCATCCTCCTCATGCCTTAATCCACTAGTTTGGGCATCAATGATTTTACCCAAGTCGTTTATCATTATGTTGATTGCCAACTGGCTATTTATAATTTTACTCTTTTTCAATTTATTGGCGCTGTGTCGGCACAGTGGTTAAGGGATTTAGCTGCTAACCAAAAGGTCAGTGCTTCAAACCCATCAGCTACTCCATAGGAGAAAATTGAGGGAGACTGTTTCTGTAAAGAGTTACAGCCTTGGAAACCCTATGGGACTATTCTTCTCTGTCCTATAGGGTTACTGTGAGTCACAGTTGACGCAGTGGCAGTGAGTTTCTTCTCCATTTATTAGTTGGCTTTCTACTATAATGAAGAGCTTTCCTTTTTCCCCTGTTCATTCATTCATTCATTTATATCAGATAGACTTAGGAATTTTTATTTTACACAGTAGGTTTTTGATGCTCAATTTGCCCCAGATTGGCCAGTGGGAACCTCGTCAAGCCAGACCTTTTGTCTTTTTTGACATGTTGTCATTAAACTTTGAGCACTTAGAAGACCATCTTATATTTTCCCAGCCTATGCCTGGAAACAGTCATTTTTCTAAGGATCCCTGTGTGCCTTTTTGAGTAGGATAGCAATTTAGTACCCAATATCTGGGTACTGTTGTTGTGGTTGCTGTGTGCTGTCGAGTCGTACCCAACTCATAGCGACCCCTCCTTGGGTTTCCGAGGCAGTATCACTACGGAAGTAGATTGCCCAACCTTCCTTCTGAGGAGTGGCTGGTGGGTTTGAACCGCCAGCCTTGTGGTTAGCAGTCAAGTGCCTTAGGCACTACGCTACCAGGGCTCCTATCTGGCTACTAGGTATTTGTTTATGTATTGAAGTTACATGCCTTTTAGGCTTGCTCAACAAACAGAACTAGGAAATGTTGTGGTGGTGGTTGTTGCCGTCGAGTCATCTCTAACTCATAGCAACCTTATGTGCAACAGAAGAAAACACTGCCCGGTCCTGTACCACCCTCACGATCCTTGCCCTACCTGAACCCATCATTGCAGCCACTGTGTCAGTCCATCTCATTGAGGGCCTTCCCCTTTTTCATTGACCCTCCACTTTACCGAGCATGATATCCTTCTCCAAGGAATGGTCCCTTCTGACAACATGACCAAAGTAGGTGAGACAAAGTCTGGCCATTCTCACTTCCAAGGAGCATTCTGGCTGTACTTTTTCCAGGACAGATTTGTTAGTTATTTTAGCAGTCCATGGTATTTTCAATATTCTTTGCCAACACCACAACTGAAAAACATCAACTCTTTTTCTGTCTTCCTTATTCATTGTCCAGCTGTCACATGCATAGGAGGTGATTGAAAATACCATGGCTTAGGTTAGGTGCATCTTAGTCTTCAAGGAGATATCTTTGCTCTTCAGCACTTGAAAGAGGTTTTTTGCAACAGATGTGCCCAATGCAATACATCTTTTGATGTCTTGGATAATGCTTTCATTGGTGTTGATCGTAGAACCAAGCAATGTGAAGTCTTTGACAACTTCAGACTTTTCTCCATTTGTCGTGATACTGTTTATTGGTCCAGTTGTGAGGATTTTTTTTTTTTTTATATTGACTTATAATCCATACTGCAGACTGTATTCTTTAATCTTCATCAGTAAGTGCTCCAAGTCATCCTCACTTTCAGCAAGCAAAGTTGTGTCATCTGCGTATAACAGGTTGTTAATGATTCTTCCTCCAATCCTGGTGCCAGGTTCTGCTTCATATAGTACAGCTTCTCTGTTTATTTGCTCAGCACACAGATTGAATAAATAAGGTGAAATGACACAACCCTAACACACTCCTGATTTTAAACCATGCAGTATCGCCTTGTTCTGTTCAAACTATGGCCTCCTGGTCTATATCCAGGTTCCTCATGAGTACAGTTAAGTGTTCTAGACTTCCCATTCTTCTCAATATTGTCCATAATTTGTTATGATCCACACAACTGAATGCTTTTGCATAGTCAATAAAATACAAGTAAACATCTTTCTGGTATTCTTTGTTTTCAGCCAAGGTCCATCTGACATAAGCAATGATATCCCTCATTCCATGTCCTCTTCTGAATCTAGTTTGCTTCTGCAAGTTATCTGTCAGTACTCCTGCAACCATTTTTGAAAGATAATCAGTAAGATTTTACTTGCGTGTTATATTAATGATACAATTATATAATTATATAATGTTCGATAATTTCCACATTCTGTGGGATCACCTTTCTTTGGGATGGGTACAAATATGAATCTCTTCCAGTCAATTGGCCAGGTAGCTGTCTTCCAAATCTCTTGGCATAGCCAAGTAAGTTCCTCCAGCCCAGCATCTGTTTGTTGAAACATCACAATGGGTATTCCATCAGTTCCTGGAGCCTTGTTTTTTGCCACTTCCTTCAGTGCAACTTTGACTTCTTCCTTCAAACCATCACACAACTATGTCCTTATGTATCTGTGTTCTTGTATGTATTAAAGCCATTAGTTTGCACCGATGTATTCAGTTTCAGAATAGCATCACAGGATTCATTCTAGCCTTTTCTCTATATTCATAATTTACTTCTCTGAAAGTAAGAGAGGCCTATGATTGTTTTGTTTTATTGTTTATATCTGAAATTTTCAGGTACATGGTCCAGTATATTTCTTTTTCAGTATGAGTCACATTTGATTGGTTGTCTGTCTCTTGTAATAAAAAAATAAAAAAAATAAAACTACAAATGTGGATAATTAAAATATTTTCAGTAAAAAGTGCTTGCTCCTTAATGACTAGACTTTGCTGTATAGTTAAACTTAAAGGCACAGTTCCCTTTGAAAAATGAAATTGGAGAATTTGTAAATAAACTTTTAAGTAAGAATATGAGGCCAATCATGTACTTTAACTTAAAGTTAAATTAAAAATAACATATTTTATTCTGCATTAAAAGCATGAACTTGCACTCAGAAATGTTTCTCCTAAAGATATGAAGAAGAGCGTAAAAAATAATTTTTACTAGAACACTTTTATATAGTGTGGTTTACCACCAAGTGTAGATAGTCAAGGATTAGGCAAAAAAGTAAATATAGTTACATATTTGATTTTGGATACAAGGGCTCAAATAATGTCATCAGGACCAGTTTCTACCTATGTCTTATGTTTGGTGTAGTGCCTAAGGCATTTGACTGCTAGCCAGAAGGCTGGTGGTTCAAACCCACCAGCCACTCCTCAGAAGGAAGTTTGGGTACTCTACTTCCATAGAGAATACAGCCTCAGAAACCCAAGAAGGGATGTCTGTGAGTCAGATCTGACTCCATAGCAGTGCGTTGCATTGTTGTGTTGTTGTGTATAGTTTGTAAGAAGCTCCAAATGTATAGCTTCACAGCTTCCAGTTGAGAACAAAAGAGCATACCTTTTTATCAGTTAAGTCAAGGTATTGGGAATGATTCTAACTGAACTGATATCCCATTACTCATTCATCAACTAATTATAACTAGAGAATACACTGCTCTGTTGGCCGGGGCTAGGCTACATGCCCACCCCCTGAGCCCCTCTCAAGCCATATGGAGTAAAAATTAGGAAAGCATGGTTCACCAAAAATTTCAAGGAATTATTATCAGAAGAAAAGATATTTGGTAGGCAAAACAGAAAATGGTATATCATATTGAATTCATCAACTCATGAGCTGCATACTCAAAACTGGAGTGGGGGAAAAAGGAAACTTCTTCAAGGAATAAAAACAGGAGCCATTACAGTGACTGAGTCTAAAGAAATACAAATCTTTTCCGGTAAGATGGAGAAATAGGCAGACAACTGACACAGACCCTCTTCAAAAAAGAAAAGAAAAACCAATTGACAGAGATACAGAAGATAACCCTGGAACCCTGAGCTTTGAAAGGAACTATACAGAAGTGGATTGGGCACCAACTAGTGGAAGAATCTGAACGAAAACAGTGAGTACAGAGATGGATGGAGCTGCGGACTGTCAACTTCTCTGACGAGACCAACAGCCTGAATATTTCCAAGTGGTTTTGGGACCTGAGAATTGACCTAAAGATCAGTCCTGGTCACCAAGGGCTGCAGGGACAACTGCTCTGGTGGCCTATGACTTGGAAGGGAAACAGCAAGGAGGAAGAAAACCTGAGCTGTGGATTTTCTGCTGTCTGGAAGGCGCAGCCATTTTGATTGTTTACACATGGCAGCCGTTTTGGATATTTAAAGTGACTGAGGGTGCAGCCATCTTGAATGTTTTAAAGCGGTGGCCATTTTGGATATTTAAAGTGATAGCAGTCTCATTTGGATTCCAGGGACCTAAGAACAGGCTCTGTTTGCCAGGGTTGCAAGGACATACAAGAGGCTGACAACAGGAAAGGAGACAGGTGGTGAGTGTATAAATGCTGTCAACTAGTAAATAGAGGAGCACAGCAGAGTACCCTACCTGTCCAGATAACATACAAAGAAAACAAAAATTGTGGGCAAGTCACTCCAACATATAATCACCAATTAAATATAAACACAAAAACATCACAATGCCTCGAAGACAGCAGAACATCACAGTCCACACAAAGAAGCAAGATAAAGCAGGAGAAACAAGGGACCAGGATACAGACCCAAAACACGTTCCTGAGGAAGATGCAGCATTGGAACTCTCTCATAAGGAATTCAAAAGAATTATATTTAGGTATCTTCAAAGGATTGAGAGACAGACCAAGGAAAACAAAAACAAAACCCTAGAAGAATTTTGGAAGAAAATACAAGAACAAAATGACAGGATAAATGAAAAACTAGAAATGATTCTAAATCTACAGATAGAAATCCAGAAGATTAATACTAAATTGTCAGAAATAGATAACACATTGAAAAGGCAAAGGAGTAGAATTGATGCAATGGAAGACAGAATTAATGAGATTGAAGACAAATACCTGAATACTTCTTTGGAAAGGGATCAATCAGAAAAAAAGATCAAAACAAAATGAAGAAAGCTTAAGGTTCATGTGGGATACCATCAAAAGGAATAACCTACATGTCATTGGAATTCCAGAACAGAAACAGAAAAATAAAACCACCGAGAAAATTGTCCAAGATTTGTTGGAGGAGAACTTCCCTGATATGGTGAAAGGTGACATACCATCATCAAACTCACCAAAAACAAAGACAAAGAAAGAATCATGAGAGCAGCACAGGAAAAACGAAAAGTTACCTACAAGGGGCAACCAATAACACTAAGCTCAGATTTCTTGACAGAAACCATGCAGGCTAGAAGACAGTGGGGTGGTATATATAAAACACTGAAAGAGAAAAATTTCCAACCAAGAATTATGTACCCAGCAAAATTGTCCCTCAAATATGGTGGTTAAATTAGGACATTTCCAAATAAGCAGAAATTAAGGGAATTTGTTAAAACCAGACCAACCTTACAAGAGATGCTAAAGGGAGCCATTTGGACAAAGAAGCAACAACAATCAACAACTGACCATTAACACACATGATGTTATAACCCAGAAACCAACCCACCTATGGAAGTATCCAAAGTAAATAAGCCTACAAGATTGTAAACAGGGAGCCAGAGACACCAACCAACAAATGAGGACTACTGCAAACCAAAAAGAGGGAAAAAAATCTGTGTCGTTACAGAACTTCTAGATGGTAGGGAAGTCAAGATAACTACAAGATACAACGAACTGTTCTACACTTGCAAAGAAAACTATAAATCACAGGGTAATCTCAAAGAAAAATGATAAACCTTCACATCAAAATAAAAAAGAGGACCAGCATAAATATTCAGCAAATACTAAAACAAGAGTAATGAAGGAAATGATAACATGATTCGTAAACAAAACAAGCTCAAAATAGAAAATTATATGGAACAAAGAAATGAACATAATGAGAAAGCACAGAACAAAAATGACAGCAACAAATTCATATTTGCTGATAATTACTTATCTATCAAGAAACTTATCTCTAAGATTGATGGAAAACTCCAATGCTTCAACACCAAAGGAATTAACAATCCAATTGAAAGATGGACAGAAGACATGAATAGACACTTCACCAAGGAGGATATTCAGGTGGCTAACTAATACATGAAGAAATGCTCACGATCATTGGCCACCAGAGAGATGCAAATCAAAACAATGAGATATCATCTCACCCCAGCACTGATGGCAAGGTTCAACAAGACAGAAAATAACAAATGCTGGTGGGGATGTGGAGAGATTGGGACTCTCATACCCTGCTTGTGTGACTGTGAAGTGACACAACCACTGTGGAAAGCAATATGGCGATTCCTTAGAACATTGGAATTGGAGATACCATTTGACCCAGCAATCCCATTACTAGGTATAAATCCTACAGAGGTGAGAGCCAGGATAGGAACAGATACATGCATGCTCATGTTCATCACAGCACTATCTACGATAGCAAAGATATGGAAACAACCTATGTGCCCATCAGTGGAAGAGTGGATGACCAAACTATGGTACATTCACATACTGGAATGCTATGCAGCACTAAAGAATAATGTAGAGTCTGCAAAACACCGCATACTATGGATGAACTTGGAGGACATTATGCTGAATGAAATAAGTCAGTCATAGAAGGACAAATAAGTATTAGTTCGTTCTTGTGGAGGGTCAAGGAAAGGTTTATATAAGGAGGGAAACTTTCTTTGTTGGTTGCCGGTGGGGAGGGGAGGGGAGGGAACACTGCAAAAAAAAAAAAAAAAAATTCATTGAACCATGTGACTTTAGTTTTGTGTATTTCGCTACACATAAATTATATTTCAATAAAATGCATTTTTAAAAAAGATCCATCCAAAAAAAAAGAAAGAAAGAAATACAACTCTTACTTCAAATATGCTGTACTCAATACAAACAGATGCTCTTAAAAAAAAAAAAAAAAAAAAAAACTAAAGTTTTCACTGGCACAGATAATGCCCTTTGCTGTCTTCCTTGATGCTAGTAAAGTGGTGTTTATAAGATAGTTTTAAACTTCACAAAGGAGTCCTGCTGGTGCAAACAATTAAGCACTTGATTGGCTTCCATAAATAAGACAGCCCAGAAAACCCTATGGGGAAATTCTACTCTGACACATGCAGCCATCAACTTGATGGCACCTAACAACAACAAATTTTAGTACTGAAGAAAGCTACTTAGCTAAAATATTAATAATCATTTAAAAGAAATAAAAACACCTCCAACCACTCTTCTCTATCCCCTACTACAGCACCACAGCCGTGGTTATTAAAAGTCATATTTTTTCAGAATATTTAAATTCTTGTCACACTTCTTGAATTAAATGTTTAGTTTAACAGGACAGTATCCATGGCCCTTAGTTTTCTAATCTTTCAAACAAAAGATTTTTCTAGCTCTAAAATACTATTATTTTGCTTCTTTATGTTGTACATCTTCATTTTCATCTTAACAGACAGTTCGTATTGGATAGGGAGGGAGAAAGAGGTTAATTTTATCTGGAATAATCTAGATATAAGTAGAGAGGAACTTGGAAAAAAATGTACAGAAGGGAAAATTCAGGAAATGTTTGAGGAAAAATAACTAGACTGTTAGTGACTGGTCAGATAAATTGTTTAGGAAGGCATAAACCAGACACACTGCCATTGAGTCATCACAGCTAATAGACCCTATAGGATAGAGCTATCCCATTTCCAAGGCTGTAAATCCTTATGGAAGCAGACTTTCTCATCTTTCTCCCGCATAGCAGCTGATGAGTTCAAACCACTGACTTTTTGATTAGCAACCAAATGCCTCAACCACTGCACCACCGGAGCTCTTTCAGGAAAGCATAGAAAAAAAACAAACCCACTGCCAGCAAGTTGATTCTGACTCATAGTCACCCCCCATTGGGTTTCCGATGCTGTAAATTTTACCGAAGTAAAATTGCCCCATCTTCCTTCTGTGGAGTGGCTGATGGGTTTGAACCTCTGACCTTTTTTGTTGTTTGTTGTTATGTGTCATCCGACTCATAGCAACCCCTCCTTGGGTTGCCGAGGCAGTCACTATGGAAGTAGATTGCCCAACCTTCCTTCCAAGGAATGGCTGGTAGATTTGAACCACCAGCCTTCTAGTTAGCAGTCAAGTGCCTTAGGCACTGTGCTACCAGAGCTCCTTCTAGGTAGCAGCAAAATGCTTTATCCACTAATCCACCAGAGCTTCTTAATAAATAAATCAGAAAAAAGAAAAAGAGGACCACGATATATGGAGGGCTTAGAATGTTGAGAAATCTGGCATTTATTATTATTTATGTGAAAGGGAGCTGTGTTTTCAGAAGATACTGTAGAAAATGAATACATTAGAGGAAAAAATTAGGGTATTATAGTAATAAAACCAAAAAGCCAAACTCACTGCCATCGAGTCAATTCCAACTCATTGTGACCCCTTTTGGGTTTCCGAGGTGGTAAATCTTTATGGCAGTAGATTTCCCAGTCTTCTTTCTGTGGAGTGGCTGGTGGGATTGAACCATCAACCTTCTGGTTAGCAATTATAGTATTAGGTCTCATAAAATGTAATCAGACTGAAATGAGGCAGTGATAAAGAAATAGGAGAGATTTCACAGATAGAATCAAAAACATTTGGTCACCACTTGGATTTGGGAATAAAGAAAAGGAAAAAGTTGAAGGTGATGTCATTCTTTGATTCTAGTCTTTGAATAATATTAAGTAATCTAGGAGTATAGGAAAAGAAGCAGGTTTAGAAGGTAGACAATGTTTTAGGATCATTGAATTTTGGAAGGTTTGTAGAATGCCCTATTCTGTTCCTCCACCATGCCTAATGCTTATTTCTACCACTGTACTTAATACATTCCACCACTTGGCATTTCTTGAGCTGAAAAAACTGAAGAAAAGAATCAGGCCTTGAATTGCAATATTGAAGGATTCTGTGGGCAAGATGGACAATGCAAGAAGCTTCAAGGGAAGATGTAAGAAATACACACAGTCACTGTACCAAGAAGAATTGGTAGACATCCAACAATTTTAAGGAATTTGAAGGAAGATGTCTAAGCTACACTGAAGGAATTAAAGAAAAACAAGGCTCCCAGAATTGGTGGAATACCAAATAAGATTTTTCAACAAACAGATGCAATGCTGGAATCCCCCGTTCATTTATGCCAAGAAATTTGGAAGACAGTTACCTGGCCAAGTGACTGGACATGATCAGTGTTTGTGCCCATTGCAAAGAAAAGAGATACAATAGAATGTGGAAATTATTGAATAATATCATTCATATTGCATGCAAGTAGAGTTTTGCTAAAGCTGATTCAAAAATGGTTGCAGAAGTATATGGGCAAGAAACCTACAGAAATTCAAGCCAGATTCAGAACAAGATATGGAAAAAAGGATATCATTGCTGATGTCTGATGGATCTTGGCTGAAAGCAAAGAATACCAGAAATATGTTTACCTATGGTTTATTGACTATGCAGAGGCATTTGACTGTGTGAATCATATCAAATTATGAATAACATTGCAAAGAATAGGAATTCCAGAATATTTAATTGTGCTCATGAGAAACCTGTACATTGGCCAAGAGGCAGTCATTCTAATAGAACAAGGGGATATTGCATGGTATAAAATCAGGAAAAGTATACATCAGGGTTGTATCCTTTTACCATATTTATTCAATCTGTATTCTGAGCAAATAATTCTAAAAGCTGTGCTGTATGATGAGGTATGCAACATCAGGACTGGAGGAAGACTCACTAACAACCTGCGATATGCAGATAACACAACTTTGCTTGCTGAAAGTGAAGAAGACTTGATGCACTTACTGATGAAGATCAAAGACTTCAGCCTTCAGTATGGAGTATACCTCATCAAAAAGAAAACAAAAATTCTCACAACTGGACGAATAAGCAACATCATGATCAAAAGAAAAGATTAAATTGTCAAAGGTTTCATCATACTTGGATGTGCAGTCAGTGCCCATGAAGCAGCAGTCAAGAAATCAGACAACATATTGCATTGGGAAAATCTGCTGCAAAAGACCTCTTTAAAGTGTTGAAAAGCAATGATATCACTGTGAATTCTAAGATCCACTTGACCTAAGCCATATTTACAGTCACCTCATATGTATGTGAATGCTAAACAATGAATAAGGAAGACCAAAGAATTGAATTATATTGTTGGCAAAGCATATTGAATGTACTATAGACTGCCAGAAGAATGAACTAATCTGTCTCAGAAGACATACAACCAGAATGTTTTTGGAAGCAAGGATAATGAGACTTCATCCAACATACTTTGGACATGTTATCAGGAGGGACCAGTCCCTGGAAAAGGACATCATGCTTTGTAAAGTAGAGGGTCATAGAAAAAGAGAAAGCCTCTCAACTAGGTGGGTTGATGCAGTGGGTACAATGGGCTCAAACATGGCAGTGATTGTGAGGATGGTGCAGGACTGGGCATTGTATAGTTCTGTTGTACATAGGGTCGCTCTGAGTCAGAACCAACTCAAACCTAACAACAGTAGTAACAACAGCTTTAACACACTTATGATAAAATTTAAATCTATAATGTTCAACCTCAGCCCTTTTTTTTTCTTTTTTTTTTAACTCTTCCTTGGTCGGCTAATTTTCCTGCTTTCTTCAGAGGCTGTTATAGTTCCTTATTATTTTCAGTGTGTTCTTATCTTATCTATCACCTGAAATATTTCACATATTTCATATTTTACAGAGGAGGGAAAAAGACTGTTAGACTCAAGTAGTCTACTCTTCACTTGCAATATTATGAGACATCTGGTAATCTTTCTTACCTCTTGTCTCAGAAGAAGAAATGTTCTTTCTTTTCAATGCTAACCCCTCTATGTATTCTCTTTTTTCCATCTCTTGTTGCTTCTTTGCATATATTGCTCATTCACTCTTCTAAAAGAATCTTCAGTCTATCCATTTCCATTGACTGGAACTTTCTTTTAAGGCAAAGTCAGTGAACAATCTTAAGACAACTTTAAACCTTTATTTCTCTATCCCTAGAGTTGGGAGTAAGTATAAAAAATTTCTCTCAACCTTCCCCTAGTCTCTAACCACTATCTCATCTCTGATGATTTTACTCTCTCACTACCCATTCTACTAGATAATGAATGATAATTCCTGTTTTTCTGTTATTATTATTACTATATGGTAGGAAAGAGCTCTGGTGGCATAGTGCCTAAGGCGTTTGACTGCTAACCAGAAGGTTGGAGGTTTAAACCCATTAGCCACTCCTCAGAAGGAAGACTGGACAGTACTTCTGTAAAGATTTACCACCACGGAAACTCAAAGGGGATCGCTATGAGTCAGAATCGACCCGATGGCAGTGAGTTTGGTTTTTTATATAGTACAATATTCCTTGAAATGTAGCAGTTGATGAATGAAGATACATTGAGTTGACTTCTTAACTCATTTCAGTTCCTATTATGAAGGTTACTAATGACCTTCTACCTACCTAACAAACACGATGACTTTTTTTCTGCTCTCATCTTACCTCTGAAATATTTGACTCCTTGGTTTTGTTTTAAATATCTGTTAATTTTCATTTTATTGTTTCTGTTTTTTCAATTTTTTAAAGTACTATTTTTAAATAAGTTCTTAGATTTGTCACACAAAGTTTGAATGACTTGAGCTTGACAGGGCTCAGAAATAAGCCTGGTTTAGCCATCCTTGCCGAGCTTCAGCCACTCCCTACCTCTAAATAATCTCACTTGCTTCACTTTTTATAGCATAAGTTCTCTTGATTTTCTTCCAGTCACATTAGAAGAAAATTATAATACTCTCAACTGATAATGTTTTCTAATTACATTTTTGACCCTTCTCTTTCTTTTTATTTTAATGTTTTTATATGACTTCAACTATTACTAAATCTAGTTGAGTCCTAGGTCAAGTATTGTGCCCAGCACATAGTAAACACTCAACAACTATTTGTTGAGTCAAATAGAAATTTATTTTAAGGTGAAGCTTATCTATAGTCCTGATAACTAATAAGCTTCAGAGCTATATTTCTAAATGTCTGTTCATCAGCTCTACCTCAGTGTCTGCTATTGCCTTCAAATTGAATAAGCCTGTGTTCTCCCCTCCTGAGTTTTGTATAAATTAACAGCATCATCATCTACCCAGTCATCAAGTTGGAAACCTAGGAATTAATTATACTTAATCCCTTCCACCTTTTATCCACCACACCCATTTTGTCACCAAGTCCTGTCCAATCTATTTGTAAAATGTCTTTCAAATTCTCTTCTATTTATCCTGATCACCACTGTGTAGACCATTGCTTCATCATCTCTTGCCTGAACGTTTTGCAATAGCCTCTTAAATTGTGTTCATATTCCATGTTGCCTCTAGAGTTATTGTACTAAAACATAAATTTGAAATGTCTAATACCTGTGACTCCCTATTTCTTACAATATAAATTCACTCAGTCTTACCATAGTCTCATCAATTAACACAGTTGTCACAACTAAAGTAGCTATATCTAACAGCATACCATTTTCAAATAAACTATGAAATTCACATTTTCTTTTCATGTTGATCCTTCTTTTTGTCTTTCTAGAGACTTCCTACTCTTTTTAAGTCCAAGTTACCCAGCTCAAATATATCCTCTGTACCCACACAGTAATACCAAACCAAACCAAACTCATTGCCGTTGAGTCGAATCCAACTCATAGCAACCCCTCCTTGGGTTTCCAAGGCAGTATCACTATGGAAGTAGATAGCCCAACCTTCCTTCCAAGGAGTGGTTGGTGGGTTTGAACTGCCAGCCTTCTGGTTAGCAGTCAAATGCCTTAGGCACTATGCCACCAGAGCTCCCCACACAGTAGTACTACTTCTACCTATATTGTTATATTTTGATCTTGCACACTAAGCCATCTGATCCTGCTGGTAACCCTCTAGAGTGCAGGTTCAGTAATGTATTAAAGTTCGAAGCCAAATGCTGATTTTTAATGAGTGCATGGAAGAATATAAAGTAGAAATGGTGACTCTAAGCCAAAACTAAAGTTTGACAGGACAGAAATGGAAATAAACTGAATAACTAAATGCGGTAACAATTTTTTTAAGTATTTTAAATATTTATTATATCAAACTGTGTTTGAGCCATAAAAAGAGATAAATTTAAAATATAAAAGGAGCAAGGACATAAGAGAAAGGGATGGGGATGGTTGAGAGGGATTAGCTTTGGAAAAAAGCAAAAAGTTTGTTTTTCCTCTCAATGGGATGAATGGATGAAAATTTAAATTTATCAAGTGTTGAGCTGAAAATGAAGGCATAACAAGAACTTGATGGCTTTAATTTGTAACAAGAGGGCAAAGTATCTACTCAGGATAGTGTAATCACAAGAAGAGCCAGCTCGTAAGAGTCAAGTGTTAAATATTCCAGAATTCTGTGAGCTGGTTGTTAAACTTTTGGCACAACTGTAGTAGCAGCTTGAGTCTAGTATGCTAGGAATATTGACACCACACAAATTGGCTAATGCTATAAAAATAAGTACTTCCCCTTCACCCTAGGATATTACTGATTTTACCAGCACACCACTATGCCTCAAAGCTTTGGTGAAGGCTGAGCCAACACACAGCAGATATTGAAGACTAGGTTGTACTGTTGTTGTTGTTACGTGCCATCGAGTCGGACCTGACTCATAGTGACCCCTCTTTGGGTTTCCGAGGCAGTATCACTAAGAAAGTAGACACTATGCCTCAAAGCTTTGGTGAAGGCTGAGCCAACACACAGCAGATATTGAAGACTAGGTTGTACTGTTGTTGTTACGTGCCATCGAGTCGGACCTGACTCATAGTGACCCCTCTTTGGGTTTCCGAGGCAGTATCACTAAGAAAGTAGATTGCCCCATCTTCCTTCCGAGTAGTAGCTGGTGGGTTTGAACCACCAGCCTTCTGGTTAGCAGTCAAGTGCCTTAGGCACTAGGCTACCAGAGCTCCCATGTTGTACTGGGAGAGCATATTAACTTTGTCAACTTCTTTGTGCTTCCCTTCAGGAAATCTCTTCAGTACAACAAAAAAGGTGGCTGGGAGACACACGCCCTGGAGAGAACAATCATGGGAGAAGGAAGGGCTGCTTATGCACAGGGAGATAGCTCAGGGTGCAGAAGAGTATGAAGGGATGGACACTGGGAGGAGGTGACTATGGGGAGGAAGTGGGAGGGGAGCTGCTGCTTTGTAAATTTTGGTCAATGACATGAGACAAAGTATATGTGAACTGCTGTATGAAAAGTGAATTTACTCTGTAAATCTTCACCCAAATCCTAATAAAAAAAAAAGGTGGCTGGGGGCGGGGGGGTTGATCCAAGAGGTGCAAATTAAGAAAGCAGGATAAGGATAGAGAATTTAAGATACTGGAGAAAGAGAGAAAAATGAAATACCAAAAGTGGCACAGGAAAGGGACAAAGGCAGTTTAACTAGGAGAAAACTGGTAGGGAACTAGTGAGCATGGAAGAATTGTGATGGGAGAAGATTCTGATCACAGTATAAAGTAATATTTATGTCATGAGGAATGAGAAAGATACTTAGCGAGGGAGTTGTTCAGAATTTAAAATAAATTAATAAATAAAATGTCATTGAGTCCATCTCAACTCATAGTGATCCTGTAGGACAGAGTAGAACTGCCCCATAGGGTTTCCAAGGCTGTAATGTTTATGAAAGTAGATGGCCTCATCTCTCTTCTGCAGAATGGCTGATAGGCTCTAACTACTAACCTTTTGTTTAGCAGCTGAGCTCTTAGCCAGTGCACCACCTGGGCTCCTCATATAAATTAATCACAATAAAAAAGAAAAAAAAACCTCACCTTTTAAATAGAACAAGTTTTAAATAGTAATAAGTTTTAAATAGTAACAAGTTTTTATAGTAACAAGTTTTGGTCCAAGAGTATCCAATATTTTATCAGTATAAATTATAGAACTCAAAGTTTCTGAATATTTAAGGAAAAAAAAACTCCCACAGTGCCCAAAGAAAGTCCAGGGAAAGACTGTGTAGAATATTCCCGTATGTTTTTCCTCTGGAACAGGAAAGGATGGCTGAGAGGGAAGGTGTGGTGGCTCTCACAGAACATGTCCAGTTTTTATCAAAGAGCAGCTTCAGGCCCTCTCTGCAGGTGTCTCCTCTCCAGGCTCCTTTGAGTCCTGTTTCTGATGCTGGAGGTTGAGGCTGTGGAGCTTCTGTATCTCTTTTCTAAAGTCACTTCTAAGATTCTGATTATTTCTAAGAAATTCCTTCACCATTTGCAATCTCATTGAGGTCTCTTCAGGCAACACCTCTTGCCTTCTCCTTAAAGATAAATCTCTTGAAGTTTTTCCTTAAGTACTTCCATTTCTATTTCATCCACTTGTATATAGGAGATGCTAAATAAAGATCTCTGTATAAAGAGTTCTAGGATATGGACAAAGTCATAAATGAAAGAAAGGGAAACGTGTTGTAAAGTAAAGGAATGCAAAGAACTGTGAATTTCAAAGATCTAAAGGATGTTCAGAATGTATTTTGAAGCTGCTTAAGAATGAGGGTAGCAACAGAGAGCGGCAGGAGAACATGAGCCAAGCTCTAAAGTCATAGGGAGATGAAAATTGGTCCTAAGAGCCAGCAGATAAGTTGGTAATTTGGAGAGGCAGATTCACATGTTTCAAATAATGAGCAGCAGAGGGTGGATGTCAGAACATGAACTGAAAGGGGCCCAAGAGAACAAAGTAGTGATTCATTGACTGAGTCAATTAAGTGTTTACCGCCACAGAGATCTCAGTCCTCATAGTGGAAGCAGTCCCCATCACTGGTGAGGCTGGGCACTCTGTAATGGCCATCTGGAGGGTTGAATTTTACCCATAGGCATACCAAGTAGGGGCCTCCGAGACATGTGGTTTGTACTTGAGGCAAAGCAAACACACAATGAGGAGAAAAGCTTTTAAAATAATTTAATACTAAATATTTCCCAAGGAAGTATTAGTTATTATGGGAAAATCATAACTTTGTTGGATTTTTCTTATGCTTACTTTATAGTTTTGTATTCTTTTTGTTTATAATAATAAACAAGTGTTGGAGTGGAGGGTACATGCACTATACCTTTTCACTACAATAAAGGTTTTACTCTGGCCCTAGCTTTCTGACTCATCCAAGTAGGATAATTTATTGGCTTTTTTCAGAACAAGGCAAAAATATCTCTTCTGCAGAAGCAGAGTCTTCTTGTAAGTGAGCTTGTGTGAAAAAAGAAAATACTTGGATTTAACTTTCTTTGTTGATATCTATTATCAAGTGTTTATCATCAAGAAAAGGTTGTCCAGTTCTTAATTTCTTAAATTATCAGAACAATATGTTATTTCTACTTCTTAATCTCTAGAGAGGAGCTTGGTAAAAGCTTGATTTGAAGAAAAAGAGGGAATTTATTACCCTCAAATTAGTAGTCTTAGGGGACTCACAGTGACTGTGGTAGTAAGGTTTTCTGTAAACTTATCTGGGCCTTGTTCTGAGTGGCTGGGCAGCTGGATGTAGTTATTCCCCATGATGAGACTGGTAATCAACTCCATGGTGGAATCTACTATGGGCAGCTTAGTAGCTGCCTTAGGGATGTGGTCTGTTTCCAGTATATAAGTTTTTTGGCACGTCTGGATCCTGCATCTGGCCCAGTTCTCATCTCAGTGGCCTGCCATGTTGTCTGCTGATCTTAACTCATTCTGGACTTGAACTAGTGGCCTGCCAAGTTGCTTGATAATCTTCAGACTACGCCATTTTACTTGTAGACCTTGAGTTTGCCAGCTTCAGCATCCAGCAGCTGCCTGAGTTAAGAGTTGCCTCCAGTTCCAGTGGACCTGGAGCAAGAGGCAAGCTGAAGCCTAAGGTCAGGGGGCTTTCACCCAGCCCCTAGAGCCAGCACTTTGGACGTGGACTTCTAGCCTCCTGCACTGTGAGGGAATAAATCCCTGTTTGTTAAAGCCATTCACTTGTGGTATTCCTATTAGAGTGGCACTAGAGAACCAAAACAGTGACAAACTCTTTTTCTTTTATTATTTTGTTTCCTATTAGCAGTTGGAAAGGGAAGGGGGAAAGATGAGGTTTATATATCAAGTATTGACTCATACTGAATGAATGTAGTAGCCTGAAACCTGTCTTTAAAAAATAATGCTTCCCAAAATGTGCTCAGGCTAGAGGTTGCATCTCTAAAGGCTACTCATTTGAAATTTTCTAGTTCCTGGTTTTCAGCTGCATCAATACATATTTTTCTAATTACAGAATAAATGTCATTAGTATTGAGCAATGAGTATAACTGCCATGAAACCAGTATAAAGTTGTAATTCTAACTTCCTCTTGACTAAAATCTGCCATCTTTTTTTGTAATTCCAAGATAATATTGCAGTTCTCCAGTTTTCTAGTCCTCAAGCAGATATAAATACCCTTCTTTTTATCATCCTTTGTGATACATTTTAAAACTTGACAAAAGTCAGGAAATAATTCATTTTAGTTCAGTGTCCATATTGCCACATGAATCAAAATATATATGTATTTTTTGTCCTGTTCATGTTCTAGATACCATACTCATCAGCATCTCCTGGGAATTATGTAGTAAGTACATTTGGGTTTGTTTGCTCATAAGAATTGATGTTACATTTTATTTGGGCAATGAAAAAGTCATCCAGATGTTAAGAAGAGCCCCTGTGTATTGGCCAAGAAGTTGAACATCTGATTTGTATTGAGTTGTTTCCTCTGCCAACCTCAGTACATATGTTGATGTTCATTAGTGAAACAGTTATCAATCTGGCCAGAATTGCCCTAAGTACTGTGTTTTACTTCAGCATATGTTTCTATAAGCAGTACAGTACACTCTGTCCAGAAGAGAACCAACCTTAGCTACACAGTGATATGCTTAAATTTGCAGTTCTCTAGGAAAACAATCTATATACCCCTTCCCTACACCCCTTTCCCCACACAAAGCCTAAAATGACATTAAAGTTTCTCCCAACTACAAAGTGAATTATACAGCGAAATAATGACTGGTAATTTGGGGAAGACTTTAAAGTTTTGTCATTCTTAGAAATTCAATACTCTTATATTTTTTAAATTATTATTTATCACATGTTAATATTTTTCAATAATGTATATAGACCTCAAGGCAAATTAGCAAGTTTTGCTTGGCCTCTTGAATTTGCAAATGACCATTTAACCATCATTGTATTTTAATACTCACACCATTACATTTTAGTCCGTGTTACATTTCAGGGCCACCATAGAGGAAAATTTGTTACAATATACAAAAGGCTCCATCCTTCTTCCCAGTCTGTCTTAGTCTGGAAGCTCCACTGAAACCTGTCCACCAAACATGATCTTGCTGGAATTTGAAATACCAGTGGCATGGCGTCCAGCCTCACAGTAACATGCAAGCCACCACAGTATGACAAACTGACAGGCATGTGGTGGTTACATTTTAATCCTTGCTATGTCTCAGGGCCACTGTACAGGAAAACTTGTTGTAACATTTAGAGAGAAATGCCTAACAGAAGCAAGAATAAAATGGTAAAAAGGGTAATATTTCCTAAAGAAATTTTTAGGGATTTGTGATTAACAGAAGTGGGAAAGAAAGGAATGCTTAAGAAAAATATCAGTGAATATTTTATCTTTGGTGAAAAAGTGTTTTGTTACCATAGTGAAAAGCACACTAATTTGGACCTGGGAATTCTTAGTGTTTAGTGTTTCTTTAGGCTATACACACTAAGAAAATCTAACTACTTTTCATATCGTCTGTGAAACAAAACTGAAAGTCGAGTTTTTAACATATTTTTTGAAACATATTTTAGCGTATTCTTAAAGTCACTTAAGAGTAAGCCTGATACATATTTTTTTGTGAAATTATGGTTGGGCAATCCTACTTCCGTAGTGATACTGCCTCGGAAACCCACGGAGGGGTCGCTATGAGTCGGGGCCGACTCGACGGCAAATGACAACAACAACAACATAGAGACTTATTTGGAGAAACTTTAACTTCATTATTAAATAGCAAGTATGTGTACTATTTGAAGTAATTGATAGGCTGTGTCTCCATAGTCAGAATGAAGCAAAAATGTAGCCACTTAATAGTTAATCACTGTACATAGAGCATCTGAATAATTTAAATTCTAAATCCCATTGCCTGAATTACCCATTTTGGTTGTCGGAAATAATTGACTCAAATTTAGGATTACCTAATTTCCATTTCAGTTGGATTGTGTAGCTGCAGCCTTCGTAAACCACAGCATTAGTCAGCTTTGCCTCTCGATTCTAACTGATGTGATCGCTGAAGGTGCAGTGCTCCAAAGGTGGCGCCACTGATGCTGATAGAAGGCACGAAGAGCATCAGTGTGTTCTCAAAAATATGAATATTTAATATCTTTTGGTTTTTAGTTTTTATATAAATCAGTGATACAAAAGGTCAGAAAATTACAGTAACTAAATCACAGACACACACAAATTATTTCTATTTTATATATCTGTAAAGGCCCTGTTAAATGGTTTCTCCTTAACCTCATTATATCTGATGTGATTAAGTCATGAATAATAAATTAGTGTTACAGTCTCATTGTTTTTGGAAACTTGTCAAAACAGTCTCAACATATTTAAGCTAAATTATGTTTTGCATAATATTGAAATGATTGTGCATTCAAGAAAATTAATTATGGAGGAAATATACTTTGTTATTTTCAAATTGGATTATTATAGAGATAATTCTTAACCTTCTGTTTTTATTATATTGTTGATTGAAATGCTTTATTTATACTGAAATTTGTATGATTATTTAGGGTCCTCCGGGAGGTGGAGGGCCACCAGGAACACCCATCATGCCTAGTCCAGCAGGTATTGTAATCAAACTAGTCATGTGGGCATTGATTAATGATAATCAAATGATTATTAGAATGAAATTACAGAATACAGGAATTGTGTTTGGAAGAAGTTTAATAGTATTCATTATCTCATGATGGTTAAACAAGTAGAATAGAGGTATAACAAGGAGGAAGAAATAGTGCTCTTAAGATCTATTTTCCAGTTGCTTTAAGCATACAGAAAATTCTTGTTGTATGAATAAGGTACTTAAGTGAAAACTGTATTGATTTGTGTGGATCGTCCAATAATTCATACTGTTGACCAGTAATTCAAAGTAAAAGATTCCTTGAGACTAAGAGAGTCAATATATCCAAATATTACAGTTTTGAAAAATTCTTAATGAGTAAAACTTGAAATGCATGGATCTATTCGGCTTAAAATAGCAAATCAAACCCATCACATCTATCATCTGTCTAAGATGGAAAGTTGCATTTATGGTATTACTTATTAATAAATACAGGTCTATAGATATTTGTTAACAGTTCAATCTACTGTGTAGTTAAAAAAGCTTTTCTTAAATCTTCTAAACTAGAATATGCTTTAATATTTCCTTAATCATTTTATATAATCATTTTAAATACCTCTAATAATGAAAGTTTACAATGGCACAGCCTCCCTAAAAAATGCCCAGGCAACATATATCAAGAGCTATGAAAGGTCCATACCCAATTAATTGGCCCTATAATCCCACTACTAGAGATTATTAGAGACACGGCCCAAGATTTACAAAGCACAATGCACATAGGGTCAGTAGTGAAATAGTAGATACAACCTTCATACCTAATCCACTTAGAGTAGATTTATTAAATAAATTATTTATGGAATGTGATAAAATATAATGTAGCCATTAACATTTTTTTTGAAGAATTTTAAATGACATAGAGAAACAAATGCTTATGATGCAATACAATATGATCACAATTTTATTTTAAAATACATATAACACAGAAAAAAATTATTTAGATTAAACTTGATCAGTGGTTACTTCTGGATGATGAAATAAATTTTTTTTTTCTTTACTTTGCCTAATTTAAAAGTTTTATATAAAAGGCAGGTTATTTTTATAATTAGAAAAAAAAATTTGATTGCATTTGACTCTTAAATTCATATGTTTTTAATTTGTTGAAATCTAAGATACAAGAAAAGCTTGAAAGTAAGTATTAATTATGCCAGTAATAAATTGAACTTTTCAAATTTAGAAGAAAGCTTGGATTTTATAATTAATGGAAATTTTACTTTGCCTCACCAACTCTTGGAACACAACACACCAACCCACTGCCATTGAGTTGATTCCAACTCATAGTGATCCTATAGATAGAATAGAACTGTCCCGTTGGGTTCCAAGGCTGTAAATCTTTACAGAAGGAAACTGCCTCATCTTTCTCCCATGGAGGGCTGGTGGATTCGAGCTGCTTCGGGATATATCTATAAATATTTCATGGTGCTCTGTCCTCAGCGCATCTTCATTGGAAATTGAACACAATTGCTCATCTTGCCACATTTGCATTCTCATGTTATTTTATAATTTATAAAGTTAGCATGTGATTAATAAATGTTTCACTATAAAACTGAAATAAGTTTTTTGGACTAACACTGAACATTGCAGGTAGTCTGATGATTTCTCCCTTTCAAGGCGGTAATTGGCAGCAGTATATCTTCCAAGCCTCTTCACATTTTCTTTTATGTACTAATCCTGTATCACAGTAACTACCCTAATATAAAGCCAACCATTCCCCTTCCCCAAAAATTCACTTCATTATCATTATATATATGTATGTATATATAAAACAAAAAAAAACCAAACTCACTGCCACAAAGTCAGTGCGACTCATAGCAACCCCTCCATGGGTTTCCAAGACAGTGCCTCTATGGATGTAGATTGCCCAGTCTTCCTTCCAAAGAATGGCGGTGGGTTTGAATCGCCAGCCTTCACCACCTAAACTCCTATAGTGTACATAGGATAGATAAAGAATTATGGCCACACATATAGATTGGAACTTTAATTGGTATAAACAAATAAGGATCAACCTGTACTGAGCCTTCCAGTTTTTCAACAGTATGATATATTAATCTAAAGGTGAAAAATAATCATTAGACTTCTATATCACCGTTTCCAAATAACCTATAAATACAGTATGCTAGTGTACACCATCCACTCCTCGGAAGGAAGGTTGGGCAATCCTACTTCCATAGTGATACTGCCTCGGAAACCCAAGGAGGGGTCGCTATGAGTCGGGGCCGACTCGACGGCAAATAACAACAACAACAACAACAGTGTATACCATTTACTCTGTGATGTGTACATTAAAATAATAATGGTAAACTTATTAAGTCTAATAATTAATCACACATAAGAGGAAAAGTAATTTCCTATACCCTACTCGCTGCCATGAGGGAGCAGATGATTTTTATCTCTGCTTTATTCAGTGCAAACATTTTGAAACATATTAAAGGAAAAAAAGTTGCCCTAATGCATTATGTTTAAGAAAATTGCATAGTTGTTTCCTTAATGTAAAATATTCATCCTTGCTCTCTAAATTTTTCATTATAAGAACACCTGTATGCTCAGAGATTTATGAAGAACTGAAGAATAGACATGGAATGTTAACCTGTTACACATATTTATATGCATATGCTTTACACTTATTTCATTATTATAAATCATAACTTAAATTAATTTAAAAAAATTATATTTTTGCTTGGTTTTACCTCAAGCAAGAGAACTTTTTATTCTAATTGCTAGTCTTGTTTCAATCTCCTTCTGTTTGAATTAAGCCAGATAATGTCACCAGCTTTTACTACTTATTAGCTAAATAAACCTGTTTTTTAAATTGTTATGTAGAAAACCTAAGGATAGGATGAAAAATCCAAAGCTGCTGAATCTGAATTTTAAAACATTTTTGCTAAATGTAAACATAATTATTGCTTAAGTAGGGAGTTCAAAAAGTGTTCATGTTTTTTCAAAAATAAAAAGTTCCCCATAATGTTTTGGCTTTTTGAGTAATGTTTCTTTTAACCTGAATTACTCAGATGACTATTTTTATCACATGGCTAATTTACAACCTCAGAATGGTAATTCCTGAATCAGAAAATGACTGCCAGGTATTTGTTTCTGAGCATTAGTAAAGACCTTTCAAGTGCAGCAGCTATCAGTATGTATATGTATCCAGACATTCTTTAAATATTACTCTGTGGTGACTTGGGTGTAGAGTATAAAGATAGATATTAATTAAATAATATTTTGTTTTAGATTCAACCAACTCTGGAGACAATATGTATACTTTAATGAATGCAGTACCTCCTGGACCTAACAGACCTAATGTAAATATGACTTTTTAAAAAAAATATGTATGTTTCTGAAGAATTTGAAACAAAGTAAATTGCATATCTGGCTAGTATCTAAACCATGTATTTTATTTCCCAGGAGCTTATTGGATATTACAAAAAAAAAATCAAGTTTATGTCTCTACTTTCCGCTGAAAAAAAACATGTAAAATGTTTTATATTTTGAATGAACACAAATGTAAAACTGAGCCTAATGAGTTATAAAATGAAGATTTCTAGTCTTATTTTTGCCAAAGAATACTTAGTACTGACTATTTGAAAATGATAAGTAATGTAAAATCATTTAGGTTAACTTCATTCTTAGCATCACTAAATTTTATTTTAATGTGGTCATCTATATTTTTGTACCTTGATAATAAATTATGAAATTGGATAGGTTTGTTTTTCTTTAGATTAGGAAATCATCTGGGGTTTAAATGTAGAACTGAGGCAGTTCTACAGCATGATTTAAAAAAAATATATATATATATATATATATACTGAAATAGTATTGTATTTATCTACAAGACCCACCTGCCAGTAAAAAGATATTTAAAACAGCTGTTGTTAATAGACAAATACATATGTATACAGATTAACTTAAAGAAAAATCAGAAAACATATAAATAATTCCCATAAATATACTAAAAACTAGCAATGAAATAAATTATCATTGAGTTTCCTAGTAATGAAGACAACAAAGGGAAACATTAGATTGTTTTTATCCAATATGGTAGCCATAGCCACAGTGGCTACTGGGTATTTGAAATATGGTTAGTCCAAATTGAGATGTGCTATAAATATAAAATAAAGACTGGATTTTTTAAAGACATAGTATGAAAGAGTGGGAAATATTTCATGAAAAATTTTATATTGATTACAGGTTGAAATGATAATTTTTATATATTGGGTAAATAAAATAATATTATAAAATTAATCTTACCTGTTTTTATTTATTAAACTATAGCTACTAGAAATTTAAATTATGTAGCTCACATTTGTGATTTGCATATTATATTTGTTGGACAACATTGCCTTCCATTATCACCATTCTCCTTATACAATTACTTTTAGAAGAAAAAGAGACTTTCTTATCACTGATGTATGGAAAAGGAGCCCTGGCAGTGCAATGGCCAAGCACTGGGCTTCTAACCTAAACATGAGTCATCAGAGCCACCCACGGCTCCAGGCTCCACGGAGCAAAGACCTGGTGATCCGCTCCTGGAAAGATTACAGCCTAGAAAACCCGAGGGGCGGTTCTACTCTGTCATACAGGGTCGCTGTGGGTTGGAATCAACTCAGTGGCACACAACAATATCTTAAAGCCATTTGGAATATGAAAAGACACATTGAATGTCTTTAGAAATGCTGTAAAAGAAACAGAAAAGCTCTGTGTACTATCATTTTATATCTTAAAACTTGGTAATATTTGAAATCAAAGAAGGAACAGTAATATTTGAAAGAGCATATGGTATTGAAGACATTCTTGTGAGCAGCTAAACTGATACTAACCAAGTGTGTTCCATTCTGATTTTCCAACTTGATACAAAGATAACAGATCCAAGAAAAGAAGAAGACAGACATGTCAGTATTTCAAAAGTCACTCATCCAAACCAGGAGTAGAAAAAGCAAATGCCTACTGTGGGCCAGCCTTACAATTTTATGTACTGAGCTGAACAAGCATTCATACACGGTCTTAGTATCTTTTAAAACACCTTGAGAGGCCAGAGAAAAGGCTAAACTAAATAAGTTCACAAGCTAACAGGCTCCCTAGCACCAGTTTCTCAGCCCAGACCATAAATTGTGCTTCTGACAAAAGCCAAACAGTTGGTTCAGTTAATCTCTTTGACTTATCACTGAAGCATACATGTCAGGTTGTTTACTAAAATCAATACTTGTGCTTCTAGATAATCAGTATTTTGGCAACAAAACTGCCATTCTCTTGGAAAAATTTATAAGCATGTGGTTTGTAGCTTACGGTGAAGGAAGGCCATCTTATTTCCACAGAGATGGTGGTATTCGAGGTTGTGTGCTGGGGGCGTGTTAGTAACCACTATAATGACATTTACATATTATTTAGATTACACATGCACACACACCATATTCAGCATTCTATATCATAAGGCATGGAAGAGATGCTTTGGGGGTGAAAATTTTTAAAAGCAAGTGTTTTCAGTCAGCTGTCTCCATTGAAAAAGTAAGGTGGTAACAGAAGATAACTTGTCTTCACACTGGGCTCTGAGTTTCCTCAGAAGTATTCCAGGGAGATGAGGGGAAGACTGAGTGGGCAGGCCACAGGCTCCCCACCAGTTATAGCACAGTGCATCTATTCACATCTGTCTTATATGGGCATCTAATGTAAGATTTCATTTTAAAAAAGCAGAATCCCACTGCTTTAAAAAAATTTTAGTGTAGATTCGATAGAATATCTGGTTGTCTTTGAATTAACTTAGTTGAGAATGCCAAGAAAAATTAGTTATATTCAGCTATACCTAAGGCATTAAATGTGTTTGACTAAGATGAAATTATTTATTATGATCTATTTGAACAAATATATTATCTGCTCAGAAAAATGTTGACATTGGCATAATGATGTTGAATCATTAAGAAGCCAACACCTTCATCTGCTTCTAAGACCCACCTTTGGTTTATAATAGTCAAATTTGTCATTAACATAGAAGAGAATATTTGTATCTTCATTTGCACTGGGATATGTGGGCTTTCTAATGGAGAACATCTGAAGAAGAAAAATTTGGATATGAATGAGGATTAGCCTGGAAAGGTAGAGCATAGAGAAAATGGAATGAGAGAGGTGGGTCAATACAGTTAAAGAATCTATAAGCCTAAAAAAAGTTCAGGAAAAATTTCCATAAATTGAAAGTGAAAATAAGTTGTGGAAATGTCTTAACAATGTTAAAGATAAATACTGTAACCCTGAGATAAACCACTGTTTTCACTGTGATCACAGTCATTTTCTTCATTTTTTAACTAGTTTCCAATGGGCCCTGGGTCAGATGGTCCAATGGGTGGATTAGGAGGAATGGAGTCACATCACATGAATGGCTCTTTAGGTAAGGATATTAAATTTGGTATTTAGTAATAAACTTAAAACAAGAAAATTAATTCTGCATAGTGGGTGTTTACAAAGTTTTTCTGTAAACGTATAGCATCTCATTTTGAAATGCTCTTTTTCCTCAAACTAATAGTTTAGTCTACAGTGCATTGGTTAAGATGGATAGAGACCACTAAAATCAGAAATGTGAGATTTGTTTTAGCCTAGCTCATATTTATAGGTATTTACTTTAACCTATCAAAACCTGTTACTTGTACTTTTTTATGGTAAAAGAAACATTGCTGCTTCAAACATGTATCATGCATGACTTGCCTAGAAGACTACGGTCCTCCCAATTTGTTTCTTTGTCTCTAGAGGTCTGTGGACACAGTCTCAGAGGAACTTCAAAAAAAATCTTGATTTTCTTTTTGCATTTTCAAGGTTATCTCTTTTTTAAATAAAATTTGTAATCATATTCTGGATAATCTGAATGATTTTGCTGTTGGAGAGCTTGCCCACTTGGAGTACATGATAAAGCTGATGTCAAGAAGTATGACTTTAATGACTGAAAACATACTTCATAAATGATGACTTCCTACAAAATGAAGCTAAATATCTAGAAGGGAAAGAAACATTTCCAGTAGTGAGAAATAGAGGAAGACAGTACAGAATTGACTAATACACTGTATTTATAGGCAGGTTCAATGCAAAATCCAAAAGAAGACACTTATTTTATGTTTGTGTATATTTAAAGGCGCCCTAATGGTAGAGTGGGTAGTGTTTGGCTGCCAACTGAAAGGTCAGCAGTTCGAACCCACCACCCATTCCATGGGAGAAATACATAAAGATGTTTTCTATAAAGATTAGTCATTCACTTACTCACTCACTGCAGTCAAGTTGGATCCGACTCTTAGCGACCCCTCCTTGGGTTTCCGAGGCAGTATCACTACAGAAGTAGATTGCCCAACCTTCCTCCCGAGGAGTGGCTGGTGGGTTTGAACCGCCAGCCTTCTGGTTAGCAGTCAAGCCTTGAAAAGGCTCAGAGGCATTTCTGCTCTGTCCTATAGGGTCACTGTGAGTTGGAATCGACTCAGTGGCGACAGGTTTATGTTGTTTTGTTTTTCTAAATATATTTAAGTAACATTATAATAAACTAATTTAAAAGTTAACTGTGGAAGTGGGACTTATGTACATTTTTTTTTCCTTCTGAAAAGGGTTCATGATTTTCCAGGCTTGGAGAAACTTCCTATGAATAACTTAGGTTATACTCAGATTCCATTCCTCTTCCTGAGGTCAGCAGTTATCTCCCTTTGATTTTTTGAAAAGCTACATAACTTCAGTAAATCAGTAAATTATTTGCAATGCATTGATGGTAGACTTTTGTGCTTTTAGGGATCCATACATGTTTTGCCTAGACTTTACCTGTTGTTGTAATATGCCATCGAATCAATTTTGACTCATAGCAAACACTCCTTGGGTTTCTGAGGCAGTAACACTACAGAAGTAGATTGCCCCATCTTCCTTCCCAGGAGTGGCTGGTGGGTTTAAACTGCCATCCTTCTGCTGAGCAGTCAAATGCCTTAAGCACTACGCCACCAGAGCTCCTAAACTTTACCTAGTCTTGTCCAACTGTAGTAGCCACTACCCATATGTACTATTTTAAGCTAATTAAAATTTAATGACGTATAAAATTCAGTTCCTCAGTTACACTAGCCAAATTTCAGGTATACAGTAGTTACCTGTAGCTATTGCTACTATAATGGACAGCACAGAGATATATTTCCATTATCACAGAAAGTTCTGTTGGGCAGTGCTAGTCTAGAATTTTACTTGTCCAATTTATTAAAAAAAATAACTTTCCAATCCTGTTATTTTTTAAATTATTCACAAAATACGATATTCGATTGTAGTTAGAAGGGTCCTCAGTTGTATTATTCACTAGAATAGAATTTGTAGAAGAGTTTCACATATGCTTGGTATATCGTTCATACTTTCTACAGTGAACATTATTGCAAATGTTTGTATGTGTACATGATTGCACACATACATTCAGTATCCAACAATTTATTATGCTTATTTGTTTATAAATTGATTTATAGACATAATAAATTGTTAATTTATTTATGTTAATCATGCTAATAAGCTCTAACTTTATTTGTAACTATTGACTGAATACTGTACTATTAAGATGTAATATTTTTATACCAGATAAATTAGTTGTTTAAATAGTTAAAAATAAACCTAAATAAATCATTACCTGTGGTAGAAATCTGATCATTGTTCTTTATATGATTCCATTTCCTGCATAAGAAATTGGTATTGATTATTCATTTATCCCAAGAATCAAAATTAAAAACACAGTATTATATACTGAAGACAGTTTTAGTTTTGATGGCAATGAATATACCACAAATATTTATTCACTGCTGTCAAATTGTTAATATCATTTAGAATGCTTTTGGTTATCATAACAAAATAAGTTCAAAATATTGTCAGGAATTGTAGTGTATGTCCACTTTTCTTTTTTTTTTTTTAGCTTATTGTGGTTTAGGTGAACGTTTACAGAGTAGATTGTTGTCCATTCAACCATTAATACACGTTTTGTTTCGTGGCATTGGTTACAATCCCCACGATGTAACAGTATTTTCCCACTGTTCCTGTGTTCCCATCTTCCATTTGTCCTTCTTTCCTGTCCCTTCTTGCTTTGTGAGTGTTGTTTTTTGGCAAATGCTGCCCTCTTGGTCTTGTACAGTTGATTGTTGTGAGGACTCCATTCCTCCCTAGTGGTACTGTTCACTTTATAGGACTGTCTATTGTTTGGCTGAAAATTGACTCCCAGGGTTGGATTCAGTCCCAGGCTAGGGCCACAGTCCTGGGGATTCTACCAGTCTCTATCAGACCAGTAAGTCTGGTCTTTATTATGATTTTGAATTTTATTCTACTTGTTCTTTTCCCCTCCCACCTTCAGTTGTGACCCATAGAGCAGTTGGCAGTGGTAGCTGAGCACCATCTACTTCTTATGGTCTCAGGGCAGTGGAAGCTGTAGTTCTCCATTTTATATTTTAACTGATTTACAGAAGCATCATTTTCAGAAACTGTTTAGTAATCTTTCATTACATTAAAGAGCCCTCATAGTGCAACAGTTAAGCATTGGGCAGCTAACCGAAAGGTTAAAGACCTGGTAATTAGCTTCTGTAAAGATAATCACATAGAAAACCCTATGGGACAGTTCTCCTCTGTCACATGGGGTTGCTATGAGTTAAAATCGACTCGACAGCCCTTAACAACAACCAATATATTATATGTGCATTTTAAAAATTTGAATTGAGTGGTATATATAAATGATCCTTCAAGTTAATATTTCCCTTTCAGTAATCTATGGTAATGATGGTCCTCTTCTTCATTCTGCCATTACAAAAAAAAAAAAAAAAAGATTGGGAGCTAGAGGTAGAACTCTTCCTTACATTTGCCAAACTGATTCACTGTATGATACAAAAGAAAGGAAGTATTTTCAGATTCAAAAACTTAGGAGAAATACACTGGAAAATACAAAGTACTACATTATTTCATTAAAGGAGTATTTAATTTATAAATGAAATCATTACCTAAAAAAAGGCTTTCTTTTTATATTTTATTGCAGGCTCAGGAGATATGGACAGTATTTCCAAGGTGAGTTTGGCATGTTCCTATTTTCTATGAGTATTTTATTCCACATGGAACTCTCATTAAGGTTATAGAGTAACTTTATGAATATTTTTCTCAAATAAGAGTTTGAAAATAGAAGGCCAGATACAATTAAGTGGGTGTTAAAAATAATAAGATATATATCTGTACAACATTATAAAAACAAGTCTTTTAAGAATGTTTTTAAGCATGCTAAGATTCACTTACAGAATATATGATTAATTGCTACTAAGCCAAAACCAATTTAATCACATTATGATGTTATATATTTGTAAAAGAAAGTGATATAGTTTAGATGATCTTTGTAAAACATAAAGAAATCTAGAACAACATGAGAACAGGTAAATTTTCGGAAAAAAAAATGATTATTATATGTCACGAGGGCATTGAATTTTACATCTCATTATCTTTTCAGGCCTTCATTAGGCAATGCTGATATCCTCAAACATCATTCTAATTTCCCAAAATGGTGTAAAAAATGTAATTAGAGAAAAATTATATTAAAACAGGTAGAAAAGCGAGCTTTCCCAATAGTATGTGGCTGTTTTACCTCCTTAGTTTTAGCACCCAAAATTAATCCTTTGATTAAATACTTAATATTTCTTGAAAAATCATACCTAAATGCTATTTAGGTCATGATGAATTTAAAATAGTTCTGTGCAAGTCAAAAATATATTTAGAATACCTAATAAGAACTCATTATTAGCTGCCACTAGAATGCCTGTCTTACAAGGCTGCTGAATATCGATAAATACAGAAATTCATTACAGGATTGCTTCATTTATAATTCTACTTATAATTACATTCATGTATGGTAATGTAAAATTTCTGATGCCAAGAAAAATAAGATTGATTGAGATATAAAATATTTTAAGTGAAGACTTCAAGCCTGAAAACAAAAGACACTTAATTGGCATTCTGACGTTATCCCTGCATGGCCTGGCTGCACAGCCTACCAAGTTCTGCTGGCACTGTGGATGTCTGTGTTGAGGAAAAATCAGGAAGGTCTTTTTGTTTTCTTAAAATAAATATTTATAATGGAGAGCCTCCAAATGCCTGTTTTCAAAATAAGATGCCCCATGTAGCTCCATTAAAGCCTTATCTCTGGGAAATGCCTTTGCAAATCAGATGGCCATGATTATATTGGTACTTTAGGTAATTCTGACAATTGATATTAGCTGCATTGTGCTTTGTGGTTACCAGTAAAACTTTCAATGCTGTATTTGAGATGGATGTTCCACTATCTAGAGATGATTCTCAGTTACACAAGGGTGAGGTCATCCACATTGCTTTTAGCAATCTTCCTAAAAATTTCCACTAATGACCCATAACCTTTTACATTAGATGTAAACATATTCTGTATGTGCAAGTACTTTGTAATTTAGAAAGCATTTTAGAAATTTAAACTAACATCTTAATGATGAATTAAATACCATCTTCTAATCAGCCCTTACATCAAAGCTATTGCTATTTTTATGGTCTTTATCTTCCCTTCCTATTCCTGGTTACAAAGTTTTTCCACTACACTTTGCCTACTGCTGATATATTCTCTGCCTAATGATGTATTGGTCATTCTCTAAGCATTAATTGACTACCCATTATGTACTTTTGTGTATAGGTATTGCCTTGTGCACTATGGGGAGATTTAATATAAAAGACTTCTTTAAATACAGACATAATCTCTGTGCTCAAGTGGTTTATACTTTGGCAGGAGTTCCTTCAGTCAGTAAACATTAATGTACCAAGGCGTTATGCTGGGCTCTGAGAATCCAAAGACAAACAATGTAGCTCTCTGCCCTCAAGAAGTTCAGTGTAACTGAGGACACTAAACAAATATAAGGAAAACTTTTGCAGAGCAAAATTCAAGCCTCTGGTGCCTCTAGAAAATGGTCTTTTCAACCCGAAGCTTTCTGGACTCTAGAACCTTGGTCCCAGCTAAAGATCACACACCATTCATTGGGAAACTAATCCAGTATAGATCTTGGCCATGACCTCAGTGTGCTTGCTGGTCTGTGTTGCAGCGCAGCTGTAGCTTAACTTGGGAGAACCATGACTGGCATTTGATTCTTTTTGAGGACTAGCAGACACAAAACAACACACTATAAAACTTGTTTTTTGTAGCCTGTGAAAAATCAATGCAAAATCCACTTCAAAAAGGCTAAGAATAATAATTTCAGTGTTATTTTATTCTAGTTATTGACAGAGCCAGGATTTCTACAGGAATTTACTTTTATAGTAATAGTCAAGATTTGGAAAATTTCTGAGAATGGGTAGAAGAAGAAGGGGATAATAACTTACTAAATTAAGAGCAAAAAAGAATAAAATCAAAGAGCAAAATAAACTTGAACGGAGCCTAAGATAATGAAATACGTCAAAGGAAATTGTGCATTTGCCTGCATCCGCAATGTGTGATGTATACACACACACACGCACGCACGCACTGATGTAGCTGGGAAGCCATCTTTACTGGTATCCTTTTGTACATCCTATGCCCTGATCATGTGCTTAGACAACTGGAGTGCCTTTAAGACCAACACCTTTCTGTGCATTATTCTTTGCATGAGAAAAATCTCCTGGAGGTACTGCACACAAATGTAGCTACAGGTAAATGTGACACATACCCATTTCATTGCTACCTTTATAACCTGCTCTGGGCTGGCTTTTGCTACCGCTGTAGTAACTATTCCTCAAGAGTAAATGTTAAGTGTGCTCTTTAGCCTAACGTATTCGTTATGTCACTCGGTGATCATGGACAGCAACATTTTTCTAAGAAGTGAGGAGCTTTTATTGTTTTCACTACATTTTGCAGTGATTGCTTCAGGTGGCAAACATTTTGCCTTATCACTTCAAGCTTTTCAAATATGGTCCAACATGGTATTGAGCTGGGTAGAAATAGGTTTTGGAGATCTGTTGTCAGCTCAGTTTTGTCTGTTGAATGTGTCCTTTTCATTTTCCACTCTGTTTTTCTACACCAAAAGAGAGCTCACGTGGGTAATGCTGAGCTACCCTGCTATGGACAGATTGCATGCAAATTAGAGATTATTGTAACACTGACAGTATTTTTAAGTGTGTAAAATTAACAGTGCAATATAACTTTTAATTCCAATTGTAAAGTCAACACCGTGAATCAAAAATCATTTGAAGTCAGATACACTTTCAAAAGTACAAATCAAGAAATGGAGTATAGCAGAAAATAGGAGCACCAACAGAGTCAGCAGGATAGTGTCCCTCAGGGCACCCTGTATTCGCTGAGACTGAGAACATCACACAAGCGTCAGCTCATTTCACACATTTAGTGAAACGTATAAGTAGGCAGCTTACATAATACATCCTTAAATTTCCTCACATATAGATTATTTTTTATTCCATTATCAATTTCTCCATTGTGTATGAAGTGACAGAAATCTGCCTTCACCAATAAGACTTTTAGCTGTAAGGTAAATCTTGCAGTATCTAAATTTAGTTTCCTTTTTGAGCTAAGTCAGCATTATCTTTCCTATTTCAAAGCGTGGTTTATTACTTCAAAATAAAATGTGCTATAAAATGATACACTTAGTTAAATTTTACTTATATTTATTTTTCCCAGGAACTCAAGTTATTCATGTTTTCAAAGTATAGTTGTTTTTCTGTGTACTTGAGTAACTAGCATTTTCAGAGAAGAAAAATTATCCAAAAAAAAAAAAAGTAGAATCCTCTATGTTGTTAACTACGGTTCTGTAGTCCTTGAGGTTCATTGGCATACAGAGCTCCTGTGGACTTCAGAGAGTCCTGATTCTTAGATCTTCCCTGTGGGGTGCGCAGCACGACAAGACACAGGCTACATTTCCAGCAGCTCATCTACCTGGCTCGGCTTTACAGTCTAACCATATTCTGGAAAAGCACACATGCTTTGGGAACTAACTCATTCATAAAATTTTAATGTTTATGACATAACTTGATTTTACTTAAGTCAAAACCCTCTGAGCAGTTTTCTTAAAACACCTAAAAACTTATTCCAAAACAAAATATAATGTGGCAATGACTTGGGGGAAAAAACCTGAAACTTTCTTCCATTTGAAATGATAAAAAATTTTAATTCCGAAGCTTTCTTAACCCATTGTTGTTGGGTTGGTTCCAAGTCATAATGAACCTCCACGAAGAGTAAAACTGCCCCCATTGAGTTTCCAAGGCTGTAAATATTTTTGAAAGCAGACAGCCACATTCTTTCTTCCCTGGAGTGGTTGGTGGGTTCCAGTCACTGACCTTTGGGTTAGCAGACGAGAGTTTTAACCACTCTCTTTAACCAATGTGCGCCAACAGAGCACCTTGAAGTTTTTTTACAAGTCCATAAATTGGACTTGAAAAACTCCTCAGTCATAGCTGTAATAGTGCATAAACATACTTGTATGCCAATGACATTCTATATTTCCTATTAATGTGGTAATATCAAATGCCCTTGCATGGCTGAAATTGCACAGTAATAATGAGACTAGCAAATTTAAATAGAACACGAAGGAATGTACTGCCATCTTACTGTTTGATTAGATTGCTAATATTAGCCATTTTATCTTAAAAGTTTGAAAGTAAATCTACTCTTAATGATAGGAAAAGGTTCTAAAGCAGTTTACTTTTAAGCCGCCTTTTCCTCTCAAAGTGTATATTGAATTTTCAATCCCTGAGCTATCTTTCTTGTTCTTGGCTGCAGTCATTAGCTGTCTTTCTTTTTTCTTTATGATTCACATGAAAACATAGTTGAAATAGTGTTATTCTATAAAATGCATGTAGAATTAAAGAGAAGTGTTTATTTAAACAGTGACCTTTTGAAGTCTGATTAGTAAAATTACCGAGGGAAGTGATTGTCCCACCATGCCTTATCAGCAGGCAGGCTCTCTTCATCATGCCCCTGCTGGGAATGTAGTTTAAACTCTCCAGAGTTTTAGGAACTCCATAAGCTGAAGATGGGAAATTGAATAAATATTGATTCTGAGACTAAGGGGGAAAAAAAAAAGGGTAGGTTACTTTGGGGTTTTTGTTTGTTTGTTTGTTTCATTTTGGAAAGCGTTAGTATTTGTCAAGGTCCAAAGAATGAACTAGACTATATAAGAAATCTAAGATTAAAATTTTAAGTCTGTTTTGCCCTTAGAGATGCTGCTATAGATTTCATTTTGAATCAGTATAATGCAAGCGGGAAATTAAAATCTTCAACAGTGCCTTCTTTTTTAAATCTTGTTTACAGAATTCTCCCAATAATATGAGCCTGAGTAATCAACCGGGCACTCCGAGGGATGATGGTGAAATGGGGGGAAATTTCTTAAATCCTTTTCAGAGTGAGAGTGTAAGTATTATCTTGATTATACTGTTACATCCAGATTTTATTTCTGAAGCTCTTCTATTAGGATAAACACATAAAGTCATCATTACTGTTGTTTATCTAGCGTTCAATAAGGATGATCTTTTAAAAGTTAGAAGAACCTGTAGTTGGAATTTCTTTGAAAAAATAATTAACTTTTTCTTTTTCACACTTGTGGACCCACTTATAAAAACCATGATACTGATTTTCTTTCAGAGAACACTCACGGTGAAGGAGAAAATGGAAGTAGGTATAGTTTTTAAAGTAAAGCTTACAAATGACTACAGTGTTTCATGTCACTGCAAACTTAAGGTCTGTTTTCAGTGTTAACTTTAGGCCCCAAAAATTATCTTATAAGTATTTCCTTCCTTAAGGCACTCTAGTGGTGCAGTGGTTAAAGCATTCAGCAGCTAACCAAAAGGCTAACAGTTCACACCCACCAGCCACTCCATGGGAGAAAGATGAGCCAGTCTGCTTCCATAAAGATTTACAGCCTTGAAAACCCTATGGGACAGTTCTACTCTATCCTACAGGGGTGCTATGAGTCAGAATTGACTCAGTGGCAGTGGAGTTAGTGGGTTTCCTTCATATAATTTACTTCACTGGGCTGAGGGTCAATATTAACAATCCATTAAAGTGTTAGTTATATTTAACTTGAGCTAGATACACAAGTCATTTTTTTAGTATGATTATAGTGTTAAGTAAAGACACTGTCTTCCATGTCTCTATAGAAGTAGACAGAAGCAGAGAAGCACTAAAATACATGCATTCATGTTGTAAGCAGTTACTGAGCACTTAACATCAAGGCAGTATGCTATATACTGGAGAGATCAATAAACAAGATTGTGCCTTTCTCAAGGAGCTTACCATAATGCAGTGCTTTATTTTGTATGTTACTTTTTTGTGGTAAAATAAATATAACAAAAAGTTTGCTGTTTTAATACATTGTTAAGTGTACAATACAGTGGCATTTACTACATTCACCAAGTTGTGCTACCATCACCACTATGCATTTCCAACAGTTTTACACCACCCCAAACAGAAACTCGGAGCTCTGGTGGCATAGTGCCTAAGGGACTTGACTGCTATCCAGAAGGCTGGCAGGTCAAACCCACTAGCCACTCCTCAGAAGGAGGGTTGGGCAATCTACTTCCGTAGTGATACTACCTCCAAAACCTAAAGAGGGGTCGCTATGAGTCGAGTCCAATTCCACGGCACATAACAACAACAAACAGAAAGTCAGTACCCCTTCAGCAATAACTCCTATTCTCTTTTCTCCCCGGCTCCTAGTTACCTCTCATAAACTTTTATCTCTGTGCATCTGCACATTCTAGATATCTCATATACCAAAACCAAACCAAACTCACTGCCAAGTCGGAACTGACTCATAGCGACACCTCCTTGTGTTTCTGAGGTGGTATCACTATGAAAGTAGATTGCCCAATCTTCCTTCCGAGAAGTGGCTGGGGGGTTTCAACCACTAGCTTTCTGGTTACCAGTCAAGTACCTTAGGCAGTACGCCACCAGAGCTCCTGATATTTCATATAAGTATTACAAATATTCATATGATGTTTGCCTTTTGCACTTGACTTATTTCACTTAGCATAATGTTTATTAAAGTTCTTTCATGTCATAGCATGTATCAGGACTCCATTTCTCTTTATGGCAAAGTAATATTGCACTGATATATCACGTTTTGTTTATCCATTCATCCATATTGAGGGACATTTGAGTTGCTTCCCCTTTTGACTGTTGTACTGCAGTACATATTGGTGTACACTTATCTGAGTCCTTGCTTTCAAGTCTCTTGGGCAGATACCTAGGAGTGGAATTGTTGGGTCACATGGCAATTATATGTCTAACTTTTTGAAAAATTACCAAGCTTTTTCCAGTGGCCACATAATTTTACATTTCCACTAAAAATGCACAAGGGGTTCTAATTTCTCCACACCCTCACCAACACTTGTTAGTTTTTGATCTTTGATCATAGCCATCCTTATGGGTGTGAGTATGCAGTGAGTTTTTAACTGAGATTACACATTAGAGTCACCTGTGGAATTTAATTTAGTGAGTTTAGACTGGGCATACTTGGATGTTGAAAAGCTTTATTAATGATTCTAATGCACATAGTCTGTTATGAACCATAGCAGAAAGTATCTCAAAGCCCAAATTAATTACAGCTTCATAGAACAGTGCACCACATATATTACCATTGCTAAAATATGGTCCCCAGGTGCTGAAAATGATTTGTATTAGACTGCTAACCTAAAGGTTAGTAGTTTGAACCCACCTAGCAGTACTGCATAAGATAGGCCTGGGGTCTACTTTCATAAAGATTACAGCCCAGAAAACCCTATGGGAAAGTTCTGATCACATGGGTCACCATGAGTTGGAATTGACTCCATTGCAACTAACAACAACCTCCAACAACAAAAATACTTATTATGGAGGATCTACCAATTACAAAAAAGGAGCTTTGGTTGTGCAGTGGGTAAGACATTTGGCTGATAACCAGAAGGTCGTTGGTTCAAACCCACCAGCTCCTCCATTGAAGGAAGGTGAGGCAATCTACTTCAATACAGATTTATAGCCTTGGAAACTCTATGGGGGGTTGCTATGAGTCAGAATCGACTTGATGGCATTGCGTTTGGTTTTTTTGAGGTGTTTTTTTTTAACCAATCAAAAACAGAATCAGAAGGAAAAACTACCTACATTTTGCCCTAACTCAACCTTTACCAGAAATTATACCATCACAATTTGAAGCAATGGCTAATAGAATGTCTGCTCTTGCAAGGAGTAGCTGCTTTCCAAAATAGAACCAAGATTGAATCTTCTGTGGATTCTTTCATGTCTTAGTATCAGTCTCGGGTCTCAGCATGAGACAAGATGGCCCCTGTTTGTAGAGTTTGTTTTCTTTAAAATTAGAAATAAAGTTATTCTTATCTTCATTTTGTCTGTTTCATTTGTTCAAAGAAGATATTCATAAATATCCATATAAAAATGTAAAAGATTGGTCTGTCAATGATGAAGAAATAGGAAAAAAATAAGAAAATATATAGTTTAAGTCATAATGCTTAGAATTATGGGAATTATTTTTTGGTCCTGGCTCTTTCACTGGTATGCTGCAGGACTAAAGTTAATTTTCCTATGTTCACTTTATCTAATTGGAGACATTTATTTCCTGTTCTGCTAATTCTTCTAGCAATAAAACAGTATAATTCAGTGAGGTATAGGATAATTTCTTCAGTTCAGTTACATTTATCGACCCTGCTATGCATAAAGAAGTGGGCTGAGGACAAGATATTCTGAAATCAATATAATACACGCTTACCTTCAGAGAATACAACCTGATGGGGAAAACAAGTGCTCACACAGCTAAGTAAAACAAGTCAGATTCACAAGGGCTCTAATAGGTACAAACCAGGTGTTTTAAAAGTACAGAGGCAATGAGCCATTTGAGGTTGGAGAAAAGAAAACTTGTTCAAAAAGGTTCAGTGTGACTTTATGAGCAGGCACAAGAGGAGTTCTCCACTCCTTCCTTCCCAGATTTGTCACTGGTGGCTGCTGCCTTCTCTCATAGTCTGAAGAGGTATGGCACTTCAAAACCGTCATCACAAGTTTTGCGTGGGAAACAAAGTACGGTAAATGCTGCAAAAGCCAGAACGTGTGTATGTAGTAAACCTGTCAGAGAAGAAAAAGGCAAATATTTTCCACTAATAGGATAGAAAAGTGGTAAGACTGCATCCTGTCAAAGGCAGAAAACTTGTGAGACCTAGAAAACCAAGGCAGTCCCCTCACATTCCAGCTCTCACAGGTTCACTGTGTAAGATGTAATACCCCCATTACCACGGAGTTAATTCCGACTCATAGTGACTCTCCAGGACAGAGTAGAAATAGGGTTTCCGAAGCTATAGATCTTTATGGAAGCAGACTACCACATCTTTTTCATTGACCTTTCAGTTAGCTGAGCACTGTAACCACTGCACCACGAGGGCTATGATATCTGATATAAAAAGCAAATCAAACCCACTGCCATTAAGTCAATTCCAACTCATAGAGACCCCCATAGAATTGCCTAGGCTGTAAATATTTACGGAAGCAGGCTGCCTCGCCCTTCTCCTGCAGAGTAGCTGGTGGGTTTGAACTATCAACCTTTTTAGCTAGCAGCCGAATGCCTTCAACACTGCATAACCAGAGCTTCTTGTATCAGAATAGTAATACCTAACTACTTTGCGCAGAATACACATCAGAGTCACCCTTTAACCCTAACTGGACTGTGTACACACAGAACAGCAGATCCTTCTGTAAATAGGTACATAGAAAAGAGCAGCTGGAGCAGGGCTGCCCTCCTCCCTGACTCCTGGCCCAGCCTCTCCACCCAAACCCAACAAGAAGATAAAATGCCAAGCCACTGGGCATCGTTACCAGAACACAGAAGCTCCTTCCCTTCTCCATACCTTCCTCTCCTCTATCCCCATCAGAAAAGTCCTAAAAGGAAATGTAATTGGATGATTGTCTGAGAAATTGCACCACTGCCCTGGAGGATAGTGTAGGCTTAAGAAGCAGTTCCAGACTGGTTGCTCCATTCTTTTGTCTCTGGTGAGGAGAGCTGCAGGATTATGAATGATGTCATTGTTATCTAGTGCTTTCTCCGTCACATCACCACATGTTTTTGTTCAGACCTTTTTAAAAAGATCAAGGCATGAGAGCAATGAGGAAAGAAGACAAAAGAGATTCAGCGATGACAAATATAATGATTTATAAATACAAATGTAAGGAAGTAACTAGGCTAGATACTCCCAGTAAGTAAGCTTTCCTGTAATCAAGGGAAAGCAGGACAGTTTAATTTATTCAAAAAGAAAACATTTTCTAATAAATGAACGTGTGAATTTTACTGCTTTTTTTAATGCAAATAACTCAGGTACATTTTTCTGAGCCTGCTTTTTGAGAATTTTGTCAGTATTTATCTAGAAATTAAACCACAGAAAGTGCTTATTATGTATCAGACACTATTCTAGGCACTTCACAC